>NC_091001.1:76788401-77099339 GCF_041146395.1 Eulemur rufifrons | reverse complement strand
TGTCCATGAAATGCATAATTGTTGGCAAATACTAGTAAACTCTTAACTTATTGTAAATGTAGTGCTTTTGCTAAAAGACCAATCAAAGATATATATTACAAGTAAATTTTTAGTGGATCTCCTTTCCCTTTTACCTCAAGATCTTATACGGTTGGTCTCTTAAGTCTAAATTGTTAAAGAAATGTGAGGTAACTAACATTTCAAGTATCTGTCCTTCTGAAATTACCATGGAAAGAAACTAGTATATAGCAGCTGAAATCTAATTTTAAATTTTATGATAAAAATTTCATAATCCACATCATGTCCACATGTATCTACATGTTATTCTTTAGTAATATTTATTTTTTGAATGCAATAGTCCATTGTTACTTGAATTATTCTATTTTTCCGGCAATCACACTGAAAAGAAATGCATGGTTTACACTGAGCATGTCAGAGACAAAAAAATTCCAAAAATATGTTTCTGATTGGCTTTCAGCAAGTCTATCAAAACAAAACAAAACGAAAAAAAAAAAAATAGCTTCAGATGTAAAAAGCGGCTTCAGGAATGGTACACAAACCAATGGAGAAATCATGGCACATTTCCATCAAACAGCAATCCTTAGCAACAGTACCATTATCATCAAATTGAGTATCCAGTTTTAGCAGATTGCTCTCTGCCCATAAAAAGCATGCACACAACTTTAAGTTCAGTTTTAATTAGGGCTTGTTCCCAAATGCTCTTAGAAGGTTGCAAACGTTAAAGGGACTTCATTTTGACTGGCAATCCATATTGCCCGCTATTTAAGATTCCTAGAGTTTAAACAAAGAGTTTTTTTTTTTTCAGGACCATGATAAAGATAGCAGAACTACATATATTTTAGTTAATAATTTAGAGGCTGGAACATGTAATATAATCTATGAATGATTTATCATTTTGGGTTAATGCTTGCTGTGAGTACCTTCATAGATTGAGTTAGTGGATTATATTTAACAGTCCCTTTAACCTTAAGTTAACTGGGTAAGATTATTAAACAGCTGGTACGTCTAAAAATGTATAGAAATTATTATACAAGGTATGCAAATATTACTATCTACATTTTACTGTTTTAAATTTGTTTTTAATTTAGTTTTACGGAAAATTTATTTTTTATGTTTATTAGTGTTACAATGAAGTACTACTTGGTTATGTTCAAATTATTTTTTTATTTGAAGTTTTAATCAATGTTTTTTACCTTTGTCGAGTAGCCATTCATCAACTACTCGACCAAGTCGATATGGAATTCGCTGTCTAGCAATCGCCAGGCGCTCGTTATCATTGTTTCCTTTAAAGTTTAAAGAGACATTTCATTGGTTAAAATCTGTAAGGTCAAAGGTTAAAAGTTAATACTTAAAGCTTGAGCTATACAGTTGCCACATGATTTTTTGAAATTTGGAATTTTAAAAAGTTCTACCTGGAACATTTCATGTTTCAGACTTATCATTCATTCATTTATTTTATTTTAGCAAACAAAATTATTCCTATGTTAATTGAAAATTAGAAATCTGCATTTGAGCTAGGTTATTAAACTTATGTTATAGACAGACCCGAACAACCAATTTAAACAGCATATAATAGCTTTACAAAAAATGACCATTGACCTCAGGGTTTTGTCTTTTTGATGTTTCTTATTAACTAGTTAAACATGTTCAGGTGAAACAGGTTTAAGTTTTCAAAATACATTCAACCTCTTATTCCAGATTAGTAATTTATGAACACCAAACTTAATAACATCTTTGGCACACTGAAGCATCTAAAATAGGCCTAGCATACTTTATTTCCTAGTCAGAAAACAGAAATTCTTATTCGCCTCATTTAAGAAAACCACAAAGTCCAAATAGTTCTTGTATATTCCACATAAATTGGTTTATCAATCACTTGGACATCATAAGAGAATACATTTTGCATCATCCACATATTTTTTTATAGGAAAAGGCTTTGACAAAAGTGACTTTATTTGAGTGTCCTTGAATTCCATTTAAAGCTTAACATGTTGAAGTATATAATATTTGAAAAAAAGAATTGTATGTATGTTTTTATATACTCAAATATCTGCTTTTTATTTAGTTATTCTTAAAAAGGCCTGATAGCTGAAGGAACAAATACAAGCCACAGTGGCCCCTATTCATGGATCTAAACTGAGAGCCTTGCTTCTTTGAATAAAAAGTTATTTGCTAGAAACACTATTTACGTTGACCTTGAATAATGCTTGCAAATATATGAGTGTTTTCTTGATCTATAAAGCACTTACAAAGAATCTCGTCTGCCGTCCTAGTGCTCAGCTGTGTATGTTGCAAGAAGAGTTTTTCTAGTTCATTTAAATGAAAGTGAAAATTTAAGCTAAGACATTTTGGCAATAGCTCAGATGAGGACTCAGAGGTGAAAGAAACATTGAATGGTAGTACTACTTATGTAAAAAGACTGGAACATTTTGCTAGGGAAGATAATACACATGTTTCTTATTTAGAATAATTTATAAATGCTGTCTTATGCTAGTCTTATAATACATTATACTTACCACAGTAAACCCTCCATAATATTGGCCATGTACTTTGGGAGAAATAGAAAAGAACTATCTATAGACCTTGTCAATGTATCAATGCATGTCTATATGACTGAAAATATTTCACACTAATATTTAATTTAAAATGTAAAAAATCAAAATCAAAATATACAGTTTAATGAAAACATTGATGTGCATTTCTCTGTATATGTAATCATTAAAACACTGTAAAATAATATTTTATAATGTGGGAATATAGTTTTAGTAAAATGATAAGTTTTGTGGAAGGATACAAATGATATAAAATTCCAAACCTATTTTCATTTTTTAAGATTATGCACAATTTGTATTCTCTTTTGTGTGTTTTCCTATATGGATATTTGAAAAAAATATGCTAAAATTTAATATTGGTTACCTTAGGGCACTGTGATTATTGATGAATGTTTTTGACTTATCTGTGATTTATATAATAAACATATTTTACATGCATAATTTGAAAATCAAACATAAATATTTTCCAAAAACACACATCCTTTGCTCTAGGGACTTGTCATCCAATAGTCATCCCAGTTCACACTGGTATAGCTTGTTTTCATGCTAGAGTGACCCACATTCTCTCAGACATTATCCAAATCTAGGTCAAAAATCTCTGTTGCCCAATTAATACTACAGTATATTAACAGATCTCTGTTCATCCTTTCTGCAATCAATCCCACCGATTTTCCATATGTTAGCCAGTATCTAATCACACCACTTGTCTAGTATATCCCTCCCATTGCCTTTAGGATAAAATCTCAGACCCTTAAAAAGGTTTATGAACACTTCCATGATCTGGTCCCTTCCTAGCTTCCCAATCCCCTTTAAAGGCCCTCTTTGCCTTGCTCTCCAATTTTTGGCCTTATGAGGCTTCTTTCAATTCTAAAGCTCTTCTTTCTCCTCTGTGCGTTTTTGCACTTGTAACTCCCTTTATTTGAAATACTATCCCTTGCTCCTACCTCACCTCCATCTTTCTTTAGCCAATCATCACTCATTAATGGAATTGTCTTGGCAGGAGCCTCCTCAGGAGCTGTTCCGTGTTGTTCAAGTTATGTTAGGACATTTGACTATATGCTTTTGTAGCTTCTCAAACCTGCCTTTTAGAAACAAGCATTGACCTTGTAATTACATATTCAATAAATAGTTTTCCTTTAAACTCTGAATTTTCACGAGGTCAAGTACTATGTGTAGTGTTTATTGTTTCCTCAGTGCTTGCTTGCACAATACCTATCAAATCACCTCCTATGAAATATCTGTACAATGAAGTAGTGAAGAAAATTTTGATTTTAGTTCTTATAGTTTCTGTGCTACCATTAACTCATCCCCACAGCCTAACAGCATTCAAATGAAAAGAAAATTCTTATATACAGAGAATAGACCACTTGTAGCTAAACTTCCCTTCCTTTTCAAATGAAATTCTACATATTTCAATTATAATTTTATTTATTTAATAGATTGTCACTGATCTTAACACCTATATAATTGACCAGTTCACCATTTGTTTAATAACTTCCCCATGCCACAAAAAATAGGTAATCATAGTTATTATTAGTAGGGAAAAGTTGGGGAGGACAGTCCTAAATAGGACAGGTAGAGAAAAATGAAAGCTTTATATATTCTTTTTGAATGACTTTGAAAAAGAACACATAAAACACATACACATATACATACATATGATTTGCCTTCCATACCTTTGGCACTAATAGAGTAATGAATTAGAGTGGTATGATATCATTTAAGTCAACAATAGGTTTTGAAGATCCTTGATGAGACTTAGTTACAAGAACATAAACACTGCATTCCCAATGATTAACAAAGAGGTCACCTAACAACAATTATAAGGAGATCCAGAAAGTAGAGTAGGCACCAGAGACAAGTGTGAAAATATGTGATAATTTATAAGAAAGGGAGGCACACAAAGAGGCTCATGCATCGCATTATCCCTGAATGTCAGACGCCTGCTATTTTAGAGAGCATTTTTTTTTTAACTGAAAGACTTGATTTTGAAGTCAAAGGACAGACTTTATTATTTGCAGGGGTAATGGATGGGAAAAGAGATTGTGCTTACTTCAATTCAATATATGTCTACTTTATTCTCTAAATTCTTTGTTCTTCTACTAGAATAAAAAAACACTAATGACTTTTCTCTGGCAAAATTATAGACAAACACATTGTTAACCAAATGAAGACACATCTAAACAGTGACTATGTCTTTTTAATAGATGAATTCCCAAATCCTTTGTACTATGGGGTAGAAAATAGTTTGGATTGTTTAGGTTCACCAGGACTAGGCCTATATTTTACCTCTACCTCATGATTTTCTTAAAAAATTGCATATTAACAGTGACAATTGAGGTATATTATTTTCAGTAATTTCTCAAGATGCATTTTATTTCTTTCAAATTCATGAAGATATTTACTTGTAAAATATCATCCAGGAGGTTTGTATGATTTTCTTGACTATATTTAATCCTGTCCATAGTTCTAGACCTTACCTGAAATATAAAGGACATAAAACAACCCACTTGACTTGAAAGGCTAAAAACAAATATAATTTCCAATGACCTTTTCCTTTCTATGGAAATGTTCAGGATCTAATACCAAACACACCGGCATACAGAAATATCATATATAGAGCTTTGGTGAATGGTCAATGGAAGCAGGCTTAAACTTATAGGTGAGATTCAAAATAAGTTGAATGTAACTGAAAATTCAAATCAAAACAAAGGTAAATCTCTGGGAGAAGACATTTCATCTTCAAGTATTCTAAATCAGAGGTAAGGATAAAGAAATAATGGCCTGCTTCCAAAAGATCTATTCATTTTGGGTTATAAAAAGGGTCTGAGAAGAATTTCAACTTTTTTTAAAAAAGCATAAAATTCAATTATAGCAATCTATTGAGTACATAGGTTAGATTTATGGAAACAGAGCTTGTTAGTGAATAGGTAAAAGATAATTTAGTCTCATACTTCCTTTCCTCTAATGAAAGAAAGATGGGATTTTCCTTTTCTTTTTCCTCCAGTTAATTTTGTGTGGGTTCAATCTGTGGATACCTTCACTGAAAATGTCACCAACAACATGTATGTCTCTATCAAAATCATTTTCAAGCAATGAAATGTATGTAAAATTTGGTTTTATTTTCCTTTAAATTGCTAAAGGATTAAGCATTTTGACAGGAGGAAGCCCCCCACCCCCACACCTGTAGTAATGCCGCCATAATCAATTGTGAGGTGCAAGCTCTAATTGGAGTGGCCACTTAGGTGTAAGGTACTAAATGTAAGGGATACTTCAAACAAGGCTCCAGGAGTGAAGAATGAAAAAGAAAATCTGATCATTCATACTTGGAATGTAACTTCCTCTATTTTGATTAAATCCCAGATCATTTTATTTTCCCACTTGTATAGACTGAATATTTGTGTTCCTCCAAACTTCATACATTGAAATCTAATTCCTAATGATATTTGGAGGTGGAGCCTTTAGGAAGCGATTAGGTTATGTGAAGAGGGCCCTCATAAATGGGATTAGTGCCCTTATAAAAGAAGCTCCAGAGAATTCCCTTGTTTCCTTCAGCTGTGGGAGGACACAGTGAGAAGATGGCCATCTGTGAACCCCGGAAGGGTTCTCTAGACACCAAATCTGCTCAATCTTTCCAATTGTGAGAAGTAAATTTCTGTTCTTCATAAGCTACCCAGTCTATAATATATTTTGTTATAGTAGCACAAATGGACTAAGACACCATCTAACAACATTCGGTCACACATTAGTATATTAATTCTATGTGAACTGGTAGATTTCCAGGAAACAAGAGTAATTTCAAAGAACCAAGGTAAACAGCAAGGAGCAATAAAACTCAAATCCTTGAACTATAGTTAAATTTCATGGTGTGATTCAAAGAACAACGGGAAACAAAATTTTAATCATAAGTTTATAGCTATTGGTCAGTGGAAACAAGCTATATGAACAACACTGATATACAGTTTTTCTCCTCCCATTGTCGATCCTCACCCTTCTTGCGTAATTTCTCCTCAGAAATAAAAGTGTCAGTGTTTGATATGACAAATTTAATATATTTGGGGGAAAAATAAAGACAAGCAAGGCTATAAACCAAGCATTTTTCTAGAATAATATGAAAGGAAAACTGTAACAACAAAAAAGATACTTGCTTCTTTTGAAGGTTTCTTATTTTCTGGGTTTTTAACATTGGGAAAGGAAACAAAAAAGGGTTTTGAAAGCTATATATACTTCAAGAGAAGATTAGGAGTCTGTTTTCAGACCTTTGATTTTAACTGAGAATATGACATTTGGAAATGCCTAAGCCCAGAAGGCAAAGTAAAAGTTTATCATAGTTTTATAAAATTACTCTAGTTTTAAAAGCAGCATTATCACATAATTTTAAACTAAATGTTGTATGTGTTGTGCCATACAGACCATGCAAAAACATAATACCTAACATACCTGGTAGTGTTCCAAATAAATGAATTTTTAACATAATTGAGATTTTTTTGAAAAAATATAGCTGTTCTAATGAAAATATTTATACTATGTATTACTTTATTTCCTATATCATTAAAATATGCACATAACATATATAACTATATATCTATTTGGCTCCTGCCTACATCTTCATTTTCATCTTGAACAATTTATTTATAACTCTTTAAACTCTAGTCACTTTATAGTTTTTTCAATTCTGTTAGCTAAGCCAATCCACTTTAAACATGCCATTCTCCTTTGCCTTGCAGATTTCCTGCATCCCTGTGTACTGCTCAACATCCCTGCACACCCCCAACACATATACAAACACATACAAACACAGACACACATACACACACATCTTAGACTGGCTAACTTATTTCTCCTATCAGCTTATATGTTTGTCAGAACTATTCCCTGTGTCCCTTGCCTCTCCACCTAATTATTCCATTTAATGGCTCCTTCTCCCACTATGTATTCTTACAACACTTAGCAGCAATATCTATCTATAATCAGGATCAAATAAGCTCATGTAATAGATTCTAGACAATAGTTCCTTAGGAGCGGGGCCCATGTCTATTTTGTTCACTGCTGTATACCTTGTGTATAAGACACATTGCTGGGCCCATGGTAACTGCTTCATAAGTAATTTCTAGGTGAAGCTGAACCCATTGGGGTATTTGTCGCATGTTAAAATAGTATTTGTTCTTCAAGATTCATAACGCAGTAAGGATGTTAGTGTACATTTATTATGTGTGTATGTATACATGTATAAAATGACTCAGTAATCCTGCTCCTCTTTCAATTACGATTTTGCCATTGGGGTATACAATAGGGCAAAGAGTCTCTTAAATAAAATATTTTATGCTTAAATACAAACCAGTGATTTATAGCCTGAGGTGGGCTATACTATGGTATATACACATTAATAGAGAAATTAATACTACTTGGGATCTTTTTGTTTCTAACTGTATAGAGAGCTGACAGTTGATTTGATTGGGGGAAATTTCTGCAAATGCTTCAATTCTCTAATGAACTGTGTACAAAAGACAGTCTTGAACTCAATGCATCTTCAGAAATATGTATTACTTTGAAAACTATCTTTTTCTAGACTAATTTTAGTGGTGATTTCTTAAAAATGAATTTAAATATAAACTCTCCAGGAACAACTTGCTTCTAATAAATATATCAAGGGCCTGTAAAGAAAACAACTTTTCAGTGTAACTAAGGCAAAAAATGATACAAAATTGAAACAAAAATAGGTAGTAGAAGTTATGGATCTTCCAGTCTTTGTAACATGAGGGCAGGGGACTTCTGGAGTGTGCCCAACTCATTCCTGATATATAGCAGTGAGAGACTTGGATTGTCTTCTCAATTTTTACGACCCCATTGAATGATTAACACACACTATCTGAATCTAAAGGTGCTTCTTTTCTGACAACAGGATTAGATTAGCCAGTCAGAATACATCTAAGTTTCATGCATTAGGAAATAAAGTTTTTCACTATGAACATGGTCTGTAGGTAAAGGAATTAAAGAAAACACAGGACCACCAGAAAATAGGAAAATCATGCATTGAGTGACTTTATGTTTTGTGTATTGTGCTACTTGGTTGTCTTTTTTTTTTTTTTTGAGACAGAGGAGTCTCACTCTGTTGCCCGGGCTAGAGTGCCATGGCGTTAGGCTAGCTCATAGCAACCTCAAACTCCTGGGCTCAAGCAATCCTCCTGCCTCAGCCTCCCGAGTAGCTGGGACTACAGGCATGCACCACCAAGCCCGGCTAATTTTTCTATATTTTTTTAGTTGTCCAGCTAATTTCTTTCTATACTTTTAGTAGAGACAGGGTCTCGCTCTTGCTCAGGCTGGTCTCAAACTCCTGACCTCAAGAAATCCTCCCACCTGGGTCTCACAGAGTGCTAGGATTACAGGTGTGAGCCACCGCGCCTGGCCGGTTATCTCATTTCATTCTGATATTGATCCAAGATAAGTACTTTTTATTTTACAGATGGACAAACTGAGGCTCAAAAAGATGATGTAACTAGTGCTGCATCATTCATAATAACAGAAAAAGGAACCCTCTGAAATTAGATATATCTGACTCCAAAGGTATTCCATGGAATAGTTATTAAAGCAATGTCTTATAATGTAAGTCTGAGTCATAAAGGCCAAGCATCTTCCCTTCAATCCTCCTAGTACTCTCTTGTATATTGGAAAATGTCATGGTCCTTTCTATAAAGGTTCTGCCTTATAAAGTTTAGGGTGAGAATATCTTCCTGGGGACATGAAATCAGTAACCTTCTCCAAATCCTTGAGAATTTTTCTGGAGGATATTTTCATCATCTGCATTTTCCAGATTAAGATAGTGAAGGAGAGGTGAGTAAAGTGATCAAAGACCTATTACAGTTGAGATCCCAGTGAAGAAAATTAATTTAATTTTTTCCTTTTATAATGATGCTCTGTCGTGCATAGCCACTTGAGACATAAAATGCTCCAGGAATTTCTTTTCTTTACCCCTAACCTATAAGAAAATCCCCAAGCATAACAATCCACCAAGTTTACTACTTTTTTTATTCTGACCCTCTCCAGAAACAAGTTGGAAATGGAAAAAGGGTCCTAGTTGTGAACTAAAAGACCACTGTACTTCACTGGCTTCTGAGAGGAGGGATACAACTTTGCAGCATGTTATGGTAAATTTTGTTTAGACTTCATATTTCCTTTTTCCTTCTTGTCCATGTCTTGTCTCTGGTTTTCCCTCTACATATCTCTAGGAACCAACCCAGTGTTCTCATGACACTTGTCAATAGCCCAAGGCGTGCATTTACATCTACCCTTCCTAGATATATCTCTTGTTTCCAAAACACTTCACCTTCCCTCTTTCCTAGTTCTCCCTAGCTAACCCCCTGTTTCTTTAGGATAGCTTAGCTAGACATTAGAAAAGCAATCTGACTCAGTGAAGTCAATGCATAAGCACTGACTGCACTCTGAAAGTACTGTGTCAGGCGTACATTCATACAACACAGGGATCCTATAGTTGGAGAGCTTACACTTTGAGGAGTCAAGGAGCAAAATGAGGAAAGTTAGACAATAAAAAATTTAAGTGAAAATTCAAGACAATAGGAAGCCTGGCATAAGTAGACAATTAATCACCCTGTGAATTGCAGTTCAGTGAAGACAATGGATTAGAGGAAAGAAGGTGTGACAGTATGCAAACAATTTCACCTAGATTACAATCTAAATTTTATTGAAATAACTACATAAAAATGTGCTGTAATATGGATATTAACCTCCAAAAGACTGATAATTGATCAAACTATTTAACTTCATAAAGCTACTTGCCCCATATCTAGTTTTGAAATAAATATACTCTCCAATAAAATATATCTAGTCTCAAAAAATGCTTACAAATATGAATAAATGATTAAATATTCATGCCATGAGACATGAAAACATTAGTACAGATGATATTAAAACTACTAAGTAAAATACGATGCAAATTGGCAAGATTTTTCAGGGCAATATGTAAAAATGAAAATATTTATGTAAGGGTGGAGGAATTATGGGTGATCTTTTTTTATATTTTAATTTTATATTATTGATACTGTACTTATACACATTTCAATTTTGCTCCCACTGCTTCCTTAAACACATACAAATTTTCTCTAAATTAAATATGGTATCTTAATGCAATGCTACAGCAAACGGGGGCGGTGCAACTCAAGAGCCCAGTCAGTCTCACAGCTGGAGAGAGCACCCACAGCCGAAAGAGGGCCATGCTCTGTTCGTGACTAATGCTTGAGATGACATCCCAGCTCCTTATGTGGAACAGCAGGCCTTTGTATCCAGTGAAACAGTAACTTCACATGGGACTGCTGTGATGTTGGGCATGGAAGGCCACAACTGCAGTTCAGTGGTGCTTTGGGGAAGAAATTAGAAGCTTAGTGCATGTCTAACTGGCTAACGAAATTTCTCCCTTCATTGTTGCTCTCTTATGTGGATCTACATTAAGATATCCAGAGCCCTTTATACAAAGATTTGTAGAAACACTTGTTCTTATTAGCTACTTACATGAAAACTTTTTAGTCTGTGTATTTTTTCATCAGATTAGTGAGAAATAAAGGTAACCTTGTAAATTTTGGATCTCATTGCCTATGTGGAACAAGTAGCTATTTACACTTTCTTCCTTAAGCCTTTATATGCTATTGGTTTCCCACTGCAGAGACTGGAATATCATATCAAAAACCAGCAGCAAGAAATGAAAAGCATCAGGGACAAGCTGATAACAAAATACAGAACCTACTCTGATAAATTAAAGGTCATACTCTGTTATCATGCATACTAAAGAGTTCTTTTGTGCTAGCCGTGTAGCATTTAACATGGAAGAATGGTTTAACAGCTACAAAAACAGGCAGGGCCACTGATAGATATCACTAAATAGTGAGAATAAGAAAATGAAATGTAAGAGCAGCCCCACATTACCTTACAAATGGCATTTTGCCATTTTGCCAGATATGAGAATCTTGAGCACTTTCTAAATCATAATGTCATAACATTTAAGCTTATCCACCCTAACAAGAACTTAAATATATATTCTCTAAGGCATTTTTCCCAGTTCTTGATTTTTAAAAATCAGAGAATTATGTAGTACAGCTACAATTTCTACCACCTCCTACCAACTTTGACTTTTAATCTATTCTTCTTTATATGTACATTGGTCTATGGAAGAAGAGATAAATGAATGCCTCATATACAGTCTGATATGCTCTGTAAATGGTACCGAGAAGTTTCTTACTCTCCAGTGAAGAAAAATCAGTCTGATTATTATGTCATTATAATCTCATTTTCAATGGACTTCAATCTCTCTCTTTCACTTGTAATTGGAATGTAGGAAGATTTTTTTCAATTAGAAAGATGGGCTTGTCAACTGCACATAAATTATTTAAGACTAAACGCTCTGGAAGGGCAAAGGATATGCTGGGATACAGCTGTTGGCTAGCCCACTCCAATTTTATAAAATGTAAAACCCCGTAAAATGACCGTTATTTTTTCTGTTGTAGACAAATGGAACACTATGGATTTCACTTAAATTTCTAAAATAACTTTTCCCCAATAAAAATTAGTTTTCTCCACCAGCAATTATTTCTTGAAAGTAAGTACATATGTGGTCAGATCACTGTAGAAAGAGAACTCTTTTTTTTTTTTTTTTTAAAAAAAACAGGTAGATGAACTTTTTTTATTTGTTTATTTATTTATATTTATTTCAGAATATTATGGGGGTACAAATGCTTTGGTTACATAAATTGCTTTTGTACAGTTTGGGTTAAAGTTATAAGTGTGCCCATTCCTAGATAGTGTACATTGTACCTGTCAGGTGTGAATTTACTCATCCCCTTCTCCCCCCTTCCACCTACTTGATTTCCAATGAATATTATTTCTATATGTGCATGTAAGTGTTGATGAATTAGTTCCAATTTAATGGTGAGTAGATGTATTGTTTGTTTTTTCATTCTTGTTTTCATATTTCACTTAGAAGAATTGTCTTCAGTTGATGGTTAAGGTAATGAATTCTAATTCCGGGATTCAAATCCCGGCTTCTCTATTGACTAGCTGGGTAACATTGGATCAGTAACATAACATCTTTAAACCTGAGTTTTCTCACCTGTAAAATGGGTTTTTATTATTTTGTAAAAATAATACACATAATATGTATAAATCTCTTCCTACAGTGCCTGGTAAATAGTAAGCACTCAGTAAATATTAGCCATTATATTGTGGTTGTGTCATTGTTTATTCTCTGGTATGATGTGCCTTATATAACATATCTAGGACTATATAGATCACAGACAACTTTTTCACTTATCTGATCATAAGAAGGGAGTTGAGGTAGGTGTAAAGAATGGAAAATAAATCTATTTATATTTCCCAGGAGGAATAAAGGCCAGGGAGGTGGCCTTATTATAAGTGATGTCCCGAACCCCACAGGTGTTTTATCAAAATCACTTTATTTTCTCCCTAGCACCATCAACTTTATTCTCAGAGGTTTATGCGTGGCTACCTGCAAGCCAATGGGAATAACTGAAAGGAGGTCATTAACTGGAAAAGGCCACATACAAAGAAAAAGCCAAAGGCACCTGCCCCGAAGAAAAATGGAATTCAGGGTACCACCGTCTGTTCTATGCCAGCAGCATGGTGGCAAAAGCTGCTCCCACAATGAGAATACTTTAGGTATCAGGGGTCCCAAAATGGCATTTTAATCTATATAGTAATGCTTCAAAGAGATCTACTTCAACTAGAATGCTGCAGTCTCTTCTTTTTCCAACTCAATGTTCCTGGCAAAGAAGGGCCACAGACACGGTGGACAGAAGCAGACATTGTGTGGCCCATTATCTGCATGTAAAATGAGGTTGGGGGACTGGATGGCCACTAAGTTGACCTTCAGTGATAATGACCCATAGTCCCAGGTGGTGTTGCATACAGACAAGCATTAGGCCATCTTGTTAAGATATGTTGTCTTTGGGTTTTCATGAGGGAAATAATTTTAGAGCCATTAAAAACAAAATAACCCTAAATGTTTCTAACTCAGCAACTATCTTTAAAAGGCAGTTAAATCTTTGGCTTGGTATGTTCTTTTTTTTTTTTTCTTTCTATCTTTCTTTTTTTCTTTGCTCTCTTTTTTAAAAACTAACACATAGTGCCTTGACAATGTTATGAAGACTTTCAGTCAGCATCTGTGGAGACCTTTATATTATAATTAAGCCATTGCATTTTTCTGATATGTTTGATGTTTCAAGCCTATCTTCTTTCTTTTTTCTAATATACAGACACATACACTTCTCACCATTCAGACATTTCTCTGGATTCTTTCTACCCACCCACTGAAGCATGTCATGGCGCTAAAAGCCATTTTAAAAAGAGAAAGGCAGATGTAGGTTAGATTTTAGGAGATTTCAGTTTTATAAAGAGTAGTTAAGAGGATGGGGGAGAGGCATTATGATGCTGGAAAAGAGAAGAGGTTTGTCTCTTCATTTTAAATTTTTAGCACTACAGAGATAAAAGCAGAAATATTTAAGAGGGAATCTAAGGACTTTGAGTCAATGGCTGCTCTTTGCAAACCTTCTTTGTCCAAAATGTATCAAAGTAAACCTTTTCTTAGATTGCTCAAACACCTGTGATTGTGGGAACTGTACTTTGAAGGCGATTTCTTGTTCAAGAGGCATCTCTTCATGAGAGTTCTATCCAATCAAGTCTGGCAAAAGCTGACTTAAAAACCTGTAGGTGGTTCAGTGTAATACTCAGCCTGGGTAGAGATCACCAATTAAGATCCAGACATCCTAAAGAATGTGGTAGGTGCAAAGGAGAACTAGTTCATTGCATCTGTCAGAATAAAACTGTGAATTTCTCTACTCCCCTTAGTATTTCCCCTTAAAGTTAAGCCACCTGTAATTTCTAGTGGATCTCTAAATGTAGAACAGAAGGGAGAGAAGAGAAAAGTACAAAGATGTCCAGGTTTGAACTGATGCTCTATCACTAAGGACAACTGGAATTGATCCACACACACAGAGTCTTCTACGTTTCTCTTATAATCCAGCACATCTATAGTTAGGTTGTTTCATATCAAAGGAGAAAGCTGAGCTAATTGGGCCATACAATTCTGGCCTGATTAACACTTCATCTAAAATTTTTCCTCAAGTCTTTAAAGTCCAAGTGGCCTTGTTTTGACTTCAGTGAAAATAAACAGTTTGTTGGCATCCTCCACACAAGAACCCTAAAAGAACTTAGAGACTGTTATGGACTGAATATTGTCTCTACCCCTAGATTCATATGGTGAAGCCCAAACCCCCAGTACCTCAGAATCTGACTATATTTGCAGACAAGGCCTTTAAAGAGGTGGTTAAGGTAAAACGAGGTCCTTGGGGTAGATTCTAATGTAATCTGACTGGTGTTCTTATCAGAAGAGAAAGTTTGGACACACAGAGACAAGGGATCACATGCACAGAGGAAAGACTGTGTGAAAACACGAGAAGCTGGCCATCTGCAAACAAAGAAAACAGGCCTTAGAAGAAACCAAACCTGCTGACACCTTGATTTTTGGACTTCTAGCCTCCAGAGCTGTGAGAAAATAGATTTCTGTGATTTAAACAACCAATCTGTGACATTTTTGTTATGGCAGCCTTAGCAAACTAATACAGCAATGGTTTAAATCATGTATCGTTAACTTATCCACATATCTTTGATATTAAGAAGTGATAGCACTTTGGTGCCAACTGCTAAAACAGTCTGGAAGTGAGTACTCTTAGATTTGCAGTTTAATAGGTAGTATGTTAATGTCAAAATCAGACCCATTTTAATTATTAATTTTGGTTAAAATGTATTTTGTCCTTTTCTGGACTTGCTGCAAATCATAATATTCTGCATCATAATTCTTATAGTTAGCACAGTTATAAAATTAACTCACTGAATTTACATTTTTGCATTACTTAAATTATAAGATAATAATATTATATTCAGCATGAAATATATATGATTCTATAAAGTTCCTTTATGCATATAGAACTTTTGCAAAAAGAACTACTTGATCTTTCATATCATTAAAAGAATTTCTTAAACAAAAAAAATTATGTTACTATCATTTTCTTAATTTTGTGGCCCTTGTAGCTTCACAACTACACAGATGACAGAAGTACTAGTAAAAATTTAGTGTTAATATTAGGTTTCTATTTTATATAAAAAGTCTCAGTGCAAAACAGTAAGAACATTTCATGAAAAAAAATTTCATACTTATGTTAATGATTAAATAAGGTGAGATTATCTTATTATTTAATAAAATATGCTAGTGTTTTCTTTCATTTGGTAACTACTGTGAGTTCACAAAAGATGCCCACTTCCAAAACGCTAAATCTATTAAGTCCTGAAAGATAAGCCTGTATTTAGTTGCACGAATTTCTATTCTTAAGAACTGCCTGAGGGATTTTTTAAAAACATAAACATAAAAAGTGATTCTGAGGGATCTTAAGTAGTTTTTGGGGGTGCTGCTAAATAATCATGCCTAGAAAATTTTAGCAACTTTCACTGTTAAGTTGGAATGTTTATCTTTTACTCAAACTGGATGAAGGTCTTACTCTGTTGTGTTTTTCTTTCAGTCCTTACTACTGAAGAATGATGCCAATTCCAAGCCCCAGAGTGAAGCTGCCCTGCAATAGGGTGGCAGCTTGTACTGAAAACACCCAGGAAGAGTGAAGGGCTTGCAAATAGAAGAATGCACCAGTTGGAGCTAAAACAGTAAGAACTGAGCTTTATATGGATGTAGTCATCTCGGGATCCCTTATATTTCCTAAGACATTAGACGGAGCTTCATCATAGCTGCCTATAGAGCCAAATTTCAAAATACTTTCTGGCCTGCTTTTTACTTGGGAAAATGCTCGAGAGAAAGGAGTGGACAAGCCTTGTCTTTGCCCTTACTTCTGCTCTCTTCTGAAGTTCCTGGAGCCTACACCCTTAGGGAGAGCCTGCTTTTCACTCTCAACAGCAGTGTCTTTCCATCTCCACTTCCCATGTCTTAGCCCAAGCAATGCCTGGACTGTTGTATCACTTCCTAGCTTAGCTCCAGACATCCATTCTGGTCCCTTCTAGCCTATTCTCTGCACTTTAGCCAGAGAAGTTATTTGAAACAATGTGTTTTCTCCAAAGGACTGTAAGCTCCATGAGAGTAGGGACTATGTCTGTTTTTGCTAACCACTGTATCAGCAGCATAAGCCCAGGCACGTGGTAGGTCTTCAATATTTTTGAATGAATTCCTGAATACATTGATGGATTATACCTCCTCAAGCAATTGTTTCTTCCACTATCCTTTGCTCTAACATGCCTTATCATGTTGAATCTTTGGAATCTTTATCAGGTCTATCTCAAGCTCTCAGTCTCTTCTCCATGATCCATAATCTAGACTTACTGATTTTGTATTCTATTCCCTTCAAATCCTGCTTTTTACTGGTAAAAATAGGTAGTCACATGGTGATTGCTTTTCTTTTCAATGCAGTAGAAAAACGGAAGCAATTTGACAGTAAGATTTTGATATAGAGTCAACTCCCTTCATCAAATTTGACACAATAACTCTCTGCTAACTATATGAAGAGATATTCAACAATTCTAGTTTAGGTAGGAAAACTGGGAATCAAAAAGTCATAGGACTGACTGCTAATCTATTTTTAGGAAGTCCTTGGGCATTCTGATTAGAAACAGATGTCATGTAAGCTCTTAGACATAAATGAATGCACTATTAGTTTGATATTTCAATCAAGAAACAAACATGAAGAAATATGTATGTTATAGTAACTGGATACTTAATGGAGCTTCTGCCAAAAGAAGTCTATGCAATGTATTTTGTTTTGTTTTTTCTTTTGGCCTGGATAAGATGAAGGTATGGGTAGGATCCTAGCTCTGCCATTAAGGACATGTATGATGTAGATGCTTTATTTGGCTAAGTTTTTAATGAAAAATGAGTCTAGGTTTCCACAATTTTTAAGGAAGAAATTTTATTTGATGACTAAGCTAAGGGATCACAACATAGTATATTATCAAGAATAGACAGCTTTTTAAACATTTTATATTGTCATAATAATTTAGGTGGAAATTATAGTACATGTAGCACTAGATGATATATTTATCACCAAAAGTTTAAAAATTAGCCTTAGGAGGAAGAATTTCCAGTTTGAAATTTATGGAATCTTGATTTTTTAAATACTTAAAACATAAGACAAATAAGATTTATGTAAAGAGATAGTCAAGTCTGTTTGATTTTGAGGGAGCTAGAAAATTCCAGATTTAAATATCCTTAATGCATATTTGCATTAATGAAAATGTTCTTAAATCCTTCCTAGTCTTATCACATCTATAAAATGGGGATAATATATGAGGTTACTTTTAAGAATAAGATATAATGTGTGTAAAGCACCTGAGAACAGTTTCTAGCACATAGCTAGTATAAAATATATGATGGCCACTATTGTTTTTGTAGATTACATAGAATCTTAGATCCTTAGAAATGAAAAAGAACTACCTAGAATCTGATCCAATCACCATCCAATGCAGGATGATTTATTTGATAACTGTGACAGATTGATCGCTTGAGCTCTACAGAATTAGAATAGAGTCTGAAAGATACCATAGCTCATTGAGAGTTGAGGTACATTATCTCTTTTTGTCCCCCCTTTTACATGTATATATTGTATAGTGGTGAAGTCTGGGCTTTTGGTGTACCCATCACCTAATAGGTACCCCATAGGTAATTTTTCATCCCTTACCCCCTCCCACCTTCTTCTCCTTTGAGTCTCCAATGTTCATTATACCACCCTATGTGCCCGTGTATAGCCACAGTTTAGCTCCCACTTATAAGTGCGAACATGCGGCATTAATTTTTCTGTTTCTGAGTTACTTCACTTAGGATCATGGCTTCCAGCTCCACCCAAGTTGCTGCAAAAGACATTATTTCATTATTTCTTATTGCTGAATAGTACTCCATAATATAAATATACCATATTTTCTTTATCCAGTCATCAGTTGATGGGCACTTAGATTGATTATGTATCTTTGTGATTGTGAATTGTGCTGAAATAAACATATGAGTACAGTTATCTTTTTGATATAATGACTTCTTTTACTCTGGGTAGATACCTCATAGTGGGATTGCAGGATCAAAGGATAGATCTACTTTTAGTTCTTTGAGAAATCTCCATATTGATCTCCATAGAAGTTGTACTAATGTACATTCCCACCAACAGAGTATAAATGTTCCATTTTCACCATATCTGTGCCAACATATATTTTGTTTTTGACTTTAATAATGACTATTTTAATTGGAGTAAGATGGTATCTCGTTGTGGTTTTAATTTGCATTTCCCCAATGATTAGTGATGTTGAATATTTTTTCATGTTTCTTGGCCATTTGTACCAATGTCATATTTCACAGAATTAGACAAAACAGTTCTAAATTCACATGAAACCAAAAAAGCCTGAATACCCAAAGCAATCCTAAGCAAAAAGAACAAAACTGGAGACTTCAGATTTTACTACAGGGTAATTGTAACCAAAACAGTATGGTACTGGTATAAAAGTAGACACATACATCAATGGAACAAAATAGAGAACTCATAAATAAAGCCGTATGCATACAACTAAGTGAACTTCAACAAAGCAGATGAAAACATACACTGGGTAAAGGACTCCCTATTCAATAAATAGTGCTGAGAAAATTGGATAGACATATGCAGAAGAATGAAACTGGATCCCTATCTCCTATCATATACAAAAATTAACTGAAAATGGATTAAATAAATATCCAATAAAAATCCTAGAAAAAAACTTAGGAAAAACTTCTGAACATTGGCGTGGGCAAAGAATTTATGACTAAGAGCCTAAAAACAAACGCAATATAAACAAAAATAGACAAATGGGACTTAATTAAACTAAAAAGCTTCTGCATAGCAAAAGAAATAATCAAAAGAGTAAACAGAGAGAATGGGAAAAAATATTTGCAAACTATGTGTCTGACAAAGGACTAATATGCAGAATCTACAAGAAACTCAAACAACTCAGCGCGAAAAAACAAACAACCTCAATAAAAAGTGGGCAAGTGACAGGAAGAGGCATTTTTCAAAACAGGTACATTACCTTATAACCTTATTGCTACTCTTATTCATGTTATTTTGTTTTTCAAGTAAATATAAAAAGTATGTAAAGAACATCATCATAACTTATGAAGAAATACAATGGAGATTCTTATATCAATTTGTTTTGGTTTAACTATACATTGAAATACTCTAATTCCATTCAATCATTATGTTTAGTTTATCAAATTAATGGCTTTTACGTATATTCAATACAGACAACAGTAAAGTGTAAAGTATGAAACTGAAATGGCATATGCTGTAAAAAGATAACCAAACATGTCCAATCCTAGGTTTCTTATTCCAAGGGCAAGAAATTGATAACATAATACTTAGAAAAATATAAATCAGGAAAGTCAGATTTTTCAAATAAATATACATGTTTAGAAACAAAACAATTAAAATCTGAAAAAGATTCCAAAATGTAAAATATCAGATTTCAGAGAAAGACATTGAACCCTTTTTCTTCATCTGTATAAATTCTATTACTTCTATAGTTCACTTTGATGATCTGCTAAAGAATTAAGAGGCAGGAAAAGATATGATGAAAGCAATTTAGAAAGATAAACATTTTGGCTGTACACCAGATAGATTAAAATAATGGAGGCTGGGGAAGAATATATATGGTTTATAGCTGATAGCAGGAAAAGAGGTCCCAATTATGAAAAAGGTCTTACATCACTAGAATAATTCCAGCACAGGAAAAAAATGACTCAATAGGAATATACTCAGCCCCTTATTATAATGACTAACTTGGACTGATTCTATTACTTCTTTGTAAAAGGCATGCCATAGTCCCGGTTCTACTAGCAGGTCTTGCATCTTACAGGTAAGGTGACAAATGTTCTGGATTGCCTAGGACAGTCATAGTTTGTTCCTGTTATATAGGAGTAATTATGAATAGTGTTTCTTTTCTTTCTCAGAATTGTGCCCTTTCGCATGATAATTTTTATGGTCTTCTCATTACTGGGCATCACTGTGGGAATTCCAAAAAGAGAACTCCACTGGATGGTTATAGCCCAGGCAAAAGGCTTGGCAAGCCCAATGTGTTTGGTGAGAAGGAAAAGACAGTTCTTTCTTCAGAGGACATCACCTGTGTAAGTGCACAAGACATAAAGACACAAACACAGACTGGATTTCAGGCCCCTCTCCTTTCCTCTGGTGGGAGACCCGTGCAGAACCCAAGCTGTATAACTATATACAGTGGCTGCCCATTAGCTAGCCCAGTCTCTCTAATGCTCATTTATTAAAATCCAAAGGATTCTCCCATACTCAGCCCACATTTCATTTCTCTGTAAAATCAGCCTTGATTATCACACACCACTCCTTTCTCTAAATTTTACAGAACACATTTTTTTATGCCACTCGTTTGACTTAAACTATGTCCTTCCTAGTAATGCCTCAGTGGTGTTCTGGCTTGGAGTGGGTTTGGGGACAGAGGTGGGCACAGCAATTACATGTCTGCTAGGGTCAGGAGGAACAATCTTAAGTTTATGAAAAGGTTTTTCCTCCAGTGTGTGAACCTAAGTCTGACAGCCAAGACAAGACATATTTGTTCCTAGAAAGAAATGCACTGTAATGGGGAGGTTACTGCCTAATGCAACTGCAGGACTGCAAAACCAAACTATTTTTAATAGTGGAGTTAACTTTTATTGAGTACTCTTTACCAGGTTTTTACCAATACCTAAATATTTTGAAACTAATAACTCATTTAAAGTTCAAACAACCTATGAAATAAGTAGTCATTTCTCCCACTTTACAGATCAGGAAACTGAAGTACAAAGAAGTTAAAGATCTTGGCCAAAGATCACATATCTAATAAATATTGGAACTAGGATTTGAACCCAGGCAGTCTGCCTCCTGAACCTTCTTTCTTAACCTTCACACTATCCTACCTTTAATCTTGCACTAAGTTTGTGGCATATGTCTGAAGTTTGGTCATTTTATTTATAGTCTATTTTTCCTACAGCAATTTCAGTATTTAAGAGAAGTCTACAAGTTGGACTTGGCACTCATATCTGCATCTACATAAAGAATGACCAGCAAAGGGGAAGGAAGGACACTAATGTGAGCATGCTGTAAATCCCTAAGGACCCTGGGCTTTCCCTCAGAAATCTGAACAGAAGTAATAACCGCTGGTATCAGGATCTTAGCATAACAAAAGTCTGGCCATTATCTGATCTTGTAGGGACCAAGAATAAACTTTTCTGAATTTTTCTTGGAAAAAATAAGAATAAATAACATAGGCAATATTGTGTAATACTATAGAGCACTAAAGTAAACTTTCGAATGTATGACAACTAACAAGTAACCTAATCTCTGTGTTTACTCATTTAACAAAAGGAGATACTGTAATCTGCCTTATAAACATTTCGTAGTATTAATGCAATAATGTTTGTAAATAATATATGTAGGATAACTAGCACAGTGTCCAATATAGCATGCTCAGCAATGAGTACATGCCTGACTCACTGTTGCTGATACTAGATCCTATGATAGGCAGAAATTTTAAAGGGTTCTGTGAATGTATAAGATTTCGGGTGAGTTCTGTTACCTCTTCACCTCAATGCTAGTCCAACACCAATTTCATTTAGTTAATTCAAACAATTTAACATCCTATTTGAATTCCATTTCTGTAAAGCACAGGCCTCATCTAACTATCCCCAGGTCTGCTTCCTACTGTGATTGTGACCATTTTGTTTTTCTTTTTTTTTCTTTCTTTCGATTTTTTTTTTTTTTTTTTTTTTTAGCAAGGCAAACCTTTTCATTTTAAAAAGCTTCTCTTTGTTTGTTTCTCTTCTAACCATAAAATGTACTCTCATCCCTGTCCTCTGCCAACTTGAGCAATAAAAATAATAAATGAGAGGACTGAAGATTCTACTCGGACTTTTAAAAATGCTCTACGAAAGGTGACCCTGAAAAATTATTATGGTACGTTATCAATTAGTTGACACTATCTAGAAAAATGAAGCTAAATGTTCCTCTATTCTGTTCAGTTTTGTATCTCATAAATCCAGCTAAGATACTTCATTGGAAATGCACATGTTAATATCTAGACAGACTTATGTTAGATATATTCTCTTTTAGATTCTCAATGGACATTTTACATATTCAGGCCACCAGTATAGATATTATACACGAAATGACAAATTACTTCAATAATACTTAACATGAGGAAAGTCAGTCTCAAATTTCCAAGGTGGAGGGAACTCAGTTACTTTTTAATGCAGTCAAATTTATAAGTCTAAAAACAAAACAGACTTTAAAATGCATAAGATGAAAGTCTGTCTTTGAGAAATATTTTCCCCACGAGGCTAAATTTGACACAAAATATTCATCATAACTTAAATTTTAATATATGGCCTATTTAAAGGCTCTATACTTCAAAAGGTTTTCACATGTATTATGTCATTCTGTCTTAATTAAGAACCAACTACAATATTAGATTAGTTTACACCTGTGGATTGTTAGAGAAATTAAGTTGATATGTAATTTTCTAATAACCACATGAATATGTCAATGTATAATTTTTGCACAAAAAATACATCTGACTTACCAATTCCAAAAAGATATGAATTTTTATTAAGTTATATTTTATGAAATAATGGTATAATATATAGAATTGAGGAAAAGGTATTTTTAGGTAAAAACCATTTTTAAACTATTCTGAAAAAAATTTAACTTACAGAACAATTGCAAGAGAGAGTAATGAGAGTTCCACATATCTTTCGTTCAGCTTCCCTCTTGTTAATAACTTAACCATTGGGCAATTCTCAAAACAAAGAAGTTAACATTAGTAATAAACTATTAACTATTTGGTTTTACCAGTTTTTAACTGATGTCCTTTTTCTATTCCAGGATCTAATCCAGAGATCACATTGCATTAAATTGTCATGTCTTTCTTCATCCCTTCAGATCTGTATTTCTTTGTACTTCATGTACTTGACACATCTTAAGAATACTTGTCAGTTATTTTGTAAAATGTCCCTCAATTTGAGTTTGTCATAATTAGATTGAGGTTATGGATTTTTGTTGAGAATATCAAGAATGCCAGAAAAGTGAAGTGCCTTTCTCTGTGCATCGTATCAGGAGGTTCATGAAGTCAATATTTCTTATTATTGGTGACGTTTAACTTGATCACTCAGCTCAGGTGATCTGCTGAGTTTCTCTGCAGACAGCTACTATTTCTCCTTGGAGGAGATACTTTTAGACTAAATAAATTACTGATCTCCACTCAAACTTTTTCTCACATATTTTAGTATCTATTGATGAATCTTGACTTCAGAAATTATTACTTTGGGATTCTAATTTCTATTTCCCTCATCTTTCTACATTTATTAATTGAAATTTTTCTGTAAGGATGAGCTGTCCCTGTCCCCCATTTATCTATCGATCTGTATATCTATCTATCTATCTATTCGGTTACTCATTTGTATCAGTATGGGTTCATAGATATTTATTTTACTCTCTGGGTTATAACCCAAAGCTATTTCTGTCTGTTTTGTTGCCCAAATTGCTCCAGTTCTGGCTATTACGAGCTTTGTCAGATTGGTTCCTGTGTTCTTTTGTCATGTCTTTCTATCGGGGGTCAATAAAGTATGGCTTCCAGGTCAGATGTGACCCTCTGTCTACTTCTGTAAATATTTATTGGAACACAGCCACACTCATTCACTTACCTGTTGTCCAGTGCTGTTTTTGAGCTACAAGGGCAAAGTTGAGTCATTATGACAGAAATCACGTGGCCCTCAAAGCCAAAAATATTTACTCTCTGGCCTTTTATAATGAAAGTTTGTTGACCTTTGTCCAAGTAGATTTTCTTTTTTTGAATTATGAACTTTGGAGAGTACCCAAAGTGTATTTATTTGTCATATTTGAGGTAGTTTATAATTCATAACCTTGAACATGTATTTTTCCTATATTCTCCTAACTTAATTAATTATAGTAATTTTGACATTAGAGATTTATTATTTTATGGAAAGAATGAAATGTATTGTCAGTGTTCTCTTTAGTTGGGTACATTAAGACTGATCATAAAGAGCAAGGAAGTAATGGGGAAACAAAAGCGAAGTAAGGAGACAGAAAAATTGTCATCGTCCCTGAGTTCTAAAGTTACATATATATATATATATATATATATATATGTGTGTATATATATGCACAAAGGGCTTTTTATTAATTTGTTCTTATCATAATGAAAGATAATACAGTAGTACTCTCTTATCTGTGGTTTAACTTTCCATGGTTTCAGTTACCACCAGTCAACCACAGTCTGAAAATATTAAATGAAAAATTTCAGAAATAACCAAATCTTAAGGTTTAAATTGCATGCCATTCTGCGTGCCTGATTAAATCTCTCTCCACCCTGCTCCATCCTGCCTGAGACATAAATCATCCCTTTGTCTGTTGTATCTACACTATTTAGGCCGCACTACCTGCCCATTAGTCACTTAGTAACTGCGTTATCAGATTGACAGATCACAAGAAGTGTGAGTACAGCACACAATAAGATATTTTGAAAAAGAGAAAAAGGGGAGAGAGGAGAACTTATTTGTAAAACTTTTATTACAGTATATTGTTACAATTGGTATATTTTATTATTATTGTTGCTAATCTCTTACTGTGCCCAACTGATAAATTAAACTTTATCATAGGTATGTATATATAGGAAAAAATAGTATACACAGGGTTTGGTACTATCTGAGGTTTCAAGCATCCACTGGGAGTCTTGTAATGTATCCCCAGTGAATAAAGGATGACTATTTTACTTTTACTTTCCAAAGTTGTTAAATTAAGAGCAATTTTTGTCCTTGAGATATTGGACACTATTGTTTCACCATCACACTTTATAATCCTCAGATGATTTACTGATAGGTCTATCCAAGAGAGACTCTCGAGCCCTGCATTTCGGTTTTAAGGATATTTGTTGGGCAATGCCCCAATGCTATAATCATATCTCACATTGTTTCAGTGCTCAAGATACATGTATTAGAAGGATAATGGCATTCTTATAATCATATTTGAGAGAACAATTTTTCTAAATTAGAAATAAAAAAGTTGTGCTTATTCTATTAAAGAAAAAGAATTTTATCTGAGCTAGTAAAGGATACACCCAGAGGGCTGTGTCAGTCATTGGAAGGTTATCAGTAGAAAGTTAATAAAAGGCAGCTAAATTTCATTGGAGGTACATTTCATTTGGGGCTGAGGAGGTTCCTCATATGTTCATTAAATATACTTTACTTTTTCCCTCTAAAATCTCAACCTCCTCAAAGAACACGTAGAGCAGAGGTTCTGAATCCTAGGTAAATGGGCAGAGATTCTGAATCCTAAGGATGTTATGCTGCAACCCCTAAAAAATCATATAATTTTGTGTGTACATGCAGATAGATGTATATTTTTCTAAAGATAAGATGTCCTCCTTTATCAGAATCTTATGGAGGCTGAGATTCAAAGGAGGTTAAGAAAAATTGATCTAGATTAATGTCTAAAACTGAAGATAGTTACCTAATTTTTGTACTTTACACTGGCTTTGACACCAGCGTATCAAATTTTGACCTTTTTGATACTCTGCTACCTCTTGACCATACTGTCATTGTTTGTTAGAAGTAAAGTGATATTTAAAACCAACGTATTCTTGAGTTTTCAAAATGCAGGTAGATAACGGACAAAACAAAATAGTATGAAAAGCATGAGCTTTGCTCATAGTTGGCATTCAAGTGCAGACATTAAAAGCCAAGTGGGAAAGATCGCATAGAATTTAAATTGCTTAATCGTACACAAAAATACTAATTGTTATCTGTATTCATCATAAAAATATATAAATATTCCTGGCTATACGATAAAAAGCTCTTGAGAAAATAAGGAGTCAGAATGTTTGAGAAAGTAATAAAAGAAAGGCTTGTCATTGAGTTGGGAACATGACTTATATCCATTGAATTCAGGTAATTATAAACTACAAGATACAAACAAGATACTTCTGGATGATAATCAAGTTATAAAAACACTGTTACAAAACTGTAAATCTTATTAAAAATCAACCAAATACTTGCACAAGCCATTTGAAGTTTTCTGAAAGCCTAATATGCTTAAAAATGTAATTTCTCTGGTCTTCAATCTTTAGCTATTCTTAAAACCTTTTTCCACCTCATTTCCCAAAACACTAAATTTTGCATCTGTAGTGACAATTAATTTTTTATATCTAACATGATTTATTCATTGTTTGTAACTTGATTATTTATATCTTTGGAGAAAAGTCCTTCAACCCAATCTTAGTCAGTAACTTCAGCCACTCTTATTTAAAATCATGACAATGCTATTCTGTCTTTAGTCAGGAGTGGGATCAGTATATTCTTTTATTATGATAGTAATTTAAAGTGCCAAACAAATTGTACAGTGGAAACAATGGCAAACAAGAAGTTAAAAGGGGAAATTTTCTGAAAATCATTAAAAAGGACTGCTATTTGTACATTACAACTTAAGATATTATATAATTAGCAAAATTCCTGGAACACAGTAATAATCAAGAAATACTTCTCAATTTGATTTGATTGGTTGGTTTCTAAGTAATATAATCTGAGAACTTGTCAAGGTAAAAAAAAATCATTAAAAACTGGCACATGGAGCAAATTTTTATTCATTAAATGTTTCAAAATACATTTAATTCATTCTTTTAATGAGCCTGAGTTAATTTTAGCTTCAAATACATAAGGAACCCATGGGTTGCCATTCTATTTCATTGGACTCTGGGTTTCGCATGGTGTTGTAAAGGCAACCCATCTGCTCGACTCAGTCACAAAAGATTAACTTAACTGAGGCAAAAAGTAGGAGAAATAGGAAGAGCTTTGACTTATATGTCTCTGCATCATTCACAATATAATCCAAATAGTTGATACCCAACACATATCTGAAGAAACTAATTTTTCAGATTATTTCAGTAACAAATATTACTAATATGCATTTGTTTTTAGGGTAAAAAATGAGCATGTTCTGAAAATAGTTGAACTCAGCTTTCAGGATTATCTTACAGTCAATGATAAGCTGGCCCTGTGAGAATCTGGCCCAAGTGCTATAGGGAAGAATACTAATGTGAGGCAGATATTTTAGCTTGTAGCACAAGACGACTTTGTGAAAGTCACTGATAGGTCTTACTGACAAGTTTTCTGGGATGGAACATGAAAAACGTTTCCATAAATTACATAGCAAGAATAAAACAAAAAAGGCAACTTATAGCCAAACTACAAGACTTTGATTTAAGGAATGGATCAGTTCAGCCTAGTTGATAAAATATCTTTTATGAGTATTGTATTATGAACAATCTCTTTGAAGATATCTGCATTATCTATGTTTGCCAGCCTATGTAATCTAAATCGGGGGTCCCCAACCTATGGTGAGTTGTATAATTATTTCATTATATATCATAATGTAATAATAATAGAAATAAAGTGCACAATAAATGTAATGCATTTGAATCATCCCTAAACCATCCTCCACCACCTTCCTGGTCTGTGGAAAAATTGTCTTCCATGAACACAGTCCCTGGTGCCAAAAAGGCTGGGGACCATTGGTCTAAATGATACCAAACCCAATCAAAGCTTCAGAGAAACTTTCTCTTTCTTTTCTGAGAAAATGAAAAATCCTACTATGGTTGTCTTACAGTACTGTAAAATCTCTGATATTAAAAAAAATAAATAAATCCAAGTCATTGACTATGTAAGAACAAGTGAGAAGTCTGAGAATGTATCATTTCTTTCCATCGCCTTGGACACAATTGCTTTGAAGCTAAGCTTAGAATTTTAGGCTGATATGTTTAACATACTGCTCAATAAAAAAGTTCATTACGTTTCATCATTAAGCATAGCCCCCCAAATCTCAGCTAATCCATGCATGTAAATATATTTTGGCTAAAACCTACCAACAAAAGACAATGTTTTGACATAGAAATTTAATGAATTTATTCAACAATTATTTAAGTACCTACTATGTGTCAAACCCTCATTATTACAGTTTTTGTTGAACTCTACCCCAAATTGGTAATTTATTTAAAGAATAATTAAAATCTTATGTATAGTTTATTAGTTTCTGCAAGAGTTATATTTTCAATATCTTACCTTTGTAGGAAGAAAACAAAAGTCTGCCAAACATTTTGTATATCTGTACATTTAACCAGAACATGTGACAAGTCTTCCATTAACATGAACTTTTTTCCCTAAATAATCCTTAAGGATTCTAATGTTCTAATGGTCCATAAATATTTAATTAATTTGCTAATCAGTTTTATCAAGTGAAGTTAAAAAATAATCAATGCCTACTGAGTGTTATTGATTCAAAACTTTAGCAAAAACAAAATAATTATGGTTTTTATAAGAAACATATTTATTCCATGTGTTATTACGTTCAAATACTCATGAGGTAGTTTTGTGTGTCTACACATTTTTTGGGTCAGTAGAAATAGCAGACTGTGACACAGATGAATATACAGGTATGACCAGTTATGTAAGTCATGGCATTTAGTTATTATATGAAGACTGTATCATACCATGTTCAAAGATACATCTAATGCCTTCTCTTCATTTTGGTTTCTGTCTCCCAGACAATAAAAAGGCAAGTGCAAAACCTGTAGATAAGAGTCCCAAGTGTAGTTGTGATTCTGCCACTAACTAGCACAGTGATCTTGAGCAAATCAAGTGGCCTCTCCAACGTTCTGTTTTGTTGTTTGATAAGTGAAGGAGCTGAAATAGAAGAACTTTGAGGTTCTTCAAATGTAATGATCATAAATGAGGTAGATTTTCTTAATGACATCACACATAGTAAAAATTAAGTTAAACATAAATTTTAAAACACTAAAATCATCAAATTAACCAACACTTCAGCACCAAAATAGGAATTTCTAAATAATAGAGTGGCTTCAATAGATAATTGATGAATTATTGATGACCTGAATGAAAAACAATCAATTTATCAAAACTAAACGTGTAAAATTTAAAGAGCAATAATCAATATGGCTTTCCTGATCCCTGAAATATTTTACCAGATTTCTCTGATGAAAACAAAGTTAAGCTTTAGAACTAATATCCATGAGATCTTCTAGCCAAATTGCATGGTCATGCAAAAAGTATTTAAACCTTCTCTTTGGAATCTTCCCTTAGACTATTCATGTCTTTCTTTCAGATAGTCTCATTCCTAAAGGATCTACCTTGGCACAGCACCCCAGACCACCTTTCTCCTTTCTTTAAGCTCTAATAGCAATTAAACTCTATATGACTAATTTTCACAGCTAATACATTTTATTTGACATTTTTATGTTCTCTGGACCCTTCTAGTCTCCCAGTCAGACTAATCTCTCGGCAAGTAAGAACCATGTCTGACTTCTCTATTCCTTCTTACATCAGGTTTCCATTTCATTGGTACCTAGTGCTGTCTGGTGACACACTGTGGCATAACAACATTGAATAATTGATGGTAAAGAGAGAGGAGGAGGAGGAGGAGGAAGAGAGAAAGAACCTAAAATGTGGGAATGTCTCTCCTAGTATTCAGTTGTTCACCAGGTCTCACAATATATTCTGCATCCATCCTCTTTATTTTCTCACATCCTACTTTAGTTCTTTGTCTTTTGATAACTGGACTGCTTAATAGCTTCCTAAATATTTCTGTCTCTATCAAAATTTTCCTGGCAATTCTACCTCAATAAATCCATGTCTGAAAAGACCCAAATCAAGTTTATTATTTTTTTCATTGTCTTACCATATCACTCACTCCAAAATGGTTTCTTCCTCTTTGGAACCTATTTTATTTTTACATCTTATTAAGAAATTAGCCTAATATTATATGATAAATCTCATACTTTCCCACATAGCATATCATATTTTTAATCTTGAACATTTTTTTTTACCTATCTCTGTGACCACACTGCAAACCTAGTATGTTCCTTTTATGTAGTACATTTCCTTTAAATATTTGTTGATTTGATATGTTAACTTGGGAAGAAAGTGAATATTTGACCTTGTGTAGAATATACAAGATATCTTTGATACTCTATGGTAGGCAAATAAATTCAAAGTTTTATCCACAAAGGTAACTGTGATTTATCTGAAGCAATCTTTAGTTTGGGCAAGCAAGATGATGTTAGGCTATGTGGATTAATGTTGTAAGAAGAGGAAGTCTATTTTTGTTGAGAGAGAAAATTTTGCTCCATAACTGTAATTAGGGACAAATCAGAGATTAATGATGCATTATATTCTAGAGCTTTAACTGATAAGCACCAAGAAGTAGGTTTCTCACTTTAAATGGTTTGCAAAATATTACTTCTGTACTTTGTTCCATGTACAGAAAATAATGGAAACTAGGACTGCTATTCAGAAAATTCAATGTTAACTGTAAAATGTGAACTGTTGAGTTATAGAAATATTTCATATATTCCAAAAGAGCATAAAATCTACCTCTACTAATTAGTTTCTCTATGAAAGCCTTCCAGACAATTACAGGGTAATACCACTGGTCAATGCTTTAGGTGCTTTTCATTAAAGGTATAGTGTTGCTACTAGATGAATTGCTTCATATAAAAGCACTTACCACAAAGCCCTATAATGGAAGGTTAAGTGCTATACTTAATTACTAATTTCAACTCTTATTACCTATATTTTGCAGTGCAGGCACTTTAAAAGAAACCAAATATTGTCTGCTGGTTCCTGTTTCTCTGATTATAGGATTTCGCGGTAAAAGCATTAGTCTATCTGCTTTTCTAATGAATAATAACCAATAAAATATTTAATGAAAATAGCCATACCACAAACTAATATAAAAGACATATACTAGCCCTTGCTATTGAATTTGTATTTAAAAATCACTTTGTTATAAAAACTTTAATCTAGATGACACACACTTTAAAATTTGTATTCAGCTGTTATGGCACTGTTGCAGATGAAGCTCCAAAAGAAAAAGGTATTTGAAATTTCCATGTCTTATTTCCTACTTAAGCATCAGGTTGAAATACACACAGAATAGATGATTAATAAAACATTTGATGACAACAATGGTGACTCTCCTGAGTTCTTTACATATTGATCATTAACTTTTTATATGTATATATAGAAAATCCTCATATGTGTTCCAATTTTCTTGAAAGGAGACTCTTTGTTTTTCTTTGCTTATATATTTCAGAATAATTTCAACTTTGCCCACTCTTGATTTATTAATATTAACTAAAATACACCTCAGTAAAAGGGTGCTTCGAATGTTTGACTAGATATTAAAAGTTGTGTTTAAAATAACTATTTCTAAAGATTTGCCTCTTAATTATGATACTGGTCACCTCTGATTTTTAAATATCTTTTATATTGTATTTCTTATTCTGAACATCTATTTGATTGGTAAATAAGGTATTATATGTGTTAAACAAATATCAATCTAGAAAAATATCTACAAATATTTCTTCAAACAATGAATTAATACTGCCCCAATCTCAGCTACCAGTATTCAAACTGGATATTAGCCTGCTAAAAGAAGACAGGGACCAGGTCTTTGTTGAACTATACCTACTATATGGTATCTGCTATGTGCACAATGAAATAAAATATAGTAAAATTGAGAGATAGAGAAATTTTAAAAAACAAAGTATTTACTAAAAGGTAATGATATATTAGAAACTAGGTTTTGACAATCTGTGCTTGGGTAATGTATCCTACTTTTTCTTTCAGAGATGCATTATGCATATTAATAAAATTAAGTCCAAGTACAGATATTTTTAACTTAGTTTAACCCAGAATTTCCCAAACTAACTTGAGTATAGGACTTCCTCTCTCCTGCTATAGGTATTAATAACCCCAAGACAGAGTTCTTAAAGATACCAATTTGGAAAATGCTGACAAGAGTAAAATGTTACTAAATAAAGCCCATTAAAAAAAATTAACTGTTAAAGCTAATCTTCAAGAGGTAACTGCCACATTATAATAGTAATAGCATTTATCATTTTAAATGTTCAGGTCCACTATTCACAGATGACAACATCCCCTGGGCAAAGCCTAGCCCCTTCTATATATCTTTCAAGATATCCAGTGCAATGACTTCCTCTCAGCAAATAGGTATTGATTTATCCATATTTTAGGAAAATCACCAATTTACTTTTCTATAATTCTACTGAGGTTGTAGTTATTTTTAAAAAGCACATTTTACTAGCATTTCAGAGAATGCAATAAGGGATAAGCAGGGGCTATGTAACAGCACATGCAATTTACATTACGTTGCTTCCGGAGCTTCTATTACTTCACCTTATTGTAGATAGTTCACATAACTGTAGTGTAAAATTGTGATAGTTCCTAGGGCATCAATTCAGCAGATATATATTGAGTGTCCACTATTTGCCAATATTATAATAGACACTGGACATACTATTAATTTGACTGCTTCTGAATTTTGTCATAGAGCAGTTTTTTAATTACATTTAATTCAGCAAATATTTGCAGAGCACTAGGCTTATAAAACTGATAGAATAGGTTTGAACTGAGACTTGAAGATTTAGAATTTTATAAATCAGAAAAGGTCCAGAAGGGCATCACAGATATTCCCCAATTGTGAGTCAGTACTAGGGAAATTCGGTATTTATTTAATAAATTAGTTATTCCATTAAATTACTTCTTCCAAGAAACAAATAATTCTAATAGAGGAGTTTACATATACATTTTGGTTATTTTTATTGTGAAAAATAAAAACTTGTTTTTATACTTTTTCTTTATACTGTTATAAATTATGCTCTGCAAGAAACAGTTCTATCTAAAAGGGAGTAGAGAGAAATGAGACTCATGCTTTTAGTAATCTATTTTGTACTAAAATACAGAAAACAAAATGATTAATTTATATTTTACTTTAAAAGCCTCTTTTTTAATTGAGAATATATGCAACTACAAGTAACACTGGTTTGAATTTCTAATCTATCAGCTTTGTTTCAGTAACATAGTATTGACAAAACTCATTAATAATTTTTATTTTGTTAATAATGAATTGACATTTATTTCGTAGATTTAAAATGAGTAGTACTAATGTCACAGAATCCTTATCAAACTCCATGGTTATATGAAAGTGAAAATAAACTTCTTTTCCTTACATGTTCTTGTAACTGCTGATTTACGGTACTATTTTTTTTTAAAACTATTTCTCTACTTGTCTTATGAGCCTCCTGTACCTTTCATGAGTGTCAGTTGTTCACCACCATCCATCAAAGGAATGGTCAGGTCTTATATTTTCTCTCAGAAAAAAAAAATGTTGTAATATTCTCTCCCTTAATTTTAAATTTTAACTTTGTTACTTTTGACAAAGCCTTTCCTTTGTTCGAATGCAAGGATCCAGTAAAAAGAGCTTTAACATGTTCTGCCTTTTATGTGTGCATTTTTCTGGTTTCACTGATGTCCTGAATTTTGCAAACGATATCGTGTGCCTTCAAGTTCTCCTATAAAATGCCATTTGTACACTGTGGCAAGAACAGTTTAGGACAACATTACATTCACATGACTTTAAAGTCCAATAAATACTTGATGGTTTCTCAGAAAACCACAGTTTGGTGAAACGGACGCAAAACTGTTCCAGTTTGTTTTTCATAAAATCTCCCCCAGATACACATTCACTTGCTTACCTGCAGGGTAGCGCTCGATCACGGGCCAGCTGTCCACCTGTAATGTGGCATTGCCACCACTCCTCGTGAAACGCACTACGTGGTATTTCCCATCATTGATGATTGCATTAGACTCTTCAATGGCGATGTCATCTGTCCCAACATTAAACTTAACTCCAATTTTTCCTTGGTGCTGGAAGGGAGGAGGAAAAAAAAAAGAGATGTATTAAGTTGCACTGATTAGTCAGCATTTAATAAGAATTACAAGGTATTGTTCAAGAATGTGCTTTGAACAACAGCTGCTTTCCTCCAACTTTACTTCTGAAAAACTTCTGAAGGAGAGGCAAGATTCTTGACATCTGGGTAAATTTAAGACATTTCTTTCATGGATAATATTCCATAAGACAAAGTTTCAAGGGAAGTGAGCTGCCTTCTTCCCAGGGGTTGCCACAGAGAAGGGCAACAGCTGCCTGCATGAAAGGACATCCTTTCATGTCCTTTAACATAGCTCCTTTAATCCGCTCTCCCCATTTCACAGCAAAAATGAGGCTTGAAAATCTTCCTTTTAATAACTGGTGAATTCAGAACAATAAAGTCTGTTTAGAGTCAATTGACAGATGTTCACAATATAGAAAGTCATTCTAAAGGGTATGAGGCACACAGACAGTTATTTAATGGGTACATTTTCTTAGTCACTATTTACAAAACGATCAAGTACTAAGAGCCTAAAACATTCCATTTCTTTATTTTATAGATGATGAAACAATGACATAAGAAGGTACAAATATGTATATATATACACACACACACACACACACACTTGTTCCATTCTATGTAATGGAATAGTGACGTACTATAACCATTAAATAAAATTCAGTTCCCTCATTATTAGATTATAACTAAGGTGGAAGCTAAGATACAGTTATCTAAAATTAACCCACTCTGAATTACGCAAAGCAGCATTACATATCATTCTAACTGTACAGTCGTTGCTGTTAACTTTAGAATTTCGTAATACGTGGGGGCAAAGAAAAAGATGTGCTTGTGTTCTCTGCTTCTGAGAAGCATTCTCCAACAGGACTGTCAACTGCACCATGAGCTCAGTTGATTTAAAAGCATGTGGATATGCCCTCAATCACTAACACAGAATACCTGCACTGCAGGCTCTGTCAGAGTACACAGCCTCAAACTGTTGTTCACCTTTCATCAAACATCAGTTGAGAGGAATGACATGGGGGAAGAAGGGCTTAAAGTACATCAGACCATCCATTCCTACAGAAGTTTTAAATTAGAATGTTAGAAACCTGAAGGTTTGGTCCACATTTGTTGCTGGATTCTCATCACTGAATGAGGCAGCAAAAATATGGCATCAGCTAACACTGAGAATCTCTATAAAAATATTGTATAAAATTGCATTAATTTAAGGAAGATATTTGAGGGCATTATTTTGCAACACTGTTCATTAGCCTCTTCATGGAGATATCCTAAAGGTTTCCATTTTTTTTTCTCCCTTGGTTCTTATTGTACATAAAGGATCTCTTTAAGTTAGTATGGTTTTTAAATTTTTTTTTATTTGTTTTAGGCATGATGAATATGACTTTAAAAACATCACATTTTTAACATTATTAAATGTTTGTTAAATCAAGATAACTTATTATATGTCTTAAATGAGATTCTTTAAAAATTTCCTGTGGAAAGCCATATATGACAAACCCACAGCCAACATCATACTGAATGGGGAAAAACTGAAAGCATTCCCACTTCGAACTGGAACCAGACAAGGCTGCCCACTGTCCCCATTACTTTTCAACATAGTATTGGAAGTCCTTGCAAGAGCTATCAGGCAAGAGAGCAGAATCAAGGGGAGTCCAAATAGGGACAAAAGAGATCAAACTCTCACTCTTTGCTGATGATATGATGTTATATCTAGAAAACCCCAAGGTTTCAACCAAGAGACTCCTGGAATTGATCAATGAATTCAGTAAAGTCTCAGGGTACAAAATCAATACACACAAATCAGAGGCATTCATATATGCCAATAACAATCAAACGGAGAACCAAATTAAGGACTCAGTACCCTTCAAAATAGCAACAAAGAAAATAAAATACCTAGGAATATATTTAACTAAGGAGGTAAAGGACCTCTATAGGGAGAACTATGAAACACTGAGGAAGGAAATCGCAGAACATGTAAATAGGTGGAAAACCATACCATGCTCATGGATCGGTAGAATCAACATTGTTAAAATGTCTATACTGCCCAAAGTTATCTACAGATTCAATGCAATCCCTATTAAATTACCAACATCATTTTTCACAGATATAGAAAAAATAATTTTACGCTTTGTATGGAACCAGAGAAGACCCCATTTAGCAAAAGCAATCTTAAGCCACAAAAACAAAATGGGAGGTATTAATTTGCCAGACTTCAAACTATACTACAAGGCTGTGGTTCTTAAAACTGCCTGGTACTGGCACAAGTGCAGGGACACAGACCAGTGGAACAGAACAGAAAATCCAAATATAAAACCATCCTCATATAGCCATCTAATCTTTGATAAAGCAGACAAAAACATACTCTGGGGAAAAGATTCCTTATTTAATAAATGGTGCTGGGAAAACTGGATATCCACATGTAGAAGACTAAACCAGGACACACAGCTCTCACCTCTCACAAAAATCAAATCACGGTGGTTAACAGACTTAAACCTTAGGTCGGAAACTATTAGAATTCTAGAAGAAAACGTAGGAAAGACTCTTACAGACATTGGCCTAGGCAAAGAATTTATGAAGAAGACCCCTAAGGCAATCACAGCAGCAACAAAAATAAATAAATGGGACCTGATCAAATTAAAAAGCTTCTGCACAGCCAAAGAAACAGTCATGAGAGTAAACAGACAACCTACAGAATGGGAAAAAATTTTCGCATACTACACATCAGATAAAGGACTGAAAACAAGAATCTATTTAGAACCCAGGAAAATCAGTAAGAAAAAATCAAACAACCCTATCAAAAAGTGGGCAAAGGACATGAATAGAAATTTTTCAAAAGGAGATATAAAAATGGCTAACAAACATATGAAAAAGTGTTCAACATCTCTAATCATCAGGGAAATGCAAATCAAAACCACAATGAGATATCACTTAACTCCAGTGAGAATGGCCTTTATCAAAAAGTCCCAAAACAGTATATGTTGGCATGGGTGTGGAGAGACAGGAACACTCATACACTGCTGGTGGGACTGTAAACTAGTGCAACCCCTGTGGAAAACAATATGGAGATACCTTAAACAGATTCAAGTAGACCTACCATTCGATCCAGCAATCCCATTATTGGGCATCTACCCAGAAGAACAAAAGTCATTCTATAAAAAAGACACCTGCACCCGAATGTTTATAGCAGCACAATTCACAATTGCAAAGATGTGGAAACAACCCAAATGCCCATCAATTCATGAATGGATTAGCAAAATGTGGTATATGTATACCATGGAATATTACTCAGCTATTAGAAATAATGGCGATATGGCATCTCTTTGGTTCTCCTGGAGAGAGCTGGAACCCATTCTATTAAGTGAAGTATCCCAAGAATGGAAAAATAAGCACCACATATACTCACCAGCAAACTGGTTTCCCTGAGTGCACATTTGGGATTAACACCAATTGGGTATGGGACAGAGCTCGGGACTGGGTGGAAGGGATGGGTGTATACCTACTTGATGAGTGCGATGCGCACTGCCTGGGGAATGGTCACATTTGAAGTTCTGACTGGGGGGGATGGGGTGGGGGGAGGGGATGGGCGCACACCTACATGATGAGTGTGATGTGCACTGTCTAGGGAATGGACACAATTGCAGCTCAGACTCGGGGGGATGGGGAGGCATGGGAAATGTATATAGCCTGAACTTTTGTACCCCATAATGAGCTGAAAAACAAAAAAATAAAATAAAATATATCGAAAAAAAAAAAAGAAAATTTCCTGTGGAGTTATATCACATGTGTACTAAAAATTTATATATATATACACACACACTATATTAAATAATTTACTGAAAATGAACAAATAGAAATTCTTGTAAAATGAGAAAATAATGAGTACTTACAAAAATGGGCTAAAAGATTTAAAAAGTCTCCATAGGTTCTTATATAAAATTTCCATTTTCATTGGAATTCTCTTTATTACCTGAAGTATTCTACACAAAATGAAAGTGCCTTACAATGACATGTATTTAAAAGTAAGGATAAGAAATGTGGTGGAAAACAATAATAAGTCCAGAGGAAAACATATACTAAAAGTCTAGGTACTAGGAAAATTACACTACCTACTTTGACTCTGAGTTTACTAAAAACCAAAATGTACATAGTATTCTAAGCACTTTATAAATACTAACTCTTGTATTCCTCATAATAGTCTCACAGGGAGATACTATTACATCCCCATTTTACAGATTAGGACATTGAGGCACAGAGTTATTAAGCAGCTTGGGTAAGGGTACACAGCAAGAAAGAAAAGCTATGATTGAGAACCAAGCAGTCTGGTTCCAAAGTCTGGGCTCTTAATCATTACACAAGGCTGAATTTAGGACTATTGTACCATCTTGTAGCTGCAGTTAGTAGATTTGGTAAATCTAGCAGTCCTTTGTTAACTGATTTGTCCTTCTAGAACAGGAGCACCATGGGGCCTTGTGTTGTGCTTTGAAGTTAGTAGACATGCATCAATCAATGTGTACTTAAAATAACTTTATAATAAATGGTAAGCAACTGATATGTGGATGTAATAGGATGCTAAAATAGATTCTCTTTAAGCTGAGATGTTGAGATGATAGGATAATAAGCCAGAAAACAGATTACTGTTTCCATTTTACAAAATGTACTATAGGATTACTTAAGCTAGATTTGCAAAGGAGGACATTAAGAACTGCTTTCATGGCCCTGAATTAATTACCGATGTTCAGTCCATCAAAAAAGCAGGAAAAGCCAAGAAGAGATTGATATTTAGAAGAGAGATTTTGGAGAAAGTTGGGATGTGATGTGTTTTGCACATACCTCCAAGGTGGAAGATTACTTTTCCCTTATCTCAAGTGCATTGGAAAGCAACTTCAATGAAACATCTCAGAAAGTTTGGTATATGTCTTCTGGAACATGGTGGCAAGGGTCAAGGTAGTAAGTAAACTGGGATTTGACTATACCTGAGAAATCTTCTGGAACTGTGGCTGGGTGATGCCTGATGGCAGAGCAAAGAGACATTGCTACACCAGAGGCCACCTGTGCATCAGAATTTGTTAGAACAAAGAACACATGAGCATTACCTATGGAGCATGGTTTAGAGAGACAGTATAGGATCGTGTTGTATTCTGTTCAGTGGGGCCACTGAAGGGACTGGGCTGAGTGGTGAAGAAAACTCAACAGAAAGAACTTGAACTTGCAGTGATGGATGCCAGGGGCTGAAGTGGGAATCCTAAATGAAGGAAGTACATTTACCCATCTCAAGAGAATAGTAGGTAAGGAAATCCTAATGATGTGGTTCAGGTCTCTAAGGAATCCACCAAAATATTTTCCAAAAATGCTCCCTCAAGAGCTTTATACATAGGCTAGGCCCAGCTAGATGGCTACTATAACAATAGCCAAGTAAGGTCATTTCTGTCCCTATGTCGTCTTCTTTTTCCTGCTTGGATGAATCGGAGAGGGCGAGGAGAAATAAAAGTCATGGAAACAAAAAGAAAAAAAAAATTATGTTTCCCTCCTAGGGAAAATGGGGCCTCCAATGTGGCCAAAGCAGGGATAATGGAGAGACTTTAACTGAAGTTCTATCGTTACAGAGGAGTGAACTGAAGTTACTTTTTATGTCTAAAAACGAATAGATGACATTTTTACTACCTAAGAGTGACCAAAGTATTGTTGAGACTTCCCCTGGACTTCCTTGGTACTCAAGAAGAAATATTAATATTTTCACAGGACAGATTTAAATTTTTATTGCATCCTAGGAAGCAGCTCTTTCAACATAAGAAGTACATGAAAATTTTCGTTACTCTGGAGTTTCCCATTGTTTTAGGGTCTCTTCTATAATACATATGTTCCTTATCTAGGAGAGACTGAAAAAACTTCTTGATGTTTCCTATCCGTTCTGTTTGGAAGGCTACAAGAGTAGATTTTCATCAGAGTTCTAACTATTCAGGAGGTCCAAGTTCTGTAAACAGAAGCATTGCAATGCTAACGGTAAAAAATGTACCACACTCTGAAACAAGTCCCTTTACCTTATTTTTAAATCTTTCTACAACATGAAATGTAAAATGCTTATTTTCTAGGTGCAGAAATCCCCAGATTTCATAGGCTTTAATTTCTTGCAAAATCGTAAAATAAACAATTAAGAAACAATGAGAGTCAGTGATGTTTGGAAAGCATCTGACTTAAATTATGTCCATCTCTTCTTCAATATGTTGATTTGTTGCCTCAACTTCAAACATCTTTGACGTCTCATTGATTCCAACTCTAGAGTTAGCTAGCTAGACTAGAACTGAATACCATAAAAATATGTTCAAACAACAGGCCCTACCCTAATTCAGACATTATCACCCCACCCCAATTTGCATCATGGCCTTGAAAAACCATTTAAGTATCAACTATAGCCAAAGAGTCAGTATTTCCCTGAAAACAAATAAATCTAAAATGTACATAAAGCATAAAATATTAATATCAAGCATATTTATAGGACCAATATTTATAATTCTACTCAAAAACTGTAGATATTCTAAAAACAAAACCCTCCCCTGTTGACAGGATAGCAAGTCATTTCAATTACATAAACAATAAAACTTGCTAAACTTCCTTGCCAATGGATAATTACAATTTAAAAGAATTCATTTCAAATTCTTTTTCTCTGGGATTAAATGTGATTGTCTCTCGGCAAATTCTCATGAATATTGCATTAGCAAAACCAGCAGTCATTTCGCTGGACATATACTGATCTCACAGTATTGTATCTTCCTTGAAATGGATAACTGGCTCAAATCATAATTTCAAAAATCTATTATGAGAATATCAGTAACGAGGCATTTATAATTTAATGAAGTCTTTTCATGGATTCATTAAATAAATAGTGACAAAGGTAATTATTGATTTTTTCACAAAAGCTCATTTCTGAATAAGGATTATATTATTAAACAAAGTTAAAAAGAAATATCATGAAATATGACACTGGGAAGGGACTTCAAAGTTCTACCAAGTGGCAGCACAGTGTAATGCACCATCTAATTCTATCTGGAATAACATATTCATTTGAAAACTATATGTTTTAACCAAGATTAAGATTTAATGGTGTACTCAATATCTTGGGCATACTTCAAGCAAGACGTTTGCATGTTACAGATGCAGATATATGTTAATCTATGTGCATATGAAATAGATAAAACAGAATGCATATATATATATATAAAGGTTTAGTCTATATATGGCACACAGATATGTTACATAAGATTTTAGTCCACTGGTTTTTTCCCTCCTATTCTGGGTTTGTTAAATAGAAGTCTTTGGCTCAACTATGCTCAGGAAAAAAGACCAGTAAAAAATGAAAATGTCTCCTTCTTTTTTTTTCTTTTTATCATACTCCTAGAGAGTCACACCGAGCAAGATGAACAGGTATGCCACTCAGGAGGGCACACAGATTAGAAGGGAGCCCTGTTTATGTTCTATAAGGTTCTGTCACGCAACACTATACACTCAGATACTCCTGGGCCCCACTTTGGACAGAGCACAACAATGTTTTCAAATGCTCTCGGAGCTTGTGCTCATTTCAGAATACAGAATGACTCCCATGGTCTAAATCTACACTGTGCATGGAAATCAAGAGTTGGGTTGAATGTTATGTTTTGCTCCTCTAGAGACTAATCCTCACCAGGGAGCAAAGGTTTTAAGGCATGAGGGGGACTTTGGGGCCTGTAGTCACTGTTAAAGTAAGCAACACTGCAGAGAGTGTCAGAGAGCCACCTGTTCTCCAACTTCAAAACAAACACACTGATTCACATAATTGTTAATTTAACCCAAATACATTTCCAAGTGAATGGCACAGAGATCCTACTGGGTGGTAGAAATTGTACTTACCAATCCAGATGGTCTATAATGTCAAGAAGTGGTTTTAGTCTAGGGTTTTAACCTGGCACTGAGCTGTGACTGCCTCTCCCCCACCATAAAAACATCACCACTTCAAAAACGAGAAGTTCTTGCTGCCCTGTCTCCTATTTATCCCACTAAATAGCATCTTTTTTATTCATTCAAATAACACAAATTAAAGATGTAATATACACCTAGCATTGTGCTATTACTATGGGGACAAGACGAACATGTAGAGTGTGTTTTCTGCATTTGGGAAAGCTTTCAATCAAATTGGAAAGGTAAATCACGCATACAAATACACCCACAAGAGAGCTGGAGTGGCCGGGAGGAGCACAGGTGCACCGATGGGTCTCAGGAAGCCTCCAACTATGCCTCAAGAGCAAGCCAGCATTTGGACAGCTGTAACACAGCCAGCAGGGACCAAAGAAACACCAGGAAACATAGAAGTTTTTATGTGCCTGTTTCAACTTCTCAAACATATTAAAAAACAGCCTGAGGGTAGGAAAAAAAGATGACTTATTCCTCATTGCAGCCTTCATAGTACTTAGCAGACTACCTTTACATTTGCAATTTTCCAAAACTCTTTCACATCCAATTTTCTTTTTTTAATTGAGAAATAATTCACATATAATAAAATTTGCCCTTTTAAAGTATATGCTTCAGTGATTTTTAGTGTATTCACAAGGTTGTGCAACCTTCATCACTATTTAATTACAGGACATTTGCATCATGCTGCAATTTTCTTTTGATGAGATTAAGCATATAAAGTTCTGAGCATACTTAATGGCTACAACAGCACCTGTTAGCTATTAGTAGTAGTATTATTACTACTACTATTATTGTTGTTATTCTTACTTTTGAAAAGCAGTATTTAGCTTCATAGTAGGTTGATGGACGTTAATTAAAAATAATGCTTGAATTGTATACTATTGCAGTTTTGCTAGAAGACATAATATCTCATTAATCCCCATAACAGCTTATTAAGAGAGGTATATATTTTATAAATGAGGAAGCTAAAGCTCAGAAAGGCTGAGACTTGACCAAAGTCAGGTCATTTATCTCTCCCATTTGGAGCAAGAGAGAACGTTCTAAAATCTAACTGTGCTCACCTGTGGGATAAACTGTACTGCCATTGGCTGTATTGAAGCAGCACATTCTTGATTAGACAACCTCTATGTCCCCTCCCATCTCAATAACATTACGATTCTAGGAAAAGCCTAAATGTAAGGCAGAGTAGTTAACACAGAAAACGATTAGAAAATAAATTACTAGTTGAGTTCTTTGAAATACATCAAAGACACCTAAATTTGAATTTGAGTCTCTATTAGATTTTTCCCCAAAATTTATAAAATAGATAAACTCTAAAATTTTATTATGTTTTTAATTCAAATATTCTCCAATTTGGGAGGTGAAAGAGAATGTACAGTAACCTGTGAGGCCTTTTCTAAACCATATATGTTCCTCCCTAAAAAAAAAAGTACAACCTCTTTCCCCAGGAGAGGACAGAAGGGCTGGTCCTTATTGGTAAGAGCCCCTGCCTCGTCAGGTATGTAGGACCTCGTGGTGGTAATCGAGAAAAAGGATCGATGAATTCTCTTGAAGACAGACGGACCCTAAGCTCTGATGATAACATCAAAACCCTCAGTGCTTCCATTTCCTCACATTTGTCTCTCCTTAGATGAAATTAAATCAACAATTAAAACAATGCTGAGATGAAGCTAGCCCACTAAGTGACTAGCCACTATACCTCTCAATGGGGCAATAATCCTGACTTTGGTATTCTGAGATCTTTTCCATTTTGTTTGTTTCACTAATTGAGCCAATAATGGGTTATCCTTTATACTACACTTGAGAAGAGATTCTTGAACCATTGTGAAGTTCTCTAGTATAGCCATGGTTCAGAAATATCATCAAGATTTTTTATGATACTTTCCCCTGTCCCAAATATCACACCTCTACATGATACCATGATATTAATAGCTGTAGAATAAAATAAAGCTGACTGTTCATCTTGTGAATCAGAGCTATCTCACGTGGAGATCATTAATTCTGTATTTTCATCCACTGAAACACTGACCACCATGAAGTAGAAATACTAGTCATTAAGTGTGCTTAGGTGTAAAGAATGTGTTTTATTTAGCTTTTTTCCCCTGAATAATCAAGGAGCAGCAACAAGACGGAGCACGAAATAGGCATTGACTTGGCAGCCTATGTAACATTCTTAATTTTTCACAGGTAGCACTTCTGGTTTGGATGCTTAGCCTAGAGGTCAGGTATCATAACAAACTTCTTGGGCGGCTGCATGGAGATCTCAAATCCACACTGGCTTAAGGAATGCCTTGTCTACATGCAGTGGGCTGTTCATATACGGATTGTTTTTCTTTTTTGTTCATAATTTTTGGATTTGTAAAAATTATTACTTTAAAAACCTTTGAGTATTAAATTAGTTTTGCCTGTCCAGTCACGTTGTATATTCATTCTGGAAACTACATGCAATAAACATCGTGTTTCAGGTGCTGATTAAAACCATACCCTTTGTTTTTCTGTTTCTCTCTGACTCCTTGTCTTTGGGCCATTACACTGTTTATTATTATATTACTTCCACCGGGAACTGAACAGGAAAGGGACATTCTATCAATTCTGCTAGTTGTTGGCATTTCCATGTAAAAAGATTTTTTTCCTATTAAAAAAGTTTGGGATTATCTGTGGATTTCATTTACTTTCTGTATCCCAGGACCATCATTTTCATAGAGAGCTGACTACATAATTACACTCTAACTCTAATGTTCCAAATTTCCATAGCACAGAACACAACATTTTTCAGACAAATAGACAAAACATCTTTGGATGGTAATTTTGTCCTCTGCATGGTAAACATTACCTTAGTATCTAGGCTGTAGGTAAAACAAAATTAGCTTTTGTATTTTTAAAAATGATCTTTAAAAACCATGAACATATATCAAGAGATTACTGTAATTATTTTCAATGCCTTAGTTGATATAAGTTATCTACAGTAAATTGGAATGGAAAGATTAGTTTGGAAGGGATATCATTTTTTAACTCCGTGAAACCTGACTTGCAACTGGAAAAATAGTGAGGTAATGTTTTCAAATGTGTTGGATGGACTGAATTTTTAATAATGCTATCTTGGTTTTCACAAGCCTCAAGCAGAGCCCTAACTTGAAATGCATCACAAGAGAAAAGCTGACAGTGCTACCTTTCTCCTTTTCTTTTTCTCTTCCTTATTGACTTCTGGTTCAAGACTACCTGTCTGACATCCTTAGTAAAGAAAAAAAAAAAAAAAAGGTATGCATATGGGCATAGAAATGCATTCACCAATGACTGTTTTCTATAGAATCAGCAAAGCTCTATTATCTCTGAAGTGGTAATAATTCCTGCAGCCATCAAAAATAAATCTATGTTTATGTGTGTAATTTTGGCACAACAGCTTTCAGAAGGGAATATGGAATCTTTGAAGGCTGAAGCACCTAATGATTGTGACCTTTCTTCATCTTCATAAAACAATAATACTACCACAAAAATAAAATAATACCAAGAAATATTTATCAAGTATCATTTAACTGCAATGCATTTTTTGCAGAACACTGTACCACTCTTCCCATGACTCAAATTTTTAAAAATATATGTCATTGGATGTGTTTATATACATTCATTTTCCTCAAATTGTATGGTTGTCTGGTACAAATGACACTAAAATTTTGGAACTACCATAACACATGGAGTTTAGTCCTCACAAATATTTATTCAAAAAGCACAAATACACTTTTTATTATACTCCTGGAATTCTATTAATTTCTAGATAAAGTATGGTTAACAAAGCAGACATGCTGCTGCCATTAGGAAGATTAAGTTTCACATTATTTCTTTATACATCAAAATTGATATTAACATATAAAGCATGCTAAGTGTCAAGAAGCAAAGAGTAAGGGTGTCATGAGAGGGTTTGAGCGATTAAGCAAAGGCTCTTTGAGGAGCTGAAGATGAGAAGAAATCAATAATGAGCATAAGAGTTTTCCAGAGAGAGGAAATATTAATAGTGTGTGCCTAGGCTTCAAGGAGGGAAAATATGTATATATAAAGACAGACACTTTTATGTGCAAATTCAGATACAGATATAAATATATGGACTATTTATAGAGATTAAGATATGCAAATTATATATGAACATATGTAGGTATACAGAAAATTTGTCTAGGAGGTAAAACTAGGTTATGGAATTATGCATAAAAAAGGTAAAATATATCATTTGCACAAATAAAGCAATTGAAAAATAGATGGCTAAGCACATTAAAAATATTTTCAATTGAAGGATGGAAAATTATTGATATAAATGTACAACCTAACAGTATGCATCTTGACATTCATCTGATTGTTTGTTTCTAAGTGTCATTCATCATTGTGCTTTATAAAATGCAATATATAAAAGGCTCCCTGAATCAACAGGGACTCACCACATTTTCCAAAAGTCATTACTTCTACAATGTCAAAAAATGATTCATCATTCTATGCTTATATATCAAAGCTAATGTAACATGTTTAGTTTCTTTGTGGGGTGGAATGTCTTGTTAACTTATTTCTCTAGAGAGCCCTTTTATCTCAAGATGTAGCAAGAGTTCTTCGTAAAATTTCTGTCTTAAAAATACTGTTTGAAATCACTTGACTAGTTTTTCAAGTACCCTCCACATATCAGTTGAAGAAAGTATTCACCTGTGATCCTTTCCCCTTCCTGTTCATCCAGAAGGGTGGACGAACAGAGTTCAATGTCCATGTTCCAAAATGCAGTCTTCTAGGCAGTGAACAAGTCACTTCAAACAAGAGGAAAGATTCTTCATCCAATTCTACTTTCAGAAAAATTTCAAATAAATGGAGTCAAATGAGAATTTACCTTGCAATTTGGACAAGAATTTTGAAGCCAAACATATATAAAGTGCTCAAATTCATATAATTCATGGCCATTTTGAACTTGAGATAAAGGTTCATTTCTAAATCCAGAGCAGTAACCACTGGAGGGTCCCCTGAGGTCATCCCTTCTCACTGTTCACCTGGAAGAGCCAGAGGATATTTTGAAGAAACTTGTGGATGTTTAACACAGTAAAGATAGCCTGAGGAATAAATACCTGGAGTGAAGTCAGATTAGTAGCCATCTACCAAAAGAACAAATGCTCTTTCTCGCTCTCTTTTTTGCTGCCCTTAGATGTTCTGACGAATCTCAGGACCTCTGCTGTTTTTTCTATCTACTTAGCCCTTTCCTTGATTTCCTCATCCCAAAATAAATGATCCCCTATTTTCTTTTTTTTGAGAAAAGAACTTTGAGACTTTAGGGTGCATCTCACTGAATCTGCCCTTTCATGAAGCAAAAACTTATTAGTGGTCACCCCACTGGAGTATAGAAGACACTTACTTAAAGGTCTGTGCTGACAATAGTTGAAAAGCAATGGCAAACAGGAAGGTCATGTCTTTTTTGATTAACAGAATTCATCAGTAGGCTCAGCTTATCTTTAATAAATTTTGAAGTATTAAATATCACAGAAAGATTAATATGCTGTGATCTTATATCCCATTTGCACACTTCCCTTGCCAAATATGTCTCCTCTTTTAAAATGAACATGAACCAAATCTAATGGAGAAGGTAAAAATGCACCGAGAAATTAATCACAAATATCATTCTAAGGCCAAATGGAAACTATATCTAACGTATTCACTGTTTTGTAATAGCAGTGCCAAAGCTTCCCAAATGAGTGTGGATATTCAAAGGGCAGTATTTTGCAGCACATGTATAATGATGACAGCTAAAGGAACACAGCTAAAACATCAATCTATTAGTCACATCCAATCTAGGCCTGTCTGGTTCCAAACTAACATCTTCCAACCACATCATGTTACCTCCCTTTATGCAGCCTTCAAGATCTCTTGGAAGTAGAAAAGGCCATATGAGAGTTCCCTGGGGCCTCTAAGCCCTTATCACTTTAGGAGGCTTGTGTATTGACAAACTTGCCAGGATAGGGGTGGCCCTAGCCCAGAAACTCCTCTCTCATGGGCAGTAAATTAGTCCAAGTGTTAAAATTACTATTAATAGTAGGCTAAATCTTCACCTGCATTAGGGCCAGGACAGACTTTCTCATACTTCAAGAGCCCTGGGAACAGAAATGGAAGCAATACCCTTTAGGCATAATTAAAATTCTGAGTGTCACCAGATGTTCAAAGACTCTATACATGGAAGAACAGTCGGAGAATCGGTCAGTGTTTTTCTTTTTATCACATCTTGTCTACATCCCTGTTTTTCTCTAGTGTCTTTTTTTTTTTTTTATAGCTAACAGATTTCTTGAAATCATTTTTAGCATTGGTCGCCATTTTGGAAAGATGCATCTCATGTTTCCAATCAAATCCAACAGAATAAATAATCATCAAAACAAAGTGAAACATGGAGATTTTTACTTAACAAAATCTGTGACTACAATATGCAAGGAAATGAGAAATTCAATTGTACTTTCCTAAAGGTAAGAAACCTGACATTTAAAAAGAAATACTAAGAACTTGATAGCAGTTCAAGTCTTCCAAATGTCATGATTAATAACCAAATAAATGTTGATCTGAATTTTGTAACAACTTTGGTTGTATCAAAAAAGCCATTGTATAGTACTGTCACATGAAGATTTTAAATGGTTTAAAATAATTATGTAAACCATCAATTCTTACTTACATCAAAATAATAATAATTTAATAGGTGGAATTGCTGATATTTGAAATATGAATTGATCTATTAGAAGTATTTTTCTATTATATTAATAATTTTCAACTTTCTTAGTCAATTTCAGATTATGATTAACTTTAACATTTCTGTTATTTCTTTTTTCCTCCCATTTAACCCCTCTCTTAACAATATGACTACTTCTTAGACCCTTTTCACACTCTCCTTGCACAAATATATTTCAAGTTTTCTATTTATAAGTTGAAATTCTTTAAATTATTTAATTTGTAACTTAGTTGTTTGAAATCAACCTCTTAATCCATTATCATCTTCTCTTTCTCCCTAAGCCTGTAAGTATGGATCTAACGTTTAATGACACCATTTTTAATGTGAGCTGATTTTATTTAAGATGTTGCCCAAGAATGACAGTTCTGAGTGAATGCTTCAAGCAAGGAATCATACAGATAATACCAATGTTGCCCTGAAAAATTAGTAAAAAATAACCAAAACTCTTTCTCCTTAAACAAAGAGCTTGCTTTAATGTGGACAGAAAGAAAGATATTTAATAATATTAGCTCTCGTTGCACTATAATTAATATCTAATAAGTAATAACCTCTGATTAACTCACAAGACTTGACAATTACACTTAATGATAGGTGAGTAAGAGATGTAGGAAGCATTTAAGTTTGGACCAAGATGCAGCAAAGGTGAACCCAGCACAACTGGTTTGATAAAATGAAGCTTTTGATAAGCTTTGCTACTCAAAATTAAATTATTCCATATTTCTTTGAAGTAATTATAGTACAATTTTCTGCTTTAATTATCAGCTGTCTCAAACTTTGCTATCACAATTTATTTTATCCAAAAAAATGCTGTAAGAAGAAATTATGAAAAGATTTTCAAGACAGATTTATAAACTTAATCTTTAAATTTATCTTATGTATTTACATTCTTTCTTAGCATCTAATTTTATTTTTGTTTTTAATGGATTGTTGACCCATCATTTAGCTTAAAACATCACAATGTCCAATCTAAGCTACAAGAGCTAAATTATTTCAGTGCATTTTTGAACAAATGACTATACTGACTTTAGCACAGACCACTGCAGTAGTTACAGAAGATACACAGTTAATGTATATAATATATGATTATCAATACAGCACTAAGGCAAAAGTAAGCAACTCTGAAGTTCTCCAAATAAATACACAAGAAAGAGAAACTTGATAACCACCTAAAATAATCTTTCAACCTCAAAACGTGAGCCTTGCTGCCTTCCACATACAGAGTAGCTGAGCTTTTCAAAAGTACTGCCAAATTTATCCATTCCTGAACCACATCTTAATTTTAACCCAACTTATTCTTTGGCAGAACTTGTATTATTTTTGACATTCTTTAAAAAAAAAAACAACCCTTTTTTTTTTTTTTTTTTTCTCTTGCTAGCCAATGCTTTTCTAGGACATTCAGTGGTATCATGTTGTCTCTTAGACCATCCAGCTGGAAATTGCATAAAGTAAATTTTTCATTTATTATTGTGCTAGTGATCCTTTTAATCTTTAAAGAGACTATTAGAAACTTTTTAAATTATTGCTGTTATTCAATTTCTTACTATCCTTAGGATTACTCTATCACAAATATTGTCACATGCTACTTTCTAGAATATAATTTTTATTACTCAAGTACCACAATAAAAATGTGATGCAAACTGTCAATCTCTTCAGAAAAAAATACCTACCCAGCTATGTATACAGTTAAACTCATACATTGTTACAATGCTGAAACTGATAAACTAGGCAGTTAATGAAACTATTAATAGTATTGGAAAAACTGCAGAAATTACTAGTGTAAAAGGCGCTTGGCATAGATTGTTTATGTCCCAGTCATTGATACTGTTGATAATAATATTAAGTTCTAACTGCCAATGACCACTTCCTATATTTCCAGTTTAATCTTTTTTAGTATAGCTCTGAACACAGTGCCTGGCCTATAATGATCACAAAACAAATATTTACTCAACATTGATTGCATATGTACATCAACTCTGCCAGACAGGTTCTGTTAGTACCTTCGTTTGACAGATAAGGAAACTGAGGCATGAAAATGTCACTTGCCCAAAGTTACTCTGCTAAACTAATCATTTGAACAATTGGGATTTCAATCCAGATCTATCTCCCACGTATGTTCTCTTAACTACTGCTATTTTATGTTGCCTTTGGGAAAAAAAAAATTCAAGAAATAGGTAATTCCCAGGGATAAAATGTTTCAGAACATAGAATATTAGAACCCCTCACTAACTTCATAAAATTAAAGTGATTAAAATTACAATCCCCCCAATTTCATAAAATTAGAACTTTTTTATACAAAAGTCAGTGAAAATAGCACACATAATAAAGTCCATAGACCATTTTATATCATAATCATAGTGAGAAAAACCCTAGCTGACATACTCCCTACCTGTATTCAATAATCTATAAATGAATAATATACTATGATAAAGATGGCTGCTGCATGTAGTTCCATTTACTATGAGTCAATCCTTATGTCATACTTTCTATAATAAACAATTTTAGCTCTATAACTATGAGATAATCATTATTAAGATCATTGCACAAGTGAAGAAATGTGGCACAAATTTACATAGTCACTAAGTGTGAACCTTGGAATCAAACCTTTTTTACTTTAAATGTCATATATGACCAGATAAAGCACATTTCAAAAATTGTGAAATGTTTCAGAATTAGTAAATATACTAATTGGGACAAATAAGGAAAACCAAAATACATTATTAAGATGGATTCTCTAAAGGTATTTGTTAAATTCAATATGCAGTTTGATTTAAAAACAATCACCCTGTAAAGTAGAAAAACAACATTCCTTAGCATGATAAAATTGACCACCATCTTAAATCAGCTGTTAACATCATGCTTAACACTAAAAACATTCCCATCAAAGTAGGAAATAAATTTTTACATTATCACCATGTTTTAGCTTTGTTTTAAACACATCACTCGATGAAATATGACAGGATATGAAAACAATAGTTTAAATTACTGGAAAAAATGAGAAAAACAATAACACACTACTGCTTACTAAACTGAAACCACACTGTTACATGCAAAAAAAAAAATTAAATAAAACAAAGGTGCTAGTCTTTGGAAAACCATTCTAAGAATGAAACCATCAAACATAAAGGCATACTTCTCATAAGGAGTTGCAAAGACATTCAACATAATACTTTAGAATAAAAAAGTAAAATGTAAGTTTAATGAAAGTATATGAATATTTTTTGGCAAATATTTCTAAATGTGGACTTTGGGTGATGGGAACATCGAGGCCTATTATGTTATTTTCTCTATTTGTGCTAGAAAATTTCCGTAATAGAAAGAACGAACAATGGTAGCCTGAGAATCAAGAGAACTGCAGTTTTTGTCCCTAACTATATTTGTAATCTTGAACAAATTACATAACTCCTCTCTTGTTTCAGTTTCCTCATTTAGTACATCTTTTTCTAGATCATCCTTTTCAGTTCTGTAATTCTATTCTATTTTCAGTTGCTTTCTTAATTTTCATATACTTTAATATATTTTAATTCATAATGGCTCAATTGGTGATAATCACTAGTAAGTAATACATTAAAAATTTAGCTCAAAACCAACAAAAATGGCATTGTGATAACTTCAAAACAGCATATTCTTTCTGCCTTCTTTGAAATTTAAAATTGTTTTTTTACTTAGGTTGTGGGATTCTCCTAGGTTTATTGAACTATTGAATTCTGCCTTGCTTTAAGAGATCTTTCAAAAAATAAGAAAAGAAAAGAAAAAGAAAATAATCAACTCTGGCCTCTTCTGGGATGCTGAGATGCCTTGACAGCAATTACTGCAGCAGAGACTGGTGAGGACCCTACATTCACAGCTGATGTTTTCTATCAAAATTGCAGCTACATTCACTTTGGTTGAGGCCAGGGGACTATATTTAGATAGTATAAATGTATCTAGGGAGCAATCTTTCACGTTTATTTGTAGAGTGGGTTTATTTTTATTTATTGATGTCACACAAAATGATGTTTCCTGGGTTTCTGTATATAATCTATCAGAAAATACAGACAGTTTAGAACACAAAGTAAGAATATATTCTGCATGATTATATTGACAATGGTTTCGATTTATATGCAATTATACTTGCATAATGTTGAGGCAGCTAACACAACACACCTATGTTTACTATGTAAAGGGAAACTTTGTTAAGGAGAATGAAGATGGCATGGGGGACATGGGAGTCTCTTATCCTTCCTGTCAAGCTAAGGCCAATGTTTAATGCAAGAAGCAAGAAGGACACAGAGAAAAGCAATAATCATCACCAAGAGAACATCAGATGTCCCTTCTCACTTAGAAATAAAGAATGCTGAAGAAGCAAATCCTTAATTTACATAACCTTCAAAATAGAAAAACAATTCAAGACTAATTCTTTTCTCAGCTTTACATATGGGGTATGTATGTGTGTGTGTGCACATATTAATAAATTTCAGGCAATAAAAAATTGATCTCACATAAATGGAGGAGCCAATTCTAGTTCCTCTTTTTGCCTTGTTTCTCCATTACTGGATAATAGTGGTTACCAAATATAATTCAATAACATAGCTGAGTAAATATTTCCCCCCTAGGTTTTAATTTAGAGTACACAATATATATTGTTTTCTTTCACATTACTAGCCATAAAAATTTTCTATCGTTCCCTTATTGGTAGTTTGAAAGAATGCCCGTAAACTGAGTTTCCTTTTAAAAAATCATCACTGAAAGATAAAAATGTCAACATCTTTTGCCTCTCATTTCCTTTCCTTCAGACTTATGAATTGACACCCACTAGGTATAATGCTTTATTTTCATCTTACTTGCTCAGATTATTTAAAACTTTAAATTGCAAATGATTTTGTCTTAGAGACCATAAACAAAGGAAATTTTAGGATATCTCTTTGTCCATTATTTTAGATTGTCCCATGATGCACCAAGGGCAATATGAAAGAAATGAGAAAGAATTTGCCGACTCTTAAAATACTCAGTAATAACAAAAATATTAGAATTGGGAAGTGATCTTAGGCTCAAACTCTCACCAGATGCAGAAAGCTGTTCTACAAATCTCTGACAGAGTCACGTAAGTTCAACTTAAAACCTGTCAGTGATGTTCCTACTTCTCAAAGCAGGCTATTCTTTTTTTTTTTTTCTTTTTTATTTCATCTTATTATGGGGGATACAGAATTTCAGGTTACATATGTTGCCCATGTACCGCCTGTCCCCTCAAGTCAAAGCTCCAGGCGTGTCCGTTCCTCAGACAGTGTGCGTTGCACCCATCATGTAGGTATATATCCCTCCCTTCCCCACCTCCCCCTCCCCGAGTCAGCTACCATTTGACCCAGCAATCCCATTACTGGGCATATACCCAAAGGAAAAAAGGTCATTCTATAACAAAGACACATGTACCCGAATGTTTATAGCAGCACAATTCACAATTGCAAAAATGTGGAAACAACCCAAATGCCCATCAATACATGATTGGATTAGTAAGCTGTGGTATATGTATACCATGGAATATTACTCAGCTATAAGAAATAACGAAGATACAACATCTCTATGGTTCTCCTGGAGAGAGTTGGAACCCATTATATTAAGCGAAGTATCCCAAGAATGCAAAAACAAGCATCACATGTACTCACCAGAAGATTGGTTTCCCTGATCATCACCTAAATACACATCTGGGAACGATACCAATAGGATATCAGACTGAGGTGGGGGGTGGGGGGAGGGGATGGGTGTATGCCTACATAATGAGTGCATTGCACACCATTTGGGAAATGGTCACGCTTGAAGGAGCAGGCTATTCTTATTCAAAACCCTTTCAAATTTAAAGTCACCTCTGTTTCATGGGTCTGCACCATGGATCATTATAACATAATCTGTACATGTTTCCCACATGATAACCCTTTACCTATTTAAAAACAATTATTTAGGCCACTTTGTTTCTGTCTTATTTTCATCTAAGGTCTTCTGCTGGAAAATCATCTTTCATTCTTTATCAATCTTTAAAGTTTTTCTAAACATTCACTTTTCAGGTATCAAGTTTACTGATAAATTTAGAATCTAACAGACTATAACACAATACTCTAACTTGAATGCAACACATAAGATAGGTAATAAACAGAGTACTACCTTCCTTAATTAAGAAATTATTCTTTCATCAACATTGTCCACGGTTTTTTAACAGTCACACTCACCAGTTGCTGATCTGAGCTTTTAGTAAACTAGTATATGCAGATCTTTGCATACTGTTCCTTAGCTAGGTATTTATTCTTGTGGATTTGAACATGCAATTACAGGAATTTAACCACCCCTCCAGATCTTCCATCTTTGTTGACTTTGCTCAAATCTTTTTCTTCATCCAAAATATTCCCCTCTCTGCTATGGAAAACACTAACTTTCTTTATCTTGGCCTTAAACTTCGTTGGATCCATATTACCCTTTCTAGTCTATCAGTCTGCTTGATGAAGACATCTAAATATGAGGCAAACAACCCAAATTTCTTTCTTCACCTGTCACTATGCCATCTCACCTAAGAAGATCCCTTCCTTGTTTAGCCTTCTCCAGCAAACAAAAATAAACCTGTGTTACACAATCCTCTTCTTATTCTGGCTTTAGTCTTGATGAGTCATCATTTACTGGCTCAGTGAAATATCTGTGTGTGTGTGTGTGTGTGTGTGTGTGTGTCTAAATATTTTTGTTTTGCAGGAATCCTTTGAAATAACGTTTCAAGTATTTTGAGTTGGGAACTCTTTTATGGAGACAGAATTCTATGGGGCTGCGAGGGCTTGGTCATTGTTTTGCTATACAGCGCAAGACTCAGAGTCAAATGTGCTCGAGCGTGTGTCTCAGTCCCAGGTGGAGCAAGCCACTGCTCGCTTTACTAAAATTGGGCATGAAAATCATAACCTGCCTCAAAGGTCAAGTAAGGTTTACATAAGAGATTTTTTAAATGTTTAAAATAATATATAGATCAAATTAAGTACTCAACAAATATAATCTATTAGTATATTTATATCTTAATACCTTTTGTAGATATAAAATTACCATCAAAAGAAATAGCAAATTTTTTGTTTTTTGGAACACAAGGCATCTGGTTCCTATACCATTTCTCTTGCCAGTATCAAGAATGCTGCTTCCCCTCTCATTGCTCATATTTCCGAATATCCAAGTCCTATCTTTCCTTTGATGTTAAGTCCAAACGCTACCTCTTCTACAATGTCTTCCCAAGATTCGTTTCTGAAGCCCTCATTCCCCTTGGACATGACTCTTGCTAGGTAGGGATCTTGAAGCTGAGGGATTTTTGAAAGCCATGCCTGAAACTTCACTATCTGGCATGAAACCTGGACCACAGTTGGTGCTTAATAAATATCTGTTAGATGATTCAATGACTTCCCCTCCCCCAGCCATAATTAATTTCTTCCTGCCCTGATTTTGTACATTCTATTACACATAACTATTTGCCAGGCACCATGATCATTTGTGAATAAGCCTCTTCTGCCCTACAGGACTATATAGCTTTTTGTATACATCTATGTCAAATTGACCTTTGGCTACACCACAATGCCTCAGCACACTGTAAACACTCAAAAATATTTTTCAATTAAGTAGTATCTGCTTTTCACTATTGCTACAGTATTTTTTGTTCATGAAAGTTTTGAAATCTATACCAGAAAATAGATTAACCATAATTTTCCTCTGTCTGAGACATCTCTTCTATAATCCAATGATGACAACTGTATCTAAACAGGTGATCTACCTATAACTCCCACAACTCTGAAAAGCCTGTGGAAAATTTAAGTCCAATTCTAGAGAAATCTTGTGACTATCTTTTTGTGACTTTCCTTGATGCTTATTTTTAATCCATCTAAGTATTTTAAAGAGTGAGAAAGAAGGAGAATCATATTAATATAATTTGAATGAAGTCTTGCCTCATACTATTAGGTTTTGGACCTTCTCATGGAACTCCTACATTTCAGATATTATATGGAAATGAATTCTATTGGACATTAATCATTCAATTGGTTAATTAATCATTATTGAGTATATCTATGCATGCAGGAGACAATGTGGGGTGCTATGGAAGATACACAACAAACTCAGGATTTGTTCCCTGTTTTGAAGGTAAGGTCCACATACACAAGTATACACACATCAATGCAAGGCAATATAGAAACTGAACCCAAAACTTACAGATGTAAGAAAAGTACATACTGACTAGGAGAAAAATATTTGCAAAAGATATATCTGATAAAGGACTATGATCTAATAATACAAAAAAAATCTCTTAAACCTCAACCATAAGAAAACAACCAACCAGATTAAAAAATGGGCAAAATACATTACCTTACCAAAGAAGATATACAGATGGCACATATACTTGTGAAAGATGCCCAACATCATGTATCATTGGCGAATTAAAATGATATATTACTATAAACATATTAGAATTGTAGACCAAAATCTGGAACACTGACAACAACAAATGCTGGTGAGAACCTGGAGCAACAGGGACTCACATTCATTGCCAGTGGGAATGCCAAATGTTACAGCCACTTCGGAAGACATTTTGGCAGTTTCTTGCAAAACTAAATATAATCTTACTATATGATCCAGCAATTGAGTTCCTTGGTATTTACCCAAAAGAGTTGAAAACTGTGTCCACACAAAGCCTGTAAATGGATGTTTATAGCAACTTTATTCATAATTGCCAAAACTTGTAAGCAACCAAGATGTCTTTCAGTAGTTGAATGAATGCAAACTATGGTACATCTAGACAATGGAATTTAATTCAGTACTAAAAAAAAGAAACAGGGTATCAAGCCAGGAAGAGACATGGGAGAACCTTAAATGCATATTACAAAGTGCAAGAAACCAATCTGAGAAAGCTACACACTGTATGATTTCAACTATGTGACATTCTGGAAAAGGCAAAACTATGGAGACAGTAAAAAAGATCGGTGGTTGCCAGGAGCTGGTAGGGAGGGAGAGATAAACAGCCAAAGCATAGTGTATTTTTAGGCCAGTGAAACTACGTTATGTGATACTATAATAGTGAATACAAGTCATTATACATGTGTCAAAACCCACAGATTGAACAACACCAAGGGTGAACCCTAATGTAAACCATGGTCTTTGAGTGATAATGATGTGTCATGGTAGGTTCATTGATTATAACAAATGTATCACTCTGGTGTAGGATGTTAATGGTGGAGGAGGCTATGTATGTGGGGTCAGGGGGTATATGGAAAATTTCTGTACCTTCCAATCAATTTTGCTGTGAACCTAAATCTACCCTAAAAAAATAACGTCTCTTATAAAATACATATTGTATATATACACATATGTATTTATCAAAGTTGATTAAAACTTTTTTTTTTAAACAAAGTGCAATAGGATCACAGAAGAAACAAATTTCTGAGGATGCTTAGGGGTTCACCCAAGATTGGATCATACCAACAAGAATCAATGGTCCTTGACCACTAACTCTGATCCTGGAATAGTCTAAGCAGTTTATAGGAACTTCCTCATTTAATCCCACAACAAACTAATAAAGCAAGTACCATTATTATCTTCATTTTATATTTGGCGAAAGACTTATAATGGTGAATAACTTTCTCAAGGTCACAGAACTAGTGTGTAGCATGAATCCAGGGCCTGTGTGACTGCACAGCCCAAGGTTAACCAATACCATATACTGCCTGTCTTGATTTAAAAAAAAAAGTAAAATGCAGGTGAATAAAAGCAACAGCAAGAGAAATCCAGGTGGGAGAAATCAGATTCACTTCTGGAAACTTTGCAATCTATGACAGTTTCATGTTCACTTATTTTTATTTAATATTTCTTAAAAATTGGTAGTATATCTCTAATATGAACAAAAGTGATAGTCTTTGTCACATAAGAGTTATATATATATGTATATTTATATTCAATTTATAAGCAGTCTGTCTTATTAAGAGAACTTATAAAGGAGAAATAATTTTCATAATAAATTTTCATAGGGTCAATCTTGGGGCTAAGCAATTATATTTGCTATCTTTTTAATAGTAGTAGTTAGATTTTGTGACTAATTGATTTCTGAACCTTTCTAAATGTGCCTGAAGACATAGATTGACATTCTCCTAAGTCTCAATCTTTTTTTTTTTAATAGTAACTAATAATATTTCATATGTGGCAAACACATTGCAGGCTGAAGGAATAATTGCTTGCACCTCTTGCTGGGGTACTGTAAAAAGCTATGCAATTTTTGTTGATCTTCCACTGGCTTGTCTACAGCAATTGAAGTTTATCAGAAAGATTTATGACACAGCATTGCAGGCTCTAATAAATGACTTTGGGAAGCTGGGAAAACTCACTAAAATTGAAGTTATTATCTGAACCTCCTAGGGGTAATTAGAGATAGAACCTCAAGTGTTAAGTCAGCAGTAAGAAACACAACAAATTCTCAATTAAAGCCTGTGTCCAGGTTTGGGGAATGAAGGGTGGGGGAAAGGAAAAATTTGCGATGGAAAGAAATCATACATTCAGACATGAGAGCCAAAGACAGACCTCAAAAGCATTTCATGAACTCTCTGGAAATGTTATTGATAGGGCCAGATCTCTACCAGAAAAGGATACCATGAGGGATTCTCAAAGTTACCAAAAGTGCTTTTTGCTTTTGGGCATCTAAAGGAGGAACACGTGAACATCCACAGATGTGGGGCGCTTTGATCAAGTAAGGAAAACCGAATTCTCCTCCCTCAACCCAACTCTTTGACATTGGCATTTCAAAGTATTTTCAGGCAAATCAAGTTAACAGTTTTTAAAAATCTGCAGTATGAATGAGGCAGCCTCTTCTCCAATATCAGACTGTAGCTAATGCCATTGATAAAGGTCGTTTTTTTCTTAAATATTTCTGACTTGATGCTGCTCTTTTCGTGAGATGCATCTAACTAAAGATGACTTAAAAATCTCTGCACCTTTCTGGTATCTAATGGAAAGAGGCAGTGTGATGTAGAAGGGAGCTAACCTTTTTCATGGGTTTCTTAACTGAGTCACAAAAATAACATTGCCTCTGTGCGCATGTGCACATGTGTTTAAAGTACGTGTGCATAAAAAGCCTTGGGAATAAAGAATGTTTGATGATTTTTTTATCAGACTCTGTTTAGACAAGAAAATAATAACTGAAAGTAGACATACACTAAAACATTTTCAGCCCATATCCTGCTGCTTTCATGTTGAAAATTGAGGACCATAAAACAATAAACACCCATTAGATTTACGGAGTTCCTTTCAGTCAGCAAAATCCCCAAAGTATTGTGCAAAATAACAGCAACTTTTTGCATTACAAAATTATTATGGGTGCCCATGAAAATTCTCGAACCTAGAGATAAGGAGAATGGGTAATAAAAAGAGCTGAAAGGGATTTTCCAAACCCTGCTCCTCAATCCATAATTTAAATATAGTCATAAACTGTGAATAAGCAATACAGGCATTTGTGTGCAGCGTACATTTGAGCCTGAAAGGTAGAAGGCAGTGTGTGAAAATATGTTTTTAATAAAGCACATGATACAGAATAGACAAACACCAAAGTAAAGATGAATTGTAAGACCAAGTATTAAATGATTACACCTTCTTCCAAAAATCATTTCTTGCTTTGTGGCTCAAAAAAAAAAAAAAAAAAGAACAATCTGCTTTAGGTAGTATTTTAAGCAATAGACTAGTGTGTATGTCTTCACACAGTCACCAGAAGAGTTTCAATGAGTACTTCTCATCGATTCAGTGAGCCAAATCATAAAGCCTCAGGCTGTCAGGAAAAAAAAAAAAAAAAAAATTCAACTCTAAATTTTGTCAAGAACGTGACAAAAATATGTAAGATACATTCGCCAGCATTTCTATTGTGAAAAATACTAGAATTTGCCCATGGCCTCTATTGCTGATAAATTTAATGTAATTACATTTTTATGGTATTGTCTAGACTCTACGGTATTGGCAGAATTTTTGTCATAAGTCTATGCTGGAAATAAATAAAGACCAAGGTGCTCTTCCTTCTGCTGTTGATTTTCCAAAAGAATATGATGGTGGTTTAGCAAATGAATGTGAAGATAAAGGTGTCTATGAGAAAATGCAGAAGCAAAGTCTTAGTGTTATGCTTAACAGAATGCATCTTTCAGTGAGAATACAGAAAAGCAGGATGGTGGGGCAGGGATTCTCAAACTTTAATGTGCTTTTGAGTCACCTGGGCATCTTGTTAAAATAGAGATTCTGATTCAGCAGATCTAGGGTGAGCCTAAGTTTCTGTGTTTCTCACAAGCTCCTAGGTGATGTACAGAGAAGTTTCATGAATAGTATCAGTTTTAAGAAATCTTTAAATAACTTTGAACATAAATTATAGAAGCCCCCTACACCCCTACTCCTAAAATCATAGGCTGGGCATGATGGGTATTTATTTTTTAAGGAAAAAATTGGAAAACAATTTTTGACTATGACATTCTAATTGGTGTGTTTTTCAGCTGGAGAAAAATCAAAATAAGAGAGTATTTCTCCTAAATAAAGTATTCCTTTCTCTAGCTTTTACAAGAAGCTCAACAAAAAAGAGAGTGTGGCTGTGTTTCCTTTTGCTTTCTTCAAATGCAAAACTAGACTGCATAACTATTTTTAGAAACCATAGTAGTGAACTGCTGAGTTACTGGTCTCAAGAAATCTGAGGGGTTCCTATGGAATCAGTGGCTACTGAGACAGTCAGAGCTTCAGAATTTGCTCCCATCAGCTGTAGAATGGACAGTGATGTAATCTAGGACAGACATCAATCTTAGCCTTCTTCTAATGTTAAGTCTAGAACACATTTTAATTCACCAACAGGAATGATTTCTTTTGCACATAAGTCAGACTTTAAAGCCAGGTTCATTTTTGTTTGGGTAAAAACTGCATTTCAAAAGGCACAATACCTGTATGTTAGCTGGCCCTTTTTTGTTGTAATTGATCTTACAGACTTTCTGATAAGCTTTATATTTACATTTGCTAGTACACACCTCCTGTTTCTGTGAGAGCTTTGTGCTACTCACCTGATCCAATTTAGAATCTCTCCACATATTCATTTGAAAATTAACATATGAGAACTCAACCCTAAAATAGCCACTGCATCATCTTATGTCTAGTTTATGGTTTGTCAGAATGTCTAAACATTACGTGTTTTTATTTTTGGAAGGCTGGGTGTGCTAAAAATCTTTTTAAGAAAATAATATAAGCAATCCAAATTTATTCACTTTCTTATGGGACAGTTTTCCTGTTATTAATAAAGGTTCTGCCTAAAGTAAACACCTTAGGGCCTTCTTTTCTTTGGGAGTTATAAGTAGAGGTCACAAATAAGCATAGATATAGATCTACCTGAAAAGCCCCAAAAGAAATAAAATTACAATCTTCCTCTTGTCTTTTACCAGGGCTTTCTTTGTGATGTCTAAAGCCCAGTGGCAGGGATTAAGGAGATGAAAACCTTACTATAAACAGAGAAAAGCTGAAAGAGAAGGCTCATTTTTTTAAAAAAATCTATCATTTGAATATAAAATGTAAAAACTGTCTCTTCTAGGTTGAGTGGAAAATAGAGTAAAAGACTATAATCCTAGCTCAAGAGATTTTGTTTTAAAAATCCTAATTCGGCTAACAAGGCAAAAGAAACTAAAACATCTGGATGTATATAAAGCCTCCTGGTTTACCTATCAATCTTTGGAACTGCCACCTAACCAATCTGTTTTAGTGTTATTTTCCTATTTTTTCTCCAGTCATTTTTATATTTCAGTTTTACTCTTATTAATTTTTCCAACACTATTCAAAAAGAATGATATAAAAGAAGCATTCTCATAAGTACTGTAAAAAAGCTCTTTCAGGATTTGTTTTTAGAAAAATATTCAGCCATGTTTTTGGCTCAAGAAGGGACTTGTGATACTTTCAACATGTGCACACAATTAGTTGTTCTGGACTCTATCAATATTCTGCTTAGAGCAGCTGTTTAATAGATTCTTGCTCTATTCTTGATCTAAAAGCCAATAACAAAGAGGCAAATTAAAGGACAATATTATACTTGTAATGACTCTGCTTCTCACGTAAATGCAATCTCAGTACATTCTAATTTATACGGACCTTTCAAAGAAAATATACATAGAGGAAAATATCAATAAAGTCTTACAATTAAAATAAGATACTATTATACCTTTAGGAAATATGTTTAGGGCACTCTGGAAAATGTTCAAGAACCTAAATACATACAAATGCACACACACACAGACACAGATACATGCATATGTACTAGGGCAAAAGACAGACCCTAGGCCCAGAAAACAGATATTAACAAACTATTAATCACAATATTGTTTATATAATAGTTTATTTTTAGGGATAAACACATTAATTTTACCTTGAAAACTTTTTAAGAATAATTACTTTTGTGGAGGTACATACTATCCACAATGTGAAATGAAAATACTAACATCCATTCCCAAAGTCTTAGATTGCTGTTTAAATATAGATGTCTATTTCATTAAAATAAATAAGTCATTGAATTTATTGATTTGATAATAGTATTTAGTCTCTATTTTCCTCAACTATTGTCAACTTTATGGAATTTATTATAACACAGATTCAGGCTAAGTTATGCAAAATTAGTGTTTCCACACATTAAACATCTCACTTATTCCATGCTTACTATAATAACCATTGATGCCAAAAAAGCTACATCTCCACTAAAGCATTTTAAGGGAATTTTTTTTATCATTTGATAAGATCCATTGATTATATGTGGCTTTGATTAATTGCTGATACTTGAACTTAGAGTGTGATAATGACAGGATCTTTTTTTATTGAGTATTTATAATATGCCAGGCAATATTTTAAGCGCTTTACTTATCTCATCTTATTTAATCCTTACAATTACTTAAAAGATAGGTAGCATAATACATCCCATTTTATAGATGACAAAACGAAGGCACAAAGAACTTTTCAAAGATCACACAGCTATACAGTGGTAGAACTCTGTATTCTGTATCTGTGGGTTCTGCATCCCCGGGAGGACATGTATAGGGTATATGCAAACAATAGGCGACTTCATACAAGGAACTTGAGCATCACGGATTTGTGTGTGTGTCTGTGTGTGTGTGTGTTGTGTATGGAGGAGGTATTGGAACCAGTCTCCTGAGGAATGATGTAGTGTATCTTATACACTCACTGTACTACTCACAATAAAATCCTCTTAATCAGTAGAGCATAAAGTAAGGCACAAAACTGTGGGCTGTAGACTATGATTCTTTTGATTAGGATGCAAGAAAACATCCTAGTGCTTTGTTATTAAGGCTTAGCGAGCTTGAATCATTGATGTACTTAGAGCAAATCTGAAGTAAATCATACAAAATAGAACTTTCCTAAAGATTGCCAGAGGTCAATAAAGTATGGGTTATTTATAGTACAATATGAAACACCAGGCAACAGGAAGGGAGAAGGACATGCTAAATAAACAAAACCTGCAAAGGCAATTTTCTTCGGAGAATCTCCTTGTGTACCAAAAAAATCTTTCAAGACGAAGTGGTATAGTCACTAAATTTTCATAAAAAGTCTGCTTGGTGATAACATATGCTGAACACAACTAAAGGCAGTCCTTCAAGTCTAGACACCCAAGCTGCACTAGAGCAGATACACTTGCTATTTAAATATCCCTGTGGAAAAAAAAAAAATCCGTTTGTTTACCAAAATCTATTCACACTTGTTGAGAAGCATCTTTCTTCACTTATCTGAATGTGACAATGAATCAAAAGTACCTTCTCTTCTGTTACCAGAGGTGATAATGGAGAAACTCATATTCTCACCAGACATGGAAGATGTCTTTTCAGTGCTCTTGAGAGCAAAGGCTAATTTTTTCAAATAAAAATCTCTCCCTGAGTAGCTGTATTAATGAGATCCACAGCAATGCTTGACACTTGACTACTCTAATTATCTCAAGCTGACTGGGAAGGAGTTCTTTTTCCAGTGGCTTATACAGAAGAGATCACCCACATGAACTGTAATTCCTTCCCCACTTGCTATTTTCACAAAACATGGGGCTTTGTTCTTTGTGTTTGTCTGCTGTGAAGACATTTTAATCTCATCTGACATGACCTGCTCAAATGGAAGAAGTGTGTAGTCAAACACCTAGCAGCTGATTGCTTGTTCCAGTGTGTTCCACAATACTTGTTAGAACAAAGACCCATTTCCAGTTGCCAGAGATAGAATCCATTAACATATGTTCCTTGAGAAATCTGTATTTCTTTCCAAAAATGGGAACAAGTTTATAGTTGGTATGCTTTTTTCTAAATACTCATTAAGTTATCAAGTAATCAGGCCTATTTAAATAATCCCTAGGTTTGAATGTAGGTATATTAAATTAATTCATTTATTTGCTCATTTGTCCAACACATCTATTGAGAGCTTTCTACACGCCAGATATCAGGCTAATTTTCTTTCCTTAATCCTTGCCTAAGCAACTGAGCCCAGAAAAATTATCCTGCCCTCTGTTTTCTATAGAGATAGATACTAAAGTATCTATAGTATTCAATTCATTATTAGTAATTTTAATGTAATTCTATTCATTCATTCAACTCATATTTACTGATTACCATCTCTACGCCAGGCCCCTTTCTAGATGCCAGGGATACAGTAATGAAACCAACAGGCACAAAACTCTGCCTTCCTGTAGTTTTCATTCTAGAATAGGGAAACAGAAAATAAATGAGTGAAATATATAGTATAAGAAGAGGGTAAAGGAAGTGTGAGCAAGTGGCACTAAAAGAGTAGCCAGAGAAGGCCTCACTAAAAAGGTGATCTTGCAAAAATCAAAGGTTAGGGAGAGGACCATGTCAATGTCTGAGAGAGAAAAGCATTCTGGGCAAGGAGAGACCACATGACGTAGAAAGGCTTGAAGGTGGAACAAGCATGGCATGCTTGAGGAGGCCAGTGTGGCTGGATAAAGTAATTAAAGGGTAAAGTGAGGCAGGTGTACATACATCATAAGATCATATAGGAACTTAGAGGTCAATGGAAGAATTTGGGATTTTACTCTGGGTAGAGATAGGTAGTGATTAGAAGATTTCAAGCAGATGATTGATACAATTTGGTTAAAGGTTTTAAAATGCTCATTTCCAGATTCTTTGGTAATAAAGAAGGGAGCCTAAAACATAAGTACAGAGAATAATTAGTAGTCTAGTGAAATTGTGAGAAATGATCACATTTTGTTGCATTTTAACTATAATCAAGTCATATTAAGGTAGAGTTAGTAAGATTTGCTGATAGATTGGACATGAAGTATAGGAAAAAAGAACTCAAGATGATTTCAAAGTTTTTGGAAAAAGCAATAGGAAGTATGGATTGCCATCTTTTGAGATAGATATTGTGAAAGGAGCAAATTTTGAAAGGAATATAACATCAATTTTTGGCAACTAAAGTTTAAGATCAGGTAATAAATAAGAGATATGAGCTTAGAACATGGAGGTAAATTTGGAAGTATGATGTTCAGATGATGTTTAAAGCCATAAAAGAGAATGGAGTCTCCAGAGCAGTGAGTGTAAGTAGAAAAAAGAAAAGTCTCAGATATGAGCTCTAGGAGTCCCTAATAATTAAAGAGCAGGGAGATGAGAAGGAACCAGAAAAGGGAACTAAGAAGAAACAACAAAATAGAAGAAAACCCAGGGAAGTGTGGGGTTCTAGAAATCAAGTGAACAATGTTTTACTGAGGGAATGATCTACCATGTAACATGCTGCTTGTAGTACATGACAATGAGGACCAAGGATTAACACTGATTGTTACTCTTCACTTAATAAGAATTATGAATAAATTATTTCCCTAACTAAATCCTGTACTCCTGGTTGTTAGCGGTTATCTTAGGCAATTGAAACTTAGAGTCAATTTCTAAAGTTATTTTGTTCTTACATTGTCTAGAATTCTGAACATCATTTTTCATATAATTTATTACATTTCAATACAGATTATAGGTGGCTCCTCAGGAAACCCCACTTCTTCCCATTGCTAATACATAGAACCAGACCAAAACAACAGAACCATACAGTTTTTTAAGCATCCAGTTGACAATTATGACAAATACATACAGTTGTGTAATCACCATGGCAACAAGATATAAAATATTTCTATTACCCCAAGAAGTTACATTGTGTCCTGCTTGTGGTCAATCCCTTCCTCCATCCCAGTCCATGGCAACCATTCATTGGATTTTTCTCCCTTTAGTTTTGACTTTTCTAGACTGTCTTATAAGTGGACTCCTTTAAAAATTTAAATTTTAAATTTCTATTTAAAAAGTGCATCATGGGTAAATATGTACCTAATTTAGCTTAAAATATTTGAAATATATCTTTCTCTTCCACTACCACATCTTTGGTCTTAAGATGTTCCTCCAACTCCATTGTAATCATCTGCTATGAGCTCAGTATCTAGAAGTCCTTTAGCCTCTTTGAGTTTATACTACCATTGATTCATATCTCATCATACATTTATTAATCAATCATTTATTGTTTTCAGTAATATTCAGAACCCCTTTGCTGTTGTTACTCATGCACATATATAGACTAGTATCAACATTTCTATTTTGAATTATTTCTAATCCCTTATATTCTGAACACTGAGCACAATACCAGTAAATGTAATGATCCTATAATCAATTAATTAATGATTCATTGAAAATGTGTCAGCAATATTAACTATCAAATCACAATGTTGATTCTCAGTAGTCCCAAATTTCAGTAGTAGCATTTGAATGTAAAATTAGCACACTTGAATAAAATCTACAAAATCTTTTTTTCTTTTCAAAATCTCTTAGCACAGAAGTATATTTCCAGAGTTTTCTCTCTCATGTATCTTTAAGCATATAAGATTATACAACTGGCCTTGTACCAAAAACAGGAGCCGACTGGATCTGAAATTCTGTAATAGGAATCTAGCTATTTCTTTTTCAAACATTTTCTTCAAACTGAGCCAGAAACTGAAAAGACAGATGAAACTGGGACAACCCCGTGACAAGAGAGCAAAGAAAAATCATGTGTCCTTCCATAAAAACATATTAACTAAGATTCTGGCTTTAATATTAATATTTTTAGTTACAGTTAAGCTTTAAAGTTCATGAAATTCTCATTTGTATGCTGATCTGGGGACATGAATACCAAAGTTGTAGATGGGATGGGAATTAGCAATAAAGAAAATTAAAGAAAATGAAAAATTCCCATAGAGTTTCACACATGTGCACATATGCCCATCATTTCAGGGGAGTATGAGAGAACCTGGATATTTTTGGGAAGCGACCTTTTTGAAGGAGTTCAAACCATTCATCATTTTGCTGAACTTTCCTGTGGTATAACCTAAGATTTTTTTTTAACAAAAGGTAGCTTTTTGTTTTGGAAAATTATGAGTTACTTGTGCATGACCTATTTACTGCATTAGGAAATATGTTGTTTTACTCAAGAGACCCTAGGAACAGAACAATAGCAAGAAGAGGAAAATCACAGTCTTAGGAATAGAAACATATTCCATCCATTTTGGCTCCAAGACTGACTATTAAAATGCTGCCACTAGGCAGGATTTTAAACATATGCCCTTTTCAGCATACAGTTTTAATATAGAAATTGACATATTAGGCATGCAGCACATATTAGAACATTGCTCCTTCTGCTGCCTATGTGTTTGACTGACCTCAAATAAGTGTCAAGAAAAATACCTTTCCTGTCTTTTTTTTCCTCACTATAATTCACCACCCTTCATATTTAACTATGGGTCCATTGTTTAGAACAGGCACCCTGTTTAAGTGGTAAGTACAGGTGCAGTGTAGCGGATAAAATCAAATTGTAATATACTGAATGTAATGGAGACCTTTGGTTAAACAAAAAGATTGGTACTACTGATACAATTGATATAGCTGTATTTCCTATAGATTTCCAGAAAATACAATTATAGAAAAGCAACTAAGATATAATGAAAATAATAGGAAGTGAATAATTTCCTGTCTTGGGAGTCAGTATATTTTATTATTAGATATACTTTCTCAGTCGACATTGGAAAATATTTGAAGCAAATGGGGATCAGTCTTCTTTTCTTTTTCCTTCTCTTTTCTTCAAGAGAATATCTCATTAACATTAATAGAAACTATGCCCAGAAAAAGCCATTAACATTAATGGAAACTATGCATAGAAAAAGGCCTAGATTAGTTTTTGGTCTTTTAAGGAGTTATGCATTTCTGCCTGTCCAAAAAAGACAAGATGGGAAGATACTAATCACATTTAGCCTCATCTCTTTAAATTATAGATTTCATTAAATTATATTTAAAAAATCCTGAATTGGAAACAGCACAAGGAAACTCAAGCTGCAATAATATTTGCTCTCCCAATAAAGCAGAAGCTTTCACAAACCATGTGTCTTACTGAAAGTCACTGGGCAAGTTATGACTCTGATTCTCATGAGCATCCTCTTTGGGCTTACAATTAGGCTATCTGCCAGGAGCTGAAATGATTAGCAGTAAATATAAATTTAATAGCTCTGCTTTGCAGTTCCCCAGTCACTCTTGGTTCCTCCATTCACTGGGGAGATAATATGAATCAAAGGCTATCAACTGAACATATGACAATAACCAAATCTGAACTGAAATGTGGGAGAAGCTTACAAGGGCAAGGTGAAGTAAAGAGAAAAATTTAAACAAATTAATTTATTTCATATCCACCACTTCACCTTTGCACCAAAACACTGCTCTAATTTTTTTTAAATGAGCAAAACTCAGAGCATTAGTAAATCATACATGACATAACATTATTCAAAACCTGATGAAAATAATGCTTGAAAAAGTGTGTGTCATTTTTTTGGTCACCAGAAATAAGATGGTGAAAAAATTATTCTACCTAGCTATTGAAGTTGTTCAGATTTGGGCTTTCTAAAATTTACCAAAATCTTCTCACCCTTTTTTATATCATCATCAGAGTTCCACAGAAAACAGGCAACAGGTATCAGTTGACTATATCTTCTTTTCTAGATACCTTACCATGAGTCTTATTCCTTATTCCTCAATATAGGGCACGCAAGAGCTGGAACACAGCAAAGACTCACAACTATGCTCCAGAAGGATCATGAAGTAAATAATATATGAAAGTCTTTATGCTTTGTTTTTGATCTGTCAGAAATAGCCCCCAAATCTTAAATTGCAGCAAAATACTCCCTCACATTTTATTCTAGGTTCAATAAGGGTCTGATAAGGTATGAAGCAAAAGAAAAAGAGTCAGGGGAAAGAAGAGCAGTTTTCAGCTTAGCCCGATGGCAAAGGCTTATTAAACACTTACTTCCCTAGGGACAGCACATAAAAATGAGCCTAGTTAAAAAAAAAAAAAAAAAAAAAAACTTCCCTGACTTTACTTCCCTGTTATTTTCATTCTTCTCTGTGAATTTCCTTATCCTTTCATCATAGATTTCTTCCTTCATCACTATTCCATATGCAAAATGGCTGAAAAATTGGTTACCTGGGTAAGAGAAAAAAATTTAGGACATGACAGCTACCAGGTTGAGCAAAGATATCTTTGAGCTGTACCATCAGAGCTGGAATGTTTGTCTTGCTGAACACTGTCTGGCACACAGTACAAGCAATAATTGAAAAGGTACATCTGAGAAGATACGAGTTTGGTGGTACCAGGGCAGGGCATGGAGAAATGCAAAAGAGAAGGAGAAAGACTGTAAGTCATGATAATATCTGTCACCCCCTTGATGCAGTTTTTCTTGAGTCCATAATACATATGCTCTGATGCTCTGGCCAGATTGAGTTAAAATCCCTGCTTTTGCATTTGAAAGTATCCTAACTAATACAATACTATCAGAAAACATGTAAGTGAAGGATGGACATCTCACTACCTTTTGGCAATGAAAGGCAGAGTTTAAACTGTAAATATTTACACCAATGGAGTTCCAAGAAGATTTGCCTCCTAAGAAAAATTAATTTTATTCTGATTGCTGAATACAAATCTTATGCTCAAAAGGAGAATCCCAGAAAAATACGAATTATTTAAATCCAAAAATTCTTAATAAGCGGATTATTAAAAAGATGAATAAAGTTATGAACAGCAAACCAAACTAAGCAAACTAATCCTTGAGGTGGTAAAACTCAAAAGAAACACTGTAATTTTTTTTTTTTTTAATTTTTGCTGATCTCTTAGCTGATGTCACAGAAAGCCAAACAAACAAGGGAAATTATCCTCTCTGAATACCTCAGTTTTATGATATTTATTGAAATAATAAACCATTTTTTTCTTGAAGTCCAACTGATAGAAAATTAAAGGGAAGCAAAGTCAGCTTTCTTTGTTCAAAGCTCCTATTACCTCTGACCTCTGCATAAACTAAATAATTGGATACAGTTTTGTCTACTCCACATACATTGTCACTAAAATTGGACGTAATTTAGTGAAGCAAGATGAAGAAATGCCTACTGCCTTGGCAGATTTCCACTGGAATATGGATTAAAAGCATAGTTTTTCTCACACATGGAAAATAAATTGTAGAAAATTAAATTCAAATTTATATAGAAATATTGTATAAAAGAAAATACTTATCAGATATCCAAAAAGGGAGGAGAACTAACGAGTTAAAGGAAAATTTTATTTTGCTTGAACAATATGCTAATTTCATAAACCATGCTCCATGTGTCCTAATATAAAAACAAAATTATTAATTCAGAAGTAGAGAGCCATGAAATGAAATAAGGAAACCAAGTTGATGAACCAATTTAGTTGCTTTAAAAAAAAAAGGTTATCTTCATAGACTTGCTATGCAAAAGAAAAGAGGACCTGTTTGGGGGTCAGGTTAGGATCATGTCCTGCCCAGGTATTAATGAAGTCCAGTTTGGCTACTCCACAAATGGTTGAAACAAACAAAAATAAAAATATTTATTTTAATGCTAGGGGAAAAGCCTCCATGTTAAGTTTTAGAATTTTTACTTGATTCCAAAACACAATTAAATGAATTATTATTGAAAGTTAAGTGAACCAAAATATAATTTATAGTTTTCATATACAGTTAATACTCCAAACAATATATGCCAGGCACTGTGATCAGCACCCATGTCATCTCATCTTCTCTTTCATAACAACTCTATAAGCATGTTATTATTCCCACTTTCCAGGTAAGAAAACTTAGATTTAGAAACAGTAATTAAGTTTTCCAAGGCCACATACAGTTTGTCCCTTCTCTCCATTACTGCCCTCCCAGTCTTGCTTTAACATGCCCAGGAGTGGAAATTTCTATTTTTCCATCTGAAGGATATTCTTTTCTTTTCTTTTCTTTTTTTTTTTTTTTTGAGACAGAGTCTCACTCTGTTGCCCAGGCTAGAGTGAGTGCCGTGGCGTCAGCCTAGCTCACAGCAACCTCAAACTCCTGGGCTTAAGCGATCCTACTGCCTCAGCCTCCCGAGTAGCTGGGACTACAGGCATGTGCCACCATGCCTGGCTCATTTTTTCTATATATATTTTTAGCTGTCCATATAATTTCTTTCTATTTTTAGTAGAGACGGGGTCTCGCTCTTGCTCAGGCTGGTCTCGAACTCCTGACCTCCAGCGATCCACCCGCCTCAGCCTCCCAGAGTGCTAGGATTACAGGCGTGAGCCACCGCGCCCAGCCTGAAGGATATTCTTAATGCACACTCCCTCCGATCTGTGCAGAGAGCTCAAAACTTCCCTTAATTCCATTGCTCCACCTACAAAAAAAAAGTTCTGAAGACAGTCCCAAACAGCAGGGGGTGGAGCTTTTAGGAGAATGTTCTTCCTTAGGATTCCTTTTCTCAGAAGGAACCAAGATGCAGCCCATAAAAAAATAGAACCTGTCTCCATAACTTCTTCTTGGAGTTTTCAGAGAACAAATCCACCTCCTCAAGCATGAGAACAGCAAAAGATTTGAGTTAAAATCCTATCTAGAAATTAAAGGGAGTATCCTCTACTTAAGTAGGTCCCAAACTGTGGTCTAAGGAATGCTGTTACATAGTATGTCCTATACCCTGCCTCAGTGGAAAAGAAAAACATGCAAACGAACAAAACCCCAAATAACAAAAACAAAGTACTCTGGAATTGAACAAGTTTCAGAAGCTCTAGGTTGAATAAAATTCAGCTTTCTTTACTGTTTTTGTTATTAGCCATTTATATGCTAATCAGCATTATGAACTCCAAAAGGCTTTACATTCATTTTGAATGTGCCACAGTTTTTGGAAATCCTGCTTTATGCATCCTCCACGTGAAAACTGGAAGAGAGTGGCTGCAGCCTAAGGCACTTGGTTGAGGAATCAGGGACTTGGAATCCTGGCCAATTCTCTTCCAGATATAATGACTACTAGTATTCAATGTAAATGACCAGAAATATTTCTGCATGAAAATGGTCCAATTTGTTTAACTTAAATACATCTTTATTGGTACCATGTTAAGAAAAACTCCTTGAAACCATGCTTAGACATCAATTAAGCACGTCTGAAACCCATTTTAATTTTGCAGGACTCAGATTATTTGGAAGCAGATGTTCTATGGGGTAAACTTAGACAAGATCTCCAAAAATGTGCTCCTCAGCTGGTGTTGAAAAGCTGTAAACACGTTCATTATTAACCTTCAAGAGAATGGTATTTATGCCTCCTTTTTCCACTTAATCATTAACACCTTTGCCCTGGAGCACCCTGAGAGGCCAGCCTTTCAAGGACTATCCATTTGTTTGAATACCACTGACAAATCATTACTATTTAAGTTTACTCTATTATCGTGCATAATGAATTAGTTCTTTGATCAATTTGTATCTTCTAACGTAACCAAGCTCAGTCTTTGTAGTAATCCCTAACTAAGCCCTGAGTTGAACTAGTTACAAACTCCCAATTTCAGAGGTTTTGCTATCATTAAGATGGGAATGACTCTTTGGAGGACAAGGACCTTGTCTTGTACATCTTTGTGATCTCTAAAGTGCTCTGCACAGAATTGACACTAAGTTCAATAAATGTTTTTTCAATATAGGAAGAAATGTTCCGTTGCCACTTAGGGTACAGAGCAGTTTTCATCTTCAAAGCACTTTATTCACATTAATTCAGCTATTTACATTTTGCTGAAGGGTAAGCAGCTGAAGAGGTTAAATGGGCTGTCAAAGGCCAGGGAAAGGAAACCCCGCCTGTCAGGAATGGAAATTTGCAATTACTGATTAACAGTCATATGTCCCTGGGTTTTTGCAGGGGAAAAAAAGGACAAACATCTCTTAACAAAGGCCATGTAGGTGTTGGTTATTCCACTGTTAGAACAAGTCAATAGTGGTTAAAGAAACAAATACGCTAGATGGTCCCAACAGTTCTAGGATCAAAAAGTTATTTTTGCTGTGGTTTTGGGTAAGTGTGTGTGTGTGTGTGTGTCAATAGTTTTGATACACACTGTGATGCAGAATTACCTCTTCCCCTTGCAATTCTAAAACAACTTCCAGGTGCCATGTACTGTTTATACAGGAATTGAAATACATTTGACCTAAAGCTTATCTTGTGCTTGCAAAGTGTGCTAATCGTATAGTTCCAAAGGCAATAGCAACATCATAATATCAAAATAGACATTAACGCAATTTAAAAATCCAGGAAACCCTACTGTAAATTAAAGTACACACAGAGCATAACTGTACACACCTGAGAGTCTATTTCATAAGTTTCTTTAAGAGATAGCTTACGTCTCAAAACCCCCATCTTTTTTTTTTAAATTTCTTATTTCAGTGTGAATTGAGGGAGGAGGGAGATGAGAAGTATTGCTTCAACTCTCTGCTGTGTTTGTTTCCCTCTATTTTTTGGAGACCTTGACTTTCTCAGAGTAGAAAGAAAAATCTGATAAAAAGTTCTGGTGCATATAGATCCTGTGAGTGAGTATGGAGAATAGTTCAGTTAGGAAAGCACTCTAAGTCCTAAACACCTGGCTTTAGGGACTTTTTTTTTTTTTTTTAAAATATATATTGCCATCTACTTCTCCCTACCCTGCTAAAGTCTATGCAATTAAGTCATAAGAGATATCTTCCTTTAATTCTCAAGGCAACACTTGATGGGATAAAAAGGAGCATATTTCTACCTAGTCAATGAAATTTGTTGTGTGTATAACACTATACTTGGTTTGGGAGCAGGTATCTTAGAAAAGGGGGAGGTGAAAGTGCAAGAGAGGTAGGTAGGGAAGATACTGGCAATCAGTGTCTTGGCAATTGACCAAGAGTATAAGATCTGATCTCAAAATGTTAATTCAGTTATCAAGTGTCAGATGAAGGCAGCAGAGAATTCTGTTTGGAGAAATTGGAGATAGGAAATCCCCATGTTGCTGGCTTGGGCTTGGATTTGAAGGTACCTGACATGCAATGCTTGAAGATGTAGAGGAAGTAACTGAGGCAAGGTGCTGGATCAGGGCAGGGATGCAATCTACAGGGAGCCTTTGTTCCTAGGTTAAATAGATTGGTAAGGAATAGGTTTAAGTACAGCCTCCAGTATGCAGACTGTTGACAAGCAATCTGGCTTGCTGAGAAGGTCTAAAGAGAAGTTAATGCAAGAAAGTTCTTTAGATCAGAAAAACTACTGAAAATTCTCCAGGGGAAGTATTTGTGTTAATAACACGGGTGGAGTAGATATGCCACACCCACAGGACACCCATAGCTCCAACAGCCTGCAAGGTAACTAATAGTCTCTCCTCTAGGTACACAGGGATCTTTTAAATTCCTAATGATTTTTAGATTCTGATCCAAGAAAAAAGTTAGTAAACCAGTTGGTGCACTGGAAAAGAAAGCTAAATTAAAGCTATAAGCAAGGGAGAAGGAAAATCTCTGTTCTTTGCCAGGTTAAAAAAAAGGCTTTTTCTAGGGGGGCACTTGAAACCACATAAATATGTTATAGACTTCTAGAGCAGGAAGGGTCTCGGTTATCACTTGGGCTGACAGTTGCTGTTAATAGATAAGGAAACTTGGGCCATGAAGAATTATTTTACCAAGTCACATCTAGCTAGCAAAGTGAACACTAGAGAACATTTCTTTGCCTGTCTCTAGAACTCTTTAATTTGGAAAGCTCTAATGAAGCAGAATGCCTAATGAAAGTTAATTAGGAACAGGTACTGTTGAGAAAGTCTCTAAACCCCCAGAGCGGATGCATCCCTTTCACTTGCCTACTTACTAGAATGTAACTAAACATGCCATCTGATTTGAACAGACAAACCTATTCTTGTGTGTCTTAGGAAGATGAGCATTTCGATATGGAAACCTCACACTCTCAAGGAAAGCACTTTAAGTTAGTCCAAAGTTAAGTCAACCTGTCAAGGAATACAGCTATGGAAAATCACTAATGTAATCTGATGTTAATTTAGAATTATGGATTTTTTTGAAAAGCAACAAAAAAGGTTTTGGAGGTATAGCTATTAACACCTTGTAACCAAAAGTCACCATAAAAAAATAAGAATACCAAGAGAAGATAAGAGGTCTTTTTTCAACACGTTTCTAACAAATGAATGGTCCTCAGTAAAGATATTCTGCAGAACCTAGTCGAGAAAGACTCCAGGTGGTGGATAACCAAATGACATTTCCTTATAAAGTCAGTGTCTTGTCATGAGACGGGTTCTGCAGCATGGAATGCAAATCACTAGCAAAGCTCTATTAAGAAAACCCTTACCATGCTTTGGGAACACATTAGATAAAATACAGGCTAAGTGTCGATTATCAATATGGGAACCAAAAGAGCAGGTCACAGAAGCAAAACACCAGATTTAGGCAGATTCCCAGCCCTACCCCAAATGTGAGGTACTGACATGAAGCCTCAGAAGTCATTGCTTTTTTTCTCTCCCCCTCACCCCATCACACATACAGACACTTTTTCCTTTTAAATCTCCTAGCTGAAAATGTTACTTACTGAAGTCTATTTTACCCCTTTTACACCCACAAACTCAGTCTCAGGTTGCACATTTTGTGATATCATCATTGATGAAAGACTCTAATGGCATTAGAAAACCCTGAAATAACACAGCTGATCTATACCTGGCAGGTAATTGCTTAAAACACCAGAGATGGATGTCTAACCTATTCTTAAAAATATGAGCAGACAGAGAGCAGTTCACCCCTCTGTTACCTCTTCCCTCTTCTCTCCAAACAATTGTGCTAGTTCATTTGAGTGTTTTCGAGAAGAAAGTGAAAGTATTACATGCCAGGATGTAATCTGGCCTTTCTTGCACAGCTTCTCTTTGCAATCCCAAAGCTGCCATTAGCAGCTTCAAGGCAACAGAAAGCCTGCTTACTGTTATTTAAGATTAGGTTGAATTCCTGATGATGAGCAGCTTTATTGAATTATTTTTTGAATAAGTATTTCTTGAGGTATTCTACTAGATATTGGGTAAAGTGATAGAATAAACCAGAAACAGTTAGCCAGAAACATTTTTCCATAAGTCATTGCAAGAGATTTAAACTGTAGTAACAAGGTGGTTGAGAATAAAAGAAAGATTTTAGGGGAAACATCATATTCAAACACTGCACAGAAAAATAAGCACTAGGACTTTTCTTACAAACTGTAGACCATAAACAAGCTGCCTACTAATGCCTGATCAAAGTGGAGGCTATGATGATTTCGGTTGCAGTGTTTTAAACTTTCATGTAGGAGAGAAAGATATTTATGGATTCACTAATTGGTTTGCGGTCAAATAATTCTACTGAGGAAAAAATGTATTCTTGAAAGAAAATTGAGACATAACATGGATAACGCAAAGTCTATATTTAATCTTGGCCAATTCCATTGTCTTGTATTTTGTGTAGATGTCAAACATATCAGTGAGAAGAAAATGGTTCACAAATGCAACCCAGGGAATTGCCCTACTTTTCCTACTTGCCCAGTCTCCCACACAATAGATCTTTATTCTGTTCTCATTTTCTGTAATGTCTTCTTGTTTGAAAGAGCCAAAAGAATAAATGGATGGAAAATTCATCTCCTAATTAAGTTCTTCCTTCCTAAAATATTTTAGTTATGGGAGTTGTTATGCAGCTACATAAGGACAATATATTTGTTTTTTACAGAAATGAAGGAAGTTGAGTAGGACTGGGTTACATGGAAAGAAAAAATAAAAATTTCCTGAGAAAAATAATAGCTCAAAATAAATTGAGCAAAGTTCCCAAGAACAAGTTAATTCAAAATGACTATTTAAGAGATCCTGAAAGTGATCTAAATTCCAAGTTCCTTTTGTTTTTCCAGGAGTCCTGGCTTGGAGATAGAAGATGATGCTTTCTTAGGATACATCTTAACTTCTTACATCATCTAATATTGTTGAAATATTTTTGTACCTACTATCACAGATCATATCTCAAAAGGCACTTATTATTTATTGGTTGATATGGTACTATATCCTAACAGACATTTAATTCCTATCCTCCTCTCTTGAAAAGTGTTCATAGGAACCCTGGATGTATTACACATTGATTATAGCATTTGCTGTAGCTTTAAGGCAAAAGGAAAGAAAAGACTTTTCCTAATCAGGCATGGCAGCCATGAAATCCTATGTGCAAACTGAATATCAAACAAACATTCATTTTACTGTCTAAAATGCATTATCTGGAAGATTGAATAAATAAAAAAGTAATTTATTTATTTGTTATGGTCCCAATTAATAAAATGAAAAATCTAATGGGATAAATATTGGGTCCTCCATGTCTACACATCTGGGAATGGATAAATGATCTATGTTAAGCTTAAGGAAAAATGAAGAATAATCTTTAAAAAGTAAAGAATCAATGCAATCCCTATTAAATTACCAACATCATTCTTTACAGACATAGAGAAAATAATTATACAATTTGTATGGAATCAAAGAAGACCCCGTATAGCAAAAGCAATTTTAAGCAATAAAAACAAAATGGGAGGTATTAATTTGCCAGACCTCAAACTATACTACAAGGCCGTGGTTCTTAAAACAGCCTGGTATTGGCACAAGTGCAGGGACACAGACCAGTGGAACACAACAGAAAATCCAAATATAGAACCATCCTCATATAGTCACCTAATTTTTGACAAAGCGGGAAAGAATATACTCGGGGACAAGAATCCCTATTCAACAAATGGTGCTGGGAGAATTGGTTAGCCACTTGCAGAAGAATGAAACAGGACCCACAGCTTTCACCTCTCACAAAAATCAAATCACGGTGGATAACAGACTTAAACCTTAGGCGTGATACAATCAGAATTCTAGAAGAAAATGTAGGAAAGACTCTTACAGACATTGGCCTAGGCAGAGAATTTATGAAGAAGACCCCCAAGGCAATCACAGCAGCAACAAAAATAAATGAATGGGACATGATTAAACTAAAAAGCTTCTGCACAGCCAAAAAAACAGTCCAGAGAATAAACAGATCACCTACAGAATGGGAAAAAATTTTTGCATACTACACATCAGATAAAGGACTGATAACAAGAATCTATTTAGAACTCAGGAAAATCAGCAAGAAAAAATCAAGCAACCCTATCAAAAAGTGGGCAAAGGACATGAATAGAAATTTTTCAAAAGAAGATATAAAAATGGCTAACAAACATATGAAAAAGTGTTCAACATCTCTAATCATCAGGGAAATGCAAATCAAAACCACAATGAGATATCACTTAACCCCAGTGAGAATGGCCTTTATCAAAAAAACCCAAAACAACACATGTTGGCGTGGGTGTGGAGAGACAGGAACACTAATACACTGCTGGTGGGACTGCAAACTAGTGCAACCCCTGTGGAAAGCATTATGGAGGTATCTTAAACAGATTCAAGTAGACCTGCCATTTGACCCAGCAATCCCATTACTGGGCATATACCCAAAGGAAAAAAGGTCATTCTGTAACAAAGGCACGTGTACCCAAATGTTTATAGCAGCACAATTCACAATAGCAAAGATGTGGAAACAACCCAAATGCCCATCAATACATGATTGGATTAGTAAGCTGTGGTATATGTATACCATGGAATATTACTCAGCTATAAGGAATGATGAAGATACGACATCTCTATGGTTCTCCTGGAGAGAGTTGGAACCCATTATATTAAGTGAAGTATCCCAAGAATGGAAAAACAAGCATCACATGTACTCACCAGAAAATTGGTTTCCCTGATCATCACCTAAATACAAATCTGGGAAAGACACCAATTGGACATCAGACTGAGGTGGGGGGTGGGGGAGGGGATGGGGGTATGCCTACACAACGAGTGCACTGCACACCGTTTGGGGAGTGGTAACACTTGAAGGTGCTGACTCGGGAAAGGGGGGGTGGGGAAAAAAATATGAAACTATTGTTTTTAACTTGCACTGTTCACTTAATAATTTATCATGAATATTTCCCATATTATTTCATATCATTGTACAAGAAATAATGTATACATTATGAGGACATACTGTATCTAACAAGATATACTGTTAGACTCTTTGATTCTGTAAATCTAAATTGAAAAAAAATATATATATAATAAAAAAAATAAAAAAAATAAAAAAAAAATAAAAAAAAAAAAGTAAAGAATCAGTTCCTTTAACACTGCTTATTGGAACTGAAAATATGAAAGCATTTCTAATTTGTGCTAAGCAAATCCTATACCAAAAAACCTATAGAAAGTACTTAATACACTGTCAGTTGAGGATTTTGTTTTCATAACTTTAATAGGGAAAAGAGAAAGCAAATAAATATTTTTCACTTGGGCCAGAATGTGTTAAATAGCTCAATTTAATCATTTCACAATGTAAACATGTATCAAAACATTATATTGTATCCCATAAATATATAATATATACAATTATTATTTGGCAATTAAAAATGTGTTCATTTACCCCAGCTCAACTCTGACAGATGCAAACCAGGGAAGTAAGTGGTGTTCACCAAGCATATACTCTCAGTTGGTAAGCATTTGTGGAAATGTTAGTTCTCAGCCTTGAGCTACTGCTGTTTGGAGATTATGGTCAGTAATGATGACCAGTCTCTGGAAGGTTCACTGATAGATTAAGTCATTGGGCTGTCATGGATTTGCACTGAAATTCCAAGCAAACTCTTCCTGATTTAGTCAGAATCTTGTTCTACTTGACTGCGACTAGTGTCAATTGTGTCTGTCAATCAAAATTAAAAAGGAGAAATGTAATAACTTTAATTTCTTTCTAAATCTAGAGCCAGGACAAAACTTCTAAGTCGTTATTAACTAGTACTCTACCAAGAATACAGCTCTCAATTAGTCAATTCAGCTTTTCTTAATTATTCCCTGTGTCAAAAAATAGCCTGCCTGCCACTCATAAAGTCATTAGCTGGAGAGAAAAGTGGATTCAGTTTTGATTGAGAGTAGAAGAGACGGTAGGCTATTTATGAAAGAATCTTGAAAAGTAACTTTCTAAGTAGAAAAAAATAAAAACTCCATTTTGTTGTCCTCCCTGTTTATAGTTTTCCTCTAAAACAAACTATGGTTGTTTCAAGATGGAGCCTCAAGTTCTCAGATTAGATATGTCCAGATAATTTTTCCTCCAAGGGAGAATGAGACATTTTACTTTGTCATGTTACTTTGGTTTACTTGATTGGACCTGTATAATTTTAAATCAACTTAAACTATTTTTTTTCCTAACAAAAGTGGTAATAAAAAACATTTATGCAGCCTCAGAAACATATAAAAGAAAGACCTATTCATCATTTTCCTGCAAATTAAACTTAATTACACTTAAAATTGCTTTGCCTTTCTACATCTTTCAACATTTGCAACCCATATGATCCTCTCAGAATCTCATGCTTTAGTTAGTAAATTCTGTTGAAATTTTTAAACAATTTTATAAGTATGCATACTTTGGAAACAGTACCACTTGTAAGGGATCTTTGAATTTTGATGAGTTTGGGGGATAGGTGGGGATACAAGTCAATCATTCTGGTTTCCAAGAGGTTAAAATTCTCTCCATTGTAAAAACAATGCAATCCAAAGAGAGATTCTCCACCATTTTTGAAGGAAATTTTGGGATTTGAGACAGGAAAGGAAGAATTCAATGAGCCATTTGTAGCACATTAATACTAATTCTCAAATGCTGTTTTTGCCTTAAAAGAGATGACATATTACAATGAATTTAGGAAAATCTATAACAATAGAATTAGAATGTTAATAATCAACTCTCACTGCTCTCTAGCTCTCTGAAGACAAACCCCCTAGTTTCATTCCCCTCCTCATACTTTTTACTTATGCTTTGTTCTCAATTACTTTTAACTTTAAAGGGAATTTAATCTTTAGTCATAATTAAAATAAGACTGGCAATCCCTCAGATGGTTCCTTAAAGTGTGCTTACACATTTAACGATGGTCACTTTGTGGGCTGTGCTGCCCTTTGATTGTTAGGCTTGAAGCCATCTTATTCCCTTGTTCCACTCTTCTTCACACTCAAAAGGTCCCCAAAGAACAACCTTCTGAAGTGAGGAACAATGGTCCCATTAGTTTGTCATAAAACCAAAATGATATATGAGTTTAATAACACAGAATGTGAGCCATAAAAATATTATTGGGATAGTTCTTGGAATTGTGGGTCAGAGAAATCAGATGAAATGTGCCGAGTCGAGAGGTGAAGATGAAAGGTAAAGAGTACATTTTGTAAATGTATAAAATTCTCAAAGTCACCGGAGGAGAAATAAAGTTACCACTGAGGCCATCATGTGAACCTGAACTAATGTTATTCCATCATGTAGGATGATGGCAGTCATATTATTATTCCAAAATATTCATCAGTTTCTTACAAGGACATTAAGTAGATGGATTCAACAGTTACTTTTGCTACACAAAGTTAGGGCAAAGGTATGACAGACATTTGAAAAGTGCTATTCTTTTCAATATCCAAGCAGGTGAATTAGGTGATTGCCAGTAATGTTGAACATTTTTTAAAAGAGAGGAGGAAAAAAAAAAAAAACACCAGTAATGACATGGTGAATATTATTTGGCCTCACATAAATTTGTTTTGCCATAAATATCAAGTGGCAGTGGTTGTAGAATTATAGATGTAATCGGAAATGTTTAATTTCACTATTATTTGACCAATCACATAGACTACTTTGTCTATACTAAGAAAACATTTCATAAGACTGTTTCTTAAATCAACAGAAAAAAGTCATCAAGGGAAAAGTTCAATATTTTCCAATTTTAACTGTTTGTTATAATGAGAAATAATGGGAGTGGGAGCTGGGTGTAGTTACATATAGCAGTATATTTAGTTGAAGCACAAATTAGGTTTTTGAAAAAAATGAGACTGATAAATTATTTTCCCCTCATCTCAATATATATTAACTCTCCTAAATCAAATTGGTTAAGACACAGAGTATTTTTTTTCTTTTTAAGTGAATTATAAGGAGATACATTCAAGAATTATCATGGCAAAATATCAGACACAAATACCTAATAATGAGCATGTGGATAAAAAATATATACACAGCATGAAAGATTGTTCTTCTGACCCTTAAGACTTTGTAATTTAAAATTATTATCAAAATTGAAATGATTTCTATTGACAAAGTCACAGGTATGCCTGACTTCAGGGACCAAAAGGCACAGGAAGTTTTCACTAAATGTGGTCCAAATAATACTTGTATCCACCATTACCTGTAGTGTTTTTGAAAAATGAAAATTCCCCAGTCCTGCTGATTCAGATCTCAGCATGTGACGAAGAATCTTCATTTTTTAGAATCTGACAATGTCATCTTTCTTATCCCTGAAACTGTATGACCACTGTAGTGCCAGGACTAGATATCTTGGATATCTTTGGATATCTTAAAGGAACACTAAGATGGTCCAGGGCACTTCATATTTATCTAAGAATTTAGGACAAAAGTCACAACCTCAAGTGCCTAGAGAGGCCAGACAGTAACTTTGATTAGGAATAGAGAGAAATAAGGTATTGCAGACAAGAGAGAGACTTCCCTGTCTACTGGCAGTAGTAGCCACTCACTTCTACTTGTTACTCTCCCATGGAAATGTAGACTACTTTGTGAGATATTCTGAGATTTTGTTTTCGTTTTTCTTTTTTTTCACACAGTAGAGATACTGATGTTTATGTGAAATATCCTGATTTTTAAATGTTTATAACCAGTTTAAAATATTTTAAATGTGAAATCAACCAGTATGCAGGTAAACAAAACATACATATGGTCAGGCTCTGAGGCAAGATCAATTTGCAACATCTGATTTTGGTAAACTATCTGAAAAATATTACAGACTATTCTACTCTGTCTATATATGCATACATATGTGTTGGGGTGTATATATGTGTGTGGGTGTGTGTGTATGTATGTATAATTTCCCCTCCTTTTATGTTTACATTTATAAGGCACTGATAGAGAAGTTACCTTTTCTATACTAGCAATGCTAGGTATAGCTATTTTGAAAGGGATAAATATATATAGCATTTTACCTATCTATTAAAAAATTAGACTCTAAACAGAGAGGTAAATTAACATAGGTTGAATGGCAACAAGTAAGACTGACACTCTGTGACAGTGACTAAATTAACCAAGAATTAGAGAGGGGAGACTGATTAGCATGGGGTAGGAAAATTAAACAAGAATTCCTATTACAGGTAGGATTTAAATTGGGCCAGGTGCTGGGAAAACTGGATAGCCATATGCAGAAGAATGAACTTAGATCACCATATTAAAAAATCAACTCTAAACGAATTAAAGAGTTAAACATAGGGCCTGAAACTATAAAACTATTTTAAGAAAGCATAGGGAAAAACACTCCAGGACATTGGTCTAAGCAAATACTTTATGGCACAGACCTCAAAAGCACAGGAAACAAAAACAAAAATGGACAAATGGGATCATATTAAACTAAAAATCTTTTAACAAAACAAGGGAAACAATTAACAAAGTGAAGAGGCAACCTGTCAAATGGGAGAAAATATTTGCAAAATATTTATCCCCCAAGGGACTAATATCTAGAATACACAACGAACTCAAACTAAACAGCAAAAAATCAAATAATCCTATTAAAAAGTGGGCAAAGGATCTGAATAGACATTTCGCAAAAGAAGACATATAAATGGCCAATAGATATATGAAAAATTGTTTAATATCATTAATCCTTAGGGAAATGCAAATCAAAACCACAATGAGGTATCATCATACTCCAGTTAGAACAGCTGTTATGAAAAACACAAAAAATAACAGATGATGGTGAGGATGTGGAAAAAAGGGAACTCATATGCTGTTGATGGGAATGTAAATTACTGTCATTATGGAAAATAGTAAGAAGATGTCTCAAAAAAGTAAATATAGAGCTATGATACAATCCCTCAATCCCACTACTGGGTATGTACCCAAAGAAAAGGAAATCAGTATATCAAAGAGATACCTGCACCCCCATGCTTATTGGTGCACTATTCCAATAGCCAAAAATATGGAATCAACTTAAGTTAACAACAATGTATTGAAGATTTCAAACCAGTGAGAAAAGAGGATTCGAAATGTTCCCAACACAAAGAAATGATAAACGCTCTAGGTGATGTATATCCTAAATACCCTGACTTGATCATTATACATTCTATGCATGTAACAAATATCATATGTACCCCATAAATATGTACAAATATATGTGTCAATAAAAAATAAAAATTTTAAATGCTGATTAAGTTTAAAATCAAAGAATCTTAACATTATTTAGAAAGACTTTAAACTCCCCAATGCAAAAATTTTTATCAGTTAACATATAAATTTTAGTTATATAGTTATTTAAAAATTTAGAAGTATTAAAAATCTGAAAAGAGAGAAAACTCAGGATGAGTTGGATTTAAAAGGTGTGACATTAGAAGAGTTTGGTGGGTATAATAGATTGAGCAAAACCAAAAAGGTGATAATAAACATAAAGTGAAACCCAAGAATAGAACCTATAAAGAACATGTTAAACAGATAGTTTGCTGCTTTGAGCTATCATTCTCCCCTTATAACAGAATTCCATGAAAAATAAGTAAAAACAATATGGCAAAAGCAAATTTAATTTTCTTCTTTATACGTGTGGTGGGTTACATTTTATGCTATCCAATGCTAGGCTGAGCATTACACCAAGAAAATGAGCATGGGAAGAGAGGGGAGGAAGGGAGGGAGGAAAGGAATGAGAGAAAAAGAGAACGAAAGAAAAAAGGAAGTAGGGAGTGAGGGAAAAAAAAAACCCACAGTGGGAAAGAGAAGTATATATAAATATGCAAAAGAACCTTGACCAATTGATATCAGCGGGTGCAGTTCAGAAACTTATGTGCTTAAGCACAGACAGTAGAATTTAGGTTAAATAATATGAAAGAACTTTATAGTTATATAAAGAATATTCAGGCAATGGATCATGCTATCAAGGGAATTTAGAGGCATTCTTGGCTGGAAGACACTAATTTATTATGTGTTGATTTAAGTATAATTAAAATCAACCCAGATACCAAACAAGGGAGACAATATGTAACTTCTAGAAATCCATTTATTATCTAAGGACAGGGAGAGCAGCAAATGTGCAAATGCTCTACAGCCAGATTAAACTTCCTTTAAAGAGCTCCCACTCATCATATTACTCCCTTTTGAAAATGCTTTAAATGACTCTACATGATCCATGCAGACTTAGAAATCTGGTATTCAACATCCACAGACTGACTCTACCCTCCTGTTTCAGCCACACCTCCCACTCTGAGACACAGGCCACTACACTCATCAGGCGGATCTATTATTCCCTGTTCTTTAGGGTACACAGTGTCTGCCTAGACTAAATGCTTAGTGATTTTTTTAATGGATTTACTGATTAAACTTCAAAATCATTTCAAACTCTATGGAATCTAAACTAATTCTAACATTACCCCAAAAGTATTCTACAAAATATTTGAACATTCTCTAACACAGTGGCTATATTATTCTCTTCTTCCATCTTCATCCTTAGCATGGTTTGCCAAAGTAGAACATTGGCCTCTGAAAGCTACTGACATAATCTTGGTTTCTTCAGTGAGAAATAAATTATTTTCTATCATTCCCTCTTCAATGCAATCATAGCAGAATTATCTTTCAAATTACAGTCATATGGAGGCTTTGAGGCTGATGAAGAGGCTCTGTCCAGGAGACAAGTTTGGGATCTACAAAATACTCCTCAGTTTCTGCTCTTTTAACTTAGACAGTAGCTATGAGGCCACGTTGAATAAACCAGTGAGTTTCTTTCATGTTTTTCATAGGTTTTTCCTTTTAGTTTCAAAGCCCTATCTGAGGCTTGCTCCCACACCCCTAGTCCCTACTCTCTCTATATATCTTTTCTCCTTTGTTTCATACAGGTATTTATTCATGGCCCCCTTGTGAGTTTTCCTGACTGTCCAAGCGAAGAGTCAGAGAGAAACCTGGAGGCAGGGAAATAGAGTGCCACACAAAAGCTCTGGCAAATACTGCCACCTACAGGGATTATAAGAATACCGCGTTTAAGGTCATCCTCAACTCAATCTCCTGAAAGGACAATCTCATTTACCACAGAGTGGGAAATTGGGCATTTTTAAACTGCATGGATGAGGAAGAAGCCAATTCCATCAAATCACAACCTTTAACTTAGCATATGGAATAATTATATATGTATGTATATTTATGTGTATGCCAATTAATCATTAAACAAGACCAGGAAAAATTAATAGGGCTGTAAGAAAGAAAATAAAAAACTGGAGAGAAATATCAAGTTGTACCATTAATAATTTCTGTCATTAGAAGAATAATTTTTTAAAAAAATTGGAAAAGTCATACACCTGTTTTTGGTTCTATATGCTCTTGAAAAGTTTATGTAACACTATACAATATGACAGAATATTTATCTTATATATCTTATTATATATCTACAGTCAAGGTGTCTGTGGGGTTGAAGGTTTTCTCCTATAATATCGTAAGCTAAAAATTGCATTTTAGTTATTCATAATAGACACATCCCAGAAATGAATTATGTAAACCTAGCTTTCTGAAATATAGGATGCTGGATATTTACTTGATAATTTAATACCATTATTATGAATATATGCTGTCAGATTAGAGAATAAAAACGTATAAAAGCATATTTTGATATTTACTATAAAAGAAACCTTCAAATCTATAATTTTTTATCAACTTCATTTGTAAATAATTTCAAACATATAGGAAAGATGCAAAAAAAAAAAAAATAGCACAAAAATTCCCCTACTCAGATTTACCTATTACTACCATTTAATATTATTATTATTAACATTTTTCTCAATTTTTTTGTTTTCTGTCTCTAAACACAAACATACACACACGGAATTACTTTTTCTGAACCATTTGATGATAAATTACATACATCATGGTGCTGTACCCCTAAACATTTGTGTATTTCCTAATAAAGATATTTCCTTATATAATCACAGTAAAGTTATCAACACAAAATATTATTTGACCTAATCTACAATCTGTATCTCCATTTTTGTCAGATGACCCAGAAATATCTTTCGTATCATATTTCTCCAGCACAATAGGATCCAGTCTAGCAAAGCCATGATTTTTTTAAAGCCCTTGAATCTACTTTCTTGGGGTAGGAGGAGGGAGAGTTTTTTTAGCTGCTTAAGCTGGAACTGTTACTTACCATTGTAAACGGTCCCTTTTATTTGCATCTTCCTCTAACATATCCTGGACTCAGAAACTGGTAATAAATTGTTTTGGAATTATGGATGCATAAGATTTTTAATTGTATAGGAGGGAAGGAAGACCTTTTCTGTGGCTATAGGGATCATGATTTTTTTGACATGACAACTCTGGGAAATTTTTGTTTACTTCCCAATATATTACCTACGTGCTATGGACAGGTAAGGTCTTACTGCTTTATATGCACATAACTGAATTATGTCAATAGTCTAGGGACAAGAAATAGCCTGAGAGAACTACATTTATCACTGTCTCCAAACTGGCAAACACTATTTGGGAAGTTGGAAGAATGATAATAGTAATGTCATAGAGACACAAATAGCAAAACTGATGATCAATAAGCATTAGGTAACCGACAAGCTAGCTCTGTAAGTGTGCAAAAGAGGAGAGAGGGCAAAAGGTGACACTGGCATCTATGATCATCACGATTCACGCAAAAAGTATTAACCACAATAGTAACTATATTTCCAAGTAGATTTTCCAAACTCCTAAAACAACTTTTAAAAAACTGTAAAATTGTTTGAAGTCATGTTTTGGACATATTAAGCTGGATACTGCGAAGAACATCTCTACATTATGTCAATTTTCTTAAAGGGAAAATTTCCTATGAGTTTTTTTTCCCCTACATTCATTAAATGCTTTGGCAGTCCAATGTAAAGATGGGATTTTCAGTAGTTAACTGAGTGGATTCAACACTGCCATAGGATCAAATAAAAAAGCCTATAAAAGGACAATAAAGAAAATTTTAAATGACTAGGACTCAAATGACGAAAATTTCTATTAGATGATTTTTTGTAAGCTGTATTTTATTTTTTTCTAGGCTATCTTGATTTTTAAAAAAAGAAAAAAAAATTTCAGTTGGAATATATCACTTTTTTTATGTTAATTACACTGTATTCTGTCTACTTTCTTATAGCTCAGCATCCATGCAATAGTTATCAGTGACAGAATGGAATTCTAGGGTCCCACAGCAAAAACAATGTCAAAATGTTTGCTAAAATAATAAATACAAAAATGGTATAATTTTACATATTACAATAATTTCCAACAATGAAAATATTTTAAGTGATTGTGCTTTACCATTAATTAAATAAAATAGCATCTATCATAGTGTTTTAGAGAACTATATTCCATTATACTCACTAATCTTTTAGATAAGATTTCTTAATGGCAAATACCAAATAGAGTATGCCCTTTAGGTGATTTAGATCATAGATATTATAATAGGAAAATACGTTCTAGGACATGTTAACAGAGAGAAAAAAAGGTATTTCCCTGGGCAAATAAATTAGACTGCTTATCCGCTAACATAGATTAAGCCAGCATGATTTTAATGGGATTTCTATATGGCCACACATGGGATTTAGTTTCCCCAAGCTCATTTGATCATGGAACACTAGTTCTTGGAGAGTAGATTATATTTTCTAAAGCTAGTGTTTTTTGGATGACATAGAAAACTGATCTAACATAAGGGTGGATTATCCACTTTCTTCAAATCATCATATATACTAATAATACCTGGAGCCCAATCTTTCACAACACCATCACTAATGCTAGTAATATAATTCTAGGTAGGAACCATAAATGAGATGTCCTAAAGAGATGTTAGAAAGAAAATGCATCCAGATCAGATTTACTGAAACTTACTCTATTAGCATTTTCCCAAATTATTCTAATTTTTGGATTCTTATATCACAACTCCACATAACTTAACTGCAGCCACAAAAATGATGCCCACAATTTAAAAAAATTCCCTTACCTAACAGTTAAAATTCATGCTAAACAGACAGATAACCAGTCTGCTAGAGATATAGGGGATTACTAAACTGAATAAAGCCCTTGGTATGGAAAAATCATCAGGTATGTATGTATAGCTATAATTAATTATATATTTAATACATTATAGTATATTGATGTTATAAAAATAATTTCATTACTATACAATTGAGGTTTTATATTATTATACGATTACATGTTATGTTTGACAGCTTCTCCCAAAAGAGTCAGCCCTACAGCAGCTTTTGGTAAGACTTCAATGATCCCTTACACTGCAAAATGTTTCTCATACATTCCTATGGAACTTAGTGTTTTCTTAATTTTATTTTTGGAGATCAGGCTTAAAATACAACTACCAAAGAAAGATGCACAGTGTCTTAAATTCACACTAGGTTTGAAATAAAGGACTGGATTCGATTCTTTGTTAAATCAGTTTTTATTAATCCATCCATCAAGAAATGAACTGATTATCAAAATATATTTATTTTTATTTTTCTATTATTTAGAGATAGGGTTTCACTGTGTTGTCCAGGCTGAAGTATAGCGGCTATTCACAGGCACAATCATAGACAGCTCACTGCAGCCTCAAACTCCTGGCCTCAAGTGATCTCCTGCCTCAGCCTCCCAGGAGTTGGGATTACAGGAATGTGCCACTGCACCTGGTTCAAAACATATTTTTTGAATGCATAATTTTGATAAGAGCCTGCTGTCTCTCTTGAATAATCTCCAATGTGATGGGACTGAAATCTGACCTTATTTTCAAGTAAATGTTTGGGAAGGCGGGGGGCTTGCATTTTTATAAGTTTTCAGTAACAAAATGAATATCTAGCTAGCTGGCTAGCAATTTTTCCATTGGAACAGGTGAAAGGGGTAGATACTGTGTTCCATAAAATAAAAGCATAAAAGGCTTTTCAGTCATCTGGGGGATAAGCTTCCATTTAGGAAATAAAATCAAAAAGAAAAAAATGTTCTTTCTTTACTAAAAAAATTTTGAAATACAAGGCCTGCCTAGCCCTGGTCCCATTAAAAGTACAATAGTACCCTTTTTAAAATATCTTCCTTTCCAACAACTTTTAATTTGATGTTACAAGTCTTTAAGTTCCAATGTTTAAAATGGAGGTACTTTCAACTTGCTAGAAGTTCAACTTTCAAATTCTGTAACAGCATTATGTCTTGATATCCACTTAAAGAAAGTTTAGTGTTGGGGGGAGCAAAGATGTGAGGAGGAGGACAAAATATACAAATAAAAAAGTTTACGCTATCAAGTTAACACAGAGAATATTTTCTTGTAAAATAAAATAAATTGGAGGAATTACATACAGTGTCCTAAATATTTTAACAAAGTAAGTTATCCATTCCATTATAGTTTTCTAAATGATTATTTTGCTGTCACTCAAGGATGCCATGAAAATAAACGAGAAGGGATCCTGTCAACAATGAGGCTTTCAATTAAAACTTAAAATATTGATCAGACTAATGCCTACTTGTAAGAAAGTAGTAGGTATTATAATGCCTACTGGTATTGTAATAAAGTTTTCTGGTTCATTCTGTATTATACTTTTTCCCCCACTAATTAGAACAGATTCTTTCTCATCCCTTATACTCCTCACACTTCATTTCCTTGACTTCATTTTTCCCCACTGAGATTGCATCCAATATTCCATTATGAGTCTTTCTCTTTTCTGCCAATATCTTATCATGAGATTATTTCTCCAAAAATGCCATCATCTCTGCAAATACAATTTTATTTTCTCTGAGTTGTCAAAAAGTTCAGACATTTTAAGATTAAATATAGAATGTCTTCCTTCTAAAATTACACTTTAGAATTACTTAGCATATTGGATTTAGACTAAGTTCATTTGATTGTGCCTAGGAATATTTGATGGAGGGATATATCTTTAACTTAAAGAAATGAAACAAATTAGTGGTCAAAGGCAACTTTTTCTGTAATATATCTTGGGAAAAGTGTATGTGTGGAGGTAAAACTGGAATATACTGAAAAAAACATATGAGATATGCTGAACTTTAGTCAGCATTGTAAGAAGATTTGTGCAAACTGTAAGTTGATTCAAGTGCCTGGACTGGAGGGAAAGTAAGTCTAAGAACTGAAAAGACTTACATTTGTTCAATCAGTTCCTAAGTCCTCTCACTAGCACTGTGTAGCCTTCGCATTGCTCTATATACAAACCCCATCTAATATGCTGATGTGAGTTATTTTACTCTTCAGGGCTATCCTTAACATCAAACACGTAGCACAGGGCCTGATACAGTATTGAATGTATGGATACACTACTGAATGAAAGAAGGTGAGAAATAAATCTAATTTAGCTATTTGTATGAACCCAAATCCTAACACCAACAGGTTATTGAGTAAAAAAAAGAAAAGAAAAAATGATGATTATATCTTGATTTGTCTTCTTTGCTTTTACACTTAGGTTAAAAGAACAGTTTACATAAACAAAGTTCTTATATTTAGGCTAAAAACCAGTATATACAGACCAATTTCTCTTTGAATAACCCTCTTTTGCTGATGCATATTCCACACCCTACTCCACCTCAAATTCCTTTCCTTGTGTTTTTTATGTTTTTATAGAATTTCTTGAAATTCTGTATCCCGATATTCAGGTAACTTTTCTGGACAGCCTTTTCCTAACCTTTGAATTTATTCCTCCTTAGAATTAATTTAGCATCTATGCTCTCTAATATTAATTTTCACTTTACTACTTCACATTGTAAACTTTTCAAATAATTTTAGATCCCACATAAGGACTGCCCTAAGAATAATTTTGTTAGTTCTATCTCATTTTGCTTCTTGTATGACAGTACAGATGCTGTCTGTTTGATGGGTACCCTATAAATATTTGGGTATTTCAGATGAATGATAAAAAAACCCTCTCACCACTGGGATCTTCTGGAGGTCAGAGTTTAAGCAAGAATTGCAATTGTGTAAATTTCTATTTGTTAAGACTGTAATAATTGCAAACAGCTAGAAGGAATTAGAGTGCTGATATAGTCTTTCAAGTAAGCACCTTAGAAGATTCCCAGGAAAATCTAATTGCAAACACCATCTAGGGGACAAGTTATATGTCTTATTTTTATCTGCATTCTCCATTGTACCTACTCATATGGCTTGTAAGCAATGTTAAATGTCAATGTTTATTGAAAAAATAAACAAATGACCAATCATTGAATACAAAAGAATCTGTCAAAACTTTTTATGAATAGTTGATCCCCTCTAGCCACACTCCCCCCAGATACCTAGCTGGCAAAGTAGAAGCATCCACATACCTTTTTGTAATATCTCTGGATAATTGAAAATCCAGATAACTGCCCTTAAAAAGAAAATATTTTAGTGCATTCTATATGCATTAACAGGATCTACTGCTGGACACTGACATCCAAAATAAGAGCTAAAAAGGGCAAATGAACAACAAACAGGATATCTGGAGCAGAGGTGATTCTTTGAGCTGTTAGTAATAGTGCTGTTAAACAAATTGATTGTAATATAAAGTCACAGATGGAAAAAAGAAAACTCTACCCTATATTGTCAATGCCATCCCAGTCATACAAACTTTTCTAACCCACTTCTAAAATTAGGGGGAAGAAAGCTATTTAATTAAGTTTAGCTTTACCAGAGTTAGAACAAGTTTCTTACATGAAAGAAACTTTAACCGCAGGCTCTCTTCTTTCAGAAAAAGCAAATACAGAACAGTTTTAACTGATCCCATGGTGTCTTTCAAAGCAATGAAAGTCTTCAGCCTTTATTGTTGAAGCCTGTTACAGTGATGTATGCATGCTGCTTGCCTTCTGTAAAAGAAATCCTAGCATATAAACAGAGTCAGATGTGAAATACATCCTGGGTTGAAGTGGGACATCTGTGAGTTAAAAATATTTCCAAATGTGTAGAGTCCTACAGGTTCTCCAGTCTTATAATTTGGGAGAATGGTGCTTGCTAACTTTAAGATGCCTCTATTCTCACATTCATTTTAGTAGTGTTTTTAAATAAGTAGATGCACATTTAATGAACAAAAGCAGTACTGATAATATATTAATATTAATATCTGTGAGTACTAAATGAATACTTTTTTTTAAAAAGTGGCAAGTTATTTGGAATCCAGACAGTTACAGAGATTGTTGGGGTAATATTAGTGTGGGCTCCAGAGGCAGAGAGCTCCACCATTTATTGACTACATCTGCAGTTCCCGACCCCTGGGCTGCAGACTGGTACCTATCTGTGGACTTTTAGGAACCAGGCCGCACAGCAGGAGGTGAGCAGGTGAGCAAGGGAAGCTTCATCTGTATTTACAGCTGCTCTCCATTGCTGGCATCACCACCTGGGCTCTGCCTCCCGTCAGATCAGTGCTGCCATTAGATTCTGCATTATGTTGCGTTGTATAATTATTTCTTTATATATACTAGAAATAAAGTGCACAATAAATGTAATGCACTTGAATCATCCCAAAACCACCCTCATCCCCAGTCTGTGCAAAAACTGTCTTCCATGAAACTGGTCCCTGGTGCCAAAAAGGTTGGGGACCACTGGACTACACAGTCTAGCAAGTTACTTAACCTCTGTTTGACTCAGTTTCCTTATTTATAAATCCAAGGGTAATATTAGCTGTTAAGTCATGAAATCATATAAGGAGTAAGTTTTTTTACTCAAGCAGAGCACTTGGTACATTGCTCAATAAATGTTAGCTTGTATTAGTACTATGACACAAATACATGAAGGACAAGAAACTAAAGTCCAGTTTTTCCAATAGACAAATTGCTCATGTAACCATTCTCATCACCATTCGATTGAGTTTAGCTGATTTTCTTTTCTGGAACACATGTCCAATACTAGACATGCACCTGCTTTCTGAAAGGTCCACGTATTGGTATATTCCTCTTTGACTGTCACATGATTTGGAATTGCAGTCAGCAAGTGTTCCTGAGGCTAATGCTCACACTGTCGAACGACAGAATGATAAAAAGTTTAATAAGATTCTCAGGAGCAAAGTGTTGTCATTCGGTATGATTATCAGCCATTTTAAAGCTTCAGCTGTAATTATTGTCTGAAGATTCACCTGAGTACTGAGGAATATGGTGATCCTAGGTCTGCAGAGTGCACTTCCCTAGAGAAACCTTGACAACATCTACCTTTCATTTAGTATGGATGTGCCAAAGGAGGGTTAAATATACAGTGTGTACAATCATCGCTGGGTTGAAAGCCTATTTGCTAAGTTCATATTAACAGCATGTTTTCCCTAAGACCATTGCATTAAGTAGTGAAAATACAGGTCTTTCAGTGATGCACAGGTTTTTGTCTGCAACAGCAGAGCAGAAAGGTAGAAAGTCACTGCTACAAAAGAGGCTGTTTATTGTTTGTAAAGCATAACTTTACAGAGAGATTGCTAGAGACATCAATGCCATAAATGTAAATCAGCATCATTCGCTTTATGGAATCCATTTTACATTTATTAGAGCCACCTGCTTGTGAAAGGAATGAAAAGAGAACTCTAGAAATGGCTAAGCAAAAAAGACAAAGGGTGGCCCCTTTTGTTAAATAGTTTTACCACCCAAGAACGTGCTGGAGAAGAAGTGGAGGTATATCTACACCAACTAGTCACCCCTACTAAGAAATAACTCAGAATATCAATCTGTATAAGTGGCAAATCAGCATGAATATTTGTATACACAGAAGCAAATGATATGGGATACCATCATCTACAATAGTGGTACCAAAATAAGCTTATTTTACAGCATTTATTATGCTTCTGTTCAGAGGTTTTATAATGCTTCTGTTATTATTATTCCCCAGGTCCTAGAGAAGATTGATCTAAAGATTACAAGACACGCTGTATTGGTCACAGAGCATATAGTAGAACACAAATAACACTATCTTATGAACAGGCCGGTGTAAAGGAATGGCAAGCTGTACTTGGGGAACTAGGCAAGTTGTAACTATAGTTAGAAAGTCTCCTTGAGTAAATGATCCTGATTCCTGATGAGGAGGCTGGGGCGTGGGGTGCCAGTGTTCCACCTGCCAGGCAGAAACAAAATTAAAAGTATAGAGCTAACCATGGATGGTTCCAGGCCTCCTCCTCGCTGCATGGGGATGAGGTCTTAAACACGTGTCAGTGGGATCCTAGAACATGCAGTACAAAATCACTGTTTTCTGAAATGGAGATTGACCCTGGATGAGGTAATTTGTTTATATCCCAGATTTCTGTAAAATCTAGGTATGTAGTTAAATAAGTAGTATAAATTCTCATTGTGTAGACAAATTTTCTGACTTTGTCAAAGCTCCCAGAAAAAAACATGGCAGTGCTATCATGTCCTTGTATTCTCTAGGCCTTTCTTCAACTCACTAATCTAAACATAAACTTGCTCCATTCTTTGAAGTTTACTAAGATATAAAATCATAGCTTAACCCGAGTAAAGAAGGAAAATAATTCAACAAAGGGTCTAGGATAATAATGATCGATTGATCCAAAGACATTTTCAACTTATTTCAAATAATCCAACTTCTATGAATTTTCATCTTTTTCTAAAATTCTACAAATTCCAAGCATCTTAAGGGTTTATCATTTCCAATTAGACATGTAAAGCATTGATTTTGCTCTTTCTTCCACAATGGCTACTCCTTCCTATTTTATTTCTTTTTCTATCAGGTATTGGCATCCATTTTAGTTTCTGAAATTAAAGATAGAAGAATCCTCTACAATCAGTTCTCTTTACCCTTCCATCTGCTGTAACCTAATCTTACTAATTCTACCTAAGTGTCGTCTTCCTCTTTCAGACTCACCAACAATGCCCTTGTCAGGCCCATTTTCTCTCAAGTCCTGATGCTAACCTGACCCTAACTCATTACCTTGACACAGTTGCCTCCTCTCTGCATTCCGTATTCTCCACATGGCTACCAGAGCTGTTTTCCAAATAAATGCCTCAGGCAGCACATCACTGGATCACAGACTTCTCATCATGACCCCAACCTTCTTCACTATCTCCCTTAGTAACCGAGGCCTAACGACTTGGTCTACATCTGCTTTGTCCTATATGGTAGCTATTAATACCAGCCCCATGTAGTTATTTACATTTAAATTAACTAAAATTAGATAAAATTAAAAATTCAGTTCCTCAGTCATACTACTCCACGTTTCAAGTGTTCAACAGCCATTGTGGTTAGTGGCTTCCATGATGGGCAGTGCAAATATAGAACATTTCAGTTCTATTGGATACTGCTGGCCTATGTAGACATTCTTCTGGTCACACTGAAATTGTACTCTTGGAGTGGCCTTGAATACAGAACCACTCAAGGACTCCACCGTTGCATATGCTGTATCCTTTATCTGGCCTGCCATACTACACCTAGGATTTTTCCTAATCCTCATGACCCATTTTCAGCATGATCATGTGAGCGAAGCCATACCAGCTCCCTCAGCAGATTCATTCTAATGCTCCTTGGCTCCCACGACACTTTGTTTATACCACTGTATTAAAACTTACTATGTTGTACTCTTTACCCTTACCCAGCTAGAGTTTCCACTAAACTACAAGGTACTTGGGCATAGAGATTTTACTCTTTTTATACAGCTTTTAGCTCAGTACCAAGCTCATGATAAACTTCAAAATGTTGAATGTTGATTGGGTTCTGTGCATTTATCTTTGGTGACTAGTTTGCTTAATAAAAAGCAGTGGCCTTACCTCAAGAAAAGACTTGGGCCCCCAAGACCAACCTTTTGTCATTGTCATTTGCTGCTATTCTCAGTCTATTAACCACACCATTCAACTCATGGCCTCCACAGAGCCATATGCTTGTCAGTTGAACGACTGATGCCAAATGGCAGTAGGATTTAGAATCCAAACCATCCACTGGGTTTAAATTGGGTCTCAAACTTGCACCCTTTATATTTCTTAATATTTTTTTTCTATTAGTGAATTTCTCCATTACTCCTGGGGAACATTGGTAATTTTCCTCTAAGTAGATTCAATTACTCTATAGAAATTATGCTTGATCACTTTGAGCAGATCTGAGCTTTGCTTGAACTACAATTCAGTGAACTGACCTAGAGTTAATCATTTTCTACTAGTTCATTCATCAAAGAGACAAGCACAACAATGGATGGATTCTGGCACATAGTCTTCAAGCACAAGCCATATTAATTAATTCCTACTAAGGAGATTTAAACAGCACTTGCAATAAACACTGAAATTTATAAAGACAACACAGACCACATTCTTGCTGTTCTGTCTGCATTTATACATCAGAACTAGTAAAGGATGTATTAATTCTATTCGTTTTCTACATGAAATACAGCTCACTAGTTTGTGCAAGCACTTACCTACCGATAATTCCATATTCTGCTAAGTTAAATGTTTTCCTGAAGAAGAGAAATAATATGTCACTGCTAAATTCTCCTATATGGACAAAATTCCAGAAGGGTTTATGTGTCATTTTGTACATATTTATAATTTCTAAACTGCAGAAAGATACCAGGTATTATAGGATAAAGAAGAACCATTTAGGAATAATGTGTTAGAGACCTATTTACATTTTGGTTTCTACTCAGCACTGTCTCTGTTCTCTGGGATTACTAAAACCGCCGCTCCTTTTGCAGGGAATTGTTCCACCCCATACCACACCCACATGGAGCTCATAGGGATTGCCATGTCCTTATATGACCCTATATCGCTGGCCAGAGTTGATAGATCAAGGACTAGGCTTAAACTGGACCAAACGCAGTACTTTACCTCCTCCTAATCACATTTGATTGGTCCAGGGGTGGGTACCTCACCCAGCCCACTGCATCTAGAGTCAAGTATCTATCCCCATCCCCATCCTGGCATAGCTGGATTTCAGACACGACCTTAAAAAGATTCAGGTTCATTTCCCATAGGGGTTAAAGACTTAGGCAACAAAACTTGATTGTTATCAGAAACCAAGTTTTCTACCACAAGGAAAAGTCCAGTCTGCAGTGAATCAAAATAAAGGTGACAACCTGAGAGATGCAAAGAGGAAAACCAGATTGATTTCTGACACTGCTTGACTCCCTAGGGCTGAACATTAATACTCTTCTTTCCTCAGCTTGGTTATTCAAGGCTTCCTTCCATTTTGGGAGCCAATAAATCCACCGCTTTGCTCCAATGGTTCAGGCTGCCTTTCTGACAGTTACAAAAAACAATTCTAACTCATATTCATTAATAGTGCACACTTAAAATGCACAGTCAAAAAGATAGTAACATTTCAGATTCTTCAAAAAAAATTCAACGAAAGTGAGAGAGGTTTAAAATAGGACATCAGTATGCACCAGTAATAGCATCCTTATTATCCCTCATGTTTCTTCTCTAATCATCCTGCTGTATTTTCGTAGAGTATTTAATATGAGGATAACAGAGAAAGTTAGGCCTCAGGCATCTCGTTTCTAATGTACTTATATAGAAAGGAACAATTGCAAACTAGTAAGAAGGACTCCAAAGCTTTAAAACAAATTAAAAAAGAGATCAATAAATAATATGGGATAGAAACTGAAAGTAGATTAGTAGTTGCCTGGGGCTGGGTGTGAGAACTGAGAATGACTAAAAGTGGTCATGAGGGATTTTTTTTGGTTGATGGATATGTTCTAATGTTGAATTGTCACAATGATTGTAATTGCTCTGTAAGTTTACTAAAAATTAGGGAATTGTACACTTACAATTAGTGAATTTCATAGTATGAAAACTATACCTCAATAAGGCTGTAAAAATAGCAAATAAGCAGACAAAAATACAAATAAAGAACATGGGCCCTTCTAAAGACTGCAAGCAGTGACAGAAAATGTTTACTAAGAACTATCAATAGGAATTAAAATTAACACCAGTGGAAGAAGCATGTTGTAAATGTAAAGATAGATAACAGGTTTTTTTTTTTTTTTTACATTTTTTACTATGATAAAATGCATATAACATAAAATTTACCATTTTAACTCTTTTTTTTTTTTTTTTTGAGACAGAGTCTCGCTTTGTTGCCTGGGCTAGAGTGAGTGCCGTGGCGTCAACCTAGCTCACAGCAACCTCAAACTCCCGGGCTTAAGCGATCCTACCGCCTCAGCCTCCCGAGTAGCTGGGACTACAGGCATGCGCCACCACACCCGGCTAATTTTTTCTATATATATTTTAGTTGGCCAGATAATTTCTTTCTATTTTTTAGTAGAGACGGGGTCTCGCTCTTGCTCAGGCTGGTCTCGAACTCCTGACCTCAAGAAATCCTCCCACCTCGGCCTCCCAGAGTGCTAGGATTATAGGCGTGAGCCACCGCGCCCGACCTTTAACTCTTTTTAAGTGTACAAGTTTAGTAGTATCAAGTACCTTTATATTGTTGTGCAACCATCACCACCATCCAACCCTAGAACTCTTCGTCTGGTAAAACTATTTCATTAAACAATAACTACCCATTTCCCCTCTCTTAGCCTCTTGCAATTACCATTCTACTTTTTAGCTCTTTGATTTTTATTAATCTAGGTACCTCATATAAGTGGTATCATACAGTATTTGTCTTTTCATGACATTATTTCACTTAGGATAATGTCCTCAAGGAACCTTGCATAAGTCAGAATTTCTTTCCTTATTAAGGCTGAATAATATTCCATTGTCTGTATACAACAGTCACCCCTTACATGGGAAATATGTTCCCAGACACAGTGGATTCATGAAATCATGGATAGTATCAAACCCTATATATATTTTTTCCTATAAATATATACTATACAGTGTGGATATGCTAGACAAAGGAATGATTCACATTTGAGGTGAGGCAGGGCAGGACAGTGAGAGATTTTGTCACACTATTCAGAATAGCATGTAATGTAAAACATGAATTGTTTATTATTTCTGGAATTTTCCATTTAATACTTTTGTACCATGGTTGACCATGGCAACTAAAACCTTGAAAAGTAAAATCACAGTTACAGGGGTACTACTGTATACCACATTTTGCTTCAGGGCAGGTCTAGTGCTAAAACTCTCTTAGCTTTTATTTATCTGGGAACATCCTAATTGCTCTCTCACTTTTGAAGGACAATTTTTCCTAAAATAAAATTCTTGGTTTACAGTTTTTTCTTTCTTTTAGCACTTTGAATATATTAGTCCATTACCTTCTGGCCTCCAAAGTTTCTGGTGAGAAATCTATGAGAATCTTATTAAGGAATAATTGTAGGTATAAGCTGCTTCTCTCTCACTGCTTTTAAGATTCACTTTTTGTGTTTGTCTTTTCACAGTTTGATTATGATGTATCTTAGTAGTGTCTCTGAATTCATCCTCCTTACAGTTTGTTGCGCTTCTTGGATGTTTGCATTTATGTCCATTATCAAAATTGGGAAGTGTTCAGCTATGATTTGTTTAAATAATCTCTCTGTTACACTCTCTTTCTCTTCTCCTTCTGAGGCTTTCACAATATGTATGTTCATTTGGGTTGATGGTGTCTTGTAGTTTCCTTAGGCTTTGTTCACTTTTCTTTAATTCTTTCTGTTCCTCAGAGTCAATGATTTCACTTGACCTACCTTTTAGTTCACCAATTCTTTCTCCTGACTGCTCAAAACTGCATTTTAACCCCTCTCATAATTTTTTATCTTAGTTATTGTAATATTCAGCTCCATAATTTATTTCCTGTTATTTCTACATTTTCAATCTCCTTATCATTTTCTTGATTTTCTTAATTTCTTCTTTTAGCTCCTTGAGCACTTTTAAGACAATTGTTTTAAAGTCTTTGACTCTATTATGTCTGCTATATGGTGTCTTTCTCTGGGACAGTTTCTATTGTTTTATTTTTTTCCTTTACATGAGTCACACTTTTCATATTTCTTTGTATGAAATTTGTGGTTGAAACCTGGACATTTGAATCTAATGTGGTAACTGTGGAAATTATATTGTCCTTCTTTCCAGGATTTGTTGTTTTTTGGTTTAATTTGGTTTGGCTTGTTTTTATTTATTTCTTTTCTTTCTAATTGTCAAGGTAAAGGGATAGAAAAAAATATTCCACATAATTGGAAACCTACAGTGAGCAAGAGTAGATATTCTCATATCAGATAAAATAAGCATGAAATCAATCAACAATGATTTAAAAAAGACAAAGATAGTCATTATATAATGATAAAGGGAACAATTCAAAAAGAAGGTATAACAATCCTAAATATATATGCACCTAACACAGGTACATCCACATTCATTAAAGAAATTCTACTAGATCTAAGGAAAGAAATAAATAGCAACATTCTAATAGCCAGGGACTTCAACACTCCATTGACAGAGCTGGACAGTTCATTGAGTTAGAAAATCAACAAAGAAAAACTGGACTTAAACAGTACTCTAGAACAAATAAACTTAACAGATATTTACAGAACATTCTACTCCCAAATTGACGAATACACATTCTTCTCTTCAGCACATAAGACATTCTCCAAGATAGACCATATGTTAGCCCACAAAATAAATCTCAAAAAATTGAGAAAAATCAAAATCATTCCATACATATTCTAAGATCACAGTGGAATAATACTAAAAATCAACTCCATGAGTAACTTTCAAAACTATACAAATACATGGAAATTAAACAATATGCTACTGAATGATCTTCAGTCAATAAAAAATTAAGATAGAAATAAAATATTTTTTTTGGATTGAATGAAAAAGAAAACATAAGCTTCCAAAATCTCTGGGATACATAAAAAGCAATGCTAAGAGGGACATTCATAGCCTTAAATGCCTACATCAAAAAGACAGAAACATCACAAATTAACAATATAATGTTACACTTCAAGGTACTAGAGAAAGAAGAACAACCCAAACCCAAAACTTACAGAAGAAAAGATATAACAAAGAGCAGAGCAGAACTAAATGAAATGAAAATCATAAAAACAATACAAAGGATCAAAAAAACAAAATGTTGGTTCCTTGAAAAGGTAAACAAAATCAACAGACAACTAGGTTAACCAGAAATAGAAGAAAAAGGACTCAAAGAAGCTCAATCAGAAATGAAAAATAAGACATTAAAACTGATACCACAGAAATACAAAATGTCCATGACTACTATGGGAACCACTGCACACACAAACTAGAAAATCCATAGAAAACAGAGATTTTTGGAAACATACAGCCTCCTAAGCTTGAATCAGGAAGAAACAGAAATCTCAGACAGACTAATTATGAGCAGAGAGATGGAAACATAATAAAGTCTCCCCCAAAATATTAATAAAAACCTGAATCTAGATGGATTCACAGCTGAATTCTACCAGACCTACAAAGAATAACTGGCACTTATATTACTGAAACTGTTCCATAACATCGAGAAGGAGGGAAATCTCTCTAAGTTATTCCATGAAGCCAGTATCATCCTGATACCAAAGCCAGGAAAGGACACAACAAAAAAAGAATACTACAGACCAATATCCCTCATGAACATAGATGCAAATATCCTCAACAAAATACTAGCAAACTGAACCCAAAGCATATCAAAAAGATAATTCATCACGACCAAGTGGTTTTTATCTCAGGGATGCAATGGTGGTTCAATACATGCAAATCAATAAATGTGATTCACCACATAAACAGAATTAAAAATAAAACCCATATGGTCATCTCAAAGATACAGAAAAAGTATTTGATAAAATTCAGCACCCCTTCATGATAAAAACCTTCAACAAACTATGCACAGAAGGAATACACCTCAAAATTATAAAAGGTATAGATGACAAACCCACAGCCAACATCATACTGAACGAGGAAAAGTTGAAACGCTTCCCCTAAGAACTGGAACAAGACAAGGGTGCCAGTCACCACCACATCTATTCAACATAGTACTGGAAGTCTTAGCCAGAGCAATCAGGTAAGAGAAAGAAATAAATAGCATCCACATTGGGAAAGAGGAGGTCAAACTATACCTGTTTGCCAACGATATGATCTTAAATGCATCAAATCCTAAAGACTCTGCCAAAAGACTCCTAGAATTGATAAATAATTTCTGTAAAGTCTTAGGTTACAAAATTAGTGTATATAAATTCATAGCATTTTTATGTACTAATAACAATAAACATGAGAATCTAATAAAGAAATCAATAGCATTTATAATAGGTGCAAAGAAAATAAAATACCTAGGAACATACTAACCAAGGAGGCAAAAGATCTCTACAAGGAGAACTACAAAGCACTGATGAAAGAAATCATAGATGACACAAACAAATGAATGTTTTTACATCAATTCACCTGGATTGGAAAAATCAACATAGTTAAAATGTTCATACTGCCCAAAGTGATTTACATATTCAATGCTATTACCATCAAAATACCAACATCATTTTTCATAAATTTAAAAAATATATATTCTCAAACTTTATATGGAACCAAAAAGAGTCTAAGTAGCCAAAGAAATCCCAGGCAAAAAGAAAAACTCTAGAACCTTCACATTATCTGACTTCAAATTGTATTATAAGGCTATAGTAACCAAAACAGCATGGTACTATTATAAAACTAGAGACGTAGACCAATGGGACATAATACAGAATGCAGAAACAAATCCATACAGCTACGACTGATTTTTGACAAAGCAGACAAATAAATACATACACTGGGGAAAAGATGCCCTATTCAATAAACGGTACTGGGAAAACTGGATAGTGACACAAGAATGAAAATGGATTCCTATCACTCAGAATATACAAAAATTAACTCAAAATGGATTAAAGACTTAAATATAAGATCTGAAATCATAACAATTCTAGAAGAAAATGTAGGAAAAACTCTTATGGGCATTGGCAAAGGATTTATGACTGAGACCCCAAAAGCAAAAACAACAGCAAAAATAAATAAATGGGACTTAATTAAAAAAAAAAGTTTCTGCACAGTAAAGAAAATAATCAACAGAGTAAACACAACCTACAGAATTGAGAAAATATTTGCAAACTGTATGTCTGACAAAGGGCTAATATACAGAATTCTACAAAGGACTCAAAACAGCAAGAGAAAAAAAAAACCATCAAAAAGTAGGCAAGACATGAACAGACATTTTTCAAAAGATAGACAAATGGGTAGCACACACATGAAAAACTGCTCAATATCACTAATCATCAGGGAAATGCAAATTAAAACCACAATGAGGTACTACCTTACCCCAGTCAGAATGGCCATTATTAAAAAATAAAAAACGACAGACATTGGCATGGATGTAGTGAAAAGGGAATGCTTATTCACTGTTGGTGGGAATGTTAACTAGTACAACCTCTGTGGAAACAGTATAGAGATTGCTCAAAGAACTGAATGTAGAGTCACCATTCAATCCAGCAAGCCCACTACTGGGTACCTACCCAAATGAAAATAAGTCATTTTATAAAAAAGATGCCTGTAGTATATATTTATTATAGCACAATTCACGATTGCAAAGATATGGAATCAACTTAAGTGCCCACCAACCGATATGCAGGTAAAGAAAATGTGTATATAGATACATACACACATACCCCATGGAGTATTACTCTGCCACTAAAAGATGGGAAACAATGTCTTTTGCAGAAACTTGGATGGAACTGGAGACTATTATCCTAAGTGAAGTATCTCAGGAATGGCAAAATAAATACCACTTGCTCTCATTTATAAGTAAGAACTAAATGGGAGATATATATGGCCATAAAGTGGTGTAATAGACATTGAAAATGTAGAAATGTAGAAGGCAGGAAGATGAGGGGGGATGAGAGATAAAAATGTACCTGTTGAGTATAATGTACACTATTCTGGTGCGAGATACACTGAAACCCCTGACTTCAGCATTGTACAATTCATCCTTGTAACCAAAACACTTGTACCCCCTAAAGCTATTGAAATAAAAAACACCCAAAAATTTAAGAGGAGGAGATACTCAAGATTTGAGGTCAATTTTGGGTGACCTAAGAATATAATTAGGCAAAGAATAATATAGTGTTTCAATAAGGAATGATTTCTGTAGTTAAACAAGTATGATTCAGGCAAAAGGAAAATAAATCTATAAAGAATTAAGTAAAGCATAAAGACATCCTGCAGATATAATTTGCCTGGATGTTTTTTCAATAACCTTTAAGAATGTCTTTTCAAAAGGAGTTTATTTTAGAAAATGAGGAACAAGTAGAGTTCTGAATACAAATTAAATTTCACTGTTAGAGAAAGAAGAATTAATATAATTTTAAGAAAAAATTAAGATAAACATTAAATGTAAGCATTTTAATAATCATTATCAAGATCACTATTGTCCAATAGATCATATTAAATAACATTATCTTAAAATAAAGGAATTGAATAAAAGTATAAAATTATTCAAAATGATATGTATAGAATTTCATAAAAGTTGTAAAACAACTAAAACTACCAAATCTATATCCATGTTTTTTTTCTTTATTTGTTCCTATTTAAGTTGGGCACCCCCTGGGATAACTTACACTGCACCAAGAATGTGATTCAAATCTTTTACATTTTTCCAAGACTTATTAAGGAAACAAGAGTCTAAAATACTATACAATTGAAAATGAAATTTTTTCTTAATATATTTTCAGGCTACTCTTGGTAATAAAAATGTTTCCAGCATTCTCAGGTTTCTAGAAGAATGTGGATAATGACCAACAAGCAATCATTTGGTAGTGCACTCACTTACTATTTTGATTGTGGTCCTTAAACACATATATACAGTTCCCCATCCCCCAAATAAAACCTGCTACCCATGGGCTAGTAAGAGAAGAAAAGAAGGAAAATAGGATAAATTCTGTTATTTTAATTAAGATACTGACAAATATATACATGAAGTTTAAAGAGTTACTCTCATATGCTACTTTGAGTAGAAATTATACAAATTGGTATGATCCTACCGTATGCAGGACAATAAACAATACGTATTGAAAGCCTTAAGAGTTGACATTCTCTTTGATCCTGTGCTTTTCCCTTTGAAATTCATCCTAATAAAAATACTTATGTGGAATATTTTATCTAAAAATATCTTTATCATCTTTTTTTACTTATAGCTGTGAAAAATTGAAACCTCTTTGTCTATAAACAATAGATGGAGTAAATAAGTATGGTATATTCATATAATGGCAATACATGCATTTAATAAAAATGATGGCAAAAGTTTTTACAGTGGACCAGTAAAAACTTATGAGATCGTATGTATGACATATTTATACTGTTTTAAGGAAAACATTTGCAAATTAACACATGCAAATAAACATGTAGAATTATATGTCAATATATTTTTAGCATTTATATCTCTGTGAATGGTGAGATTACAGGTGATTTTTATTTTGTTCTTTGTGTTTCTTGTGTTCTATGAAGTTCTTACAATAATAAATATTACTTTTGGAATAAAAAAATGTTAATTTGAAAGTTAAAAAAATCATATAGTATAAGTTGAGTCTGAGGATAACCTGGGACTACAAAGCAAAGGGACCTCTCAATGAGTCGTCAATGTAAGGACCATGCCTTTCTATAGGTCCCTGTTAGATAAGCAGGCTGTCAGGTAATGCAGTATATGAGAAAGCGCAAAGGGCTTGGCACCAGAGTGCTCGGTTTTTAGCTCAGGTTTTGTTTGCCATTTAATAATTGAAAGACTGGGTAATCATTCATCTTGACGTATTTTTTTAATATACAAATATGTATACCAACGACTCCTTCTCTTCTATCCCCAGGGGTTACTGCAATGTTCAAATATATGCATGACAGTTAAATTTGTAGAGACAGAAAGTAGCATGGTGGTTGCCAGGGACCAGGGAAGAGGAAATGAGATGTTGTTTAATGGGTACAGAATTTCAGTTTTGCAAGATGCGAAGTGTTCTGGAGATGGATGGTGGTGATGGTTGCACAACAATGTGAATGGACTCAACACTACTAAACTGTACACTTAAAAATGGTTAAGATGGTAAATTTTATGTGTATTTTATCAATTAAAAAAAACATTTTAAAAAAGGAAAAAAATATGTGCATGGCCATGGATACATCTTATAACTATAAAGCAGTAATATACATTTATAATAAAAATAATTTTTAAAATAACAAAGAAAAAAGCAGATGATCAAATGAATAGCAAAATTTGGCAAATAAAAAAAAAGAAAAAGAAACCAATAAAATGTAAAGTTTTACACCACATGTTTTAATCCTTCTCTAGTTTCTTCTTTGAAAGGAAATTATAAGAATATCTAACTATCAAATCCCACCTCTTGCCTAAAACATCCTGTTAGGCCAGTTGGAAGTAAGCTCAAATAGCAACCACAGTATGGCCATGGGTTTGAATTCCCTATAACACATAGAGCATATGGGATTCACAAGCCACTAAAAGACCTGTGGGAAAATATTCTCTTAGTTGTCTCTTATATGCCACACAAGTGCTAAAGGAACAATAACACCTAACATTTTCATTGGAAATCACATCCTTGGGATTGTACTAAGTACTTTGTGTGCATTTTCTCAGTTAAGCCTTGCAACAACCTTAGGAAGTAGGTATTATTAAGTAGCCAAATCCAGGATACATAGATGTCCAGAGGTAGGGCAGAGATTACAGCTCTTGTGCTTAACCACTGCATTAAAATGTCTTCTGCCATGGGATGTGAATGGATATAATGATATCTGTACAAATACTGACATTTAGCAATGGAGTTAAGACATGCATGCATTTCTAAACAAAAATCAAGTTGAGATCATTTTCACATGGACTTCTCTCCAAGAGAAACTGGTATTGTATCTGTGTCTTAAATCTAACCTTTTAACCAGTCATTCAGGCAGAGATAGTGGCAAGTATAAAGATACATCATTAAAAAAGATAAGTATAGGTTTTTATAATACATGTGGAATTATAAATGTAATATACATATATCTTATCAAAAATGCATATTTTATTACTGAGCTGGCAGTTTGCTACTTGAGGACAGAATGTGACCAATTCAATATTATGGGACTTTCACATAATATAGGACTTTACATACTCAGAAGTAGTTGAATAAATGTGAAGACCTGTGTTTTTAAGAATATTTGTTTCAAAGTGTGTACGTGATAGATTTGGGCAAGGGAAGAGTGAAGAAGGAAAAGCACTGGTAAGATGATAGGAGAGTGTAGTCCAGCAGCAGAAATAAAAGCAGTAAGAATGGAAAGGAAGGAACAGATATGGGAAGGGACAATGCAAATAAAATCAGCCAACCTAGGCAAGTCCGTGGTGAGGAAAGGTCAAAGATCCCTTACAGTGTCATCCCAAATTTCTGGGGAAAACACTCTACTGTCAAGTGAAGACAAGGCATTTGGTGGAAATATCTGCTGAACATGTTGAATTTGAGGTGTTGTGGGAACATTCTCATGATTGACAAGGAAGGGAATTACAGGGAAAGAAATGAATCTGCTGAAGAAAGACCATTCAGGAACACTTATGAGAAGTGTGGATGTGTGTGTGTGGGGGGGATTGGGGGGTCAAATTGGGGGAAGGAATTAAATGGTCACAAGAATCTATTCCTTTTTCCACCACACCTTATTCATAATTTCTGAAAACATAAATATGCTCCACATCACTGATATATTTGTCTTTCCGTAAGTCTGTACACCATTCTTCAGAGCCCAGTAGGATGTGAAGGCAGTCCAAAGTACACAGCTAAATAGTCTCCAGTATTAATCCATTTAAGTGTAACACATTGCCTAGTTAAGCCATTCATCACTATTTGCTGACATGCATAGACAGTTCATTGTCTTATATGCATTTACTACATAAAACACTATGAGAAATTAAATTATATTGGAACAAGGTGATGTCTAGCACAACTGGAAGAGAAAGAAAGGGTTCTTGACATTATTATCCCAGTGCGAGTGTCCTGATCCTGATTTTTCTTACAAAGCAAATAGTTTGCTTTGAAGTGTCTAATTGATGAATATAATTAAAGTTCCTTGTGAAGGGAACAAACACCTCCTCAGAAACCAAGAAGCTGAGTGTTAAGCCACTGCTCTTCCAAAGATGTAGCTGTATCTTGTTACATAATAGTATTTAAAGCATCACCAGTGGGATATTATTTGTAAGAAGGGCAAAAATGATTGTTGAAAACATTGGTCTCGTTAATAGGGAAAAAGTTAACAATTCCTTCTCCATCATATATTTATTCTGTTTATTAAAAGATAGACTTTTTGGCACTGGGGAAAAAATAAACAATAGATTCTACAAAATATTATTAGATGTCCATAGAGATAGCGAAGCTTTTTTTGTCAGGATGAGACAAAAACCACCAAACATAGGGACATCCAAGGATCACCTACCACTCATCATGTGCAAGCTACTGCCTTCCACTCAGTTTGCTCAAGCAGAAAATGAACAGCTGCCAATGGTGATCAGAGAGATAGAAAATGCTGCTTCCAGGAATGAAAGTCTCTTTTTTCATTTTTTTAAGGTTAAAACAATATTCTATATACCTTTTCTGAAATAGCAAGAGGGCCAGACTTGATAAGATCACAGCTGTGGAACTGATCAGTTGCTCCTTGATGTGTTTACAGAATTTTACAATGCTATAACCAACAGCTGTTCAAAAGTAGCCTCAAAACCAACAAACATCCTGTTTTCAATCTTCAGTGAATTATTTTGAAGGTTCAAAGAATATTGTTTAAAATGGAATTTTACCAAGATAAACTTTACATCCTGACTATTCAAAGGATTTTAAACTATAACAATTTATCATTCCATCATTAGAAAATATCAAAGTATTTTTGTCACTCACAGAACTAACGCTCCTCTGAAAAAGAGACCTATGTCAATAATTCAACTTTTGTTGATCTCTCAGTAATCAATGGGTGCAATCAAAGATACAGATACTGCTTCAGAAATAATTTAAATCAGGAAGGCTCAAACTGTTAGTATGAAAACCTCAAGCGAAATAAAGTGTATCCTGAGTAATATTCTTTGACTATTCAAAGATGTAGCCTTGTATTTTACTGGGCTCCTCTGCCTGCATGGAAAAGGTTATGAAAGTGGAGATGCAATATAGGCAAAGAATTAGGGAAAATATCTTAGGAGAAGGCAGGATGCTCCATTGATATGAAATAATGAAGCTTTAATTTGTGACTGGTTATTGATACTGGAGGTAATTCCAAAATATCTTGAAAGACATGATTATGCTGTGGAAGAAAATAATTTTTCAATGTCCAAGATTTGGTGTGTTTGTGAAAAATTGTCATTATATTATAACCATATATTCTAAATGTTTACAATTAAAAAAGCATTGTTTCCATGATCTTTAGAATCTGATATGTGAGGAAGTATGCAGGATTTGTGACTTGAGGATTCTGCATCAAACTTGGCAATAAATAACCTGTTATTTAACTACAATTCAAGCCAAACCTTTGTGGCTTTTTGACATCATGAAGCAATAAGCAGTGAGGGATCAAAAGGTGTAAAATTGAGTGTGATCAAGGGTTGATGCTTTTTCTTTTATCAGATAAGATACAGCAGCTAGTACTGATGAAATAAGAACTAAAAAAAAAAAAAAAAGCCTTTCTGTCACAGAAAAACAGATCAGTAATTTGTTACAGAAAAATTTACAATAGGAAAATGCAAGAGGTAAATATACCCTTAAGAATAGCTCAAACAAGACTCAAGTGGCCAAAGGACTTCCCAGGGTGTACTCAGTGGTGCTTGTCAAACACTATCCAAACAACCCCAGCTAAAGTTTGTGATCTTTATGGTAGTGTTCATTTGTTGCAGTAAGTCTGTGATTTTGAAGAAGATAAGAATTCATAGAGTGCATTGTACTGTTTAATATTAAATACAGCTGTGTGAGATTATTTCCTAAGCTTTTAAAACTTACACCGTTTTTTGGAGAAAGATTTATAATGAATAATGGCCCACTATATCATGAAAAGTTGACTTAATATCTGATTACACACAGTATATATGATGATGTCTATAATACTGGGCATGAGGCTATTGGTCAGAAATATAATCTCCATAACGTTAGCAATTAAAAGGAACAATTAGATTTGATATGTCTCATTTCAATTTATAGTACCTATTCTAGAAATATAATCTGTCATAATCTGTCAAAACTGCCAGGACTGTCTGTAGTACTTCAGTGGGACTTTACAGCTAATGTCATCACCACCCACCACCCATCTGCATAATTCAGTTCACTTTACAGAGAATATTTATATCTATTATCTTGCTTCATGTTCAAAATGGTCCTATAAAGTGGTTGTAGCACAGATTATGAACTGAATTCCACTTACACAGAAAATGAGGTAACAATGCATTTGTGGCAAAATTTGGAGTAGAATTCACATAACTTGGCTCCAAACTAATGCACGCTCCTCCAAGAGCAGCCCTATATTAAAATGTTGAGGAGGTCAGGCTGACTGTCACTGAATATACCTCTATGGTGAGGCTCATCGTTACCCTGGCTTGTTAGCATCTAACTAACAGAGAAAGTAGAATGGAGGAGTTTTGACAGGAAAACTATTTTTCCTTCCAGACACAGATAGTCCTCTGCTGCAATGTTCAGCAAAGTGTTACAGCATCTGTAATGTCCATAATAATTGTGATTTATCTATATTTACAGCAATGCTATCTGTTTATGTTCCTACTAGTTCCTATTATGAGTGTGTTGCTCAAAGGAAGAATCTTGCTTATATTATCCCCTCTGTTTAGTGTCAGGCACGTTGAAGTTGATCAGTAAAATTTGTGGAAAGAAAAGAGGGAGGGGAGGGGAGAACTTCTGCAACTTCCTTTCAAAACCACTCTGCTGATTGGGTCGCTGACAAAAAATAGTTCAGGAGGAACAACATCAAAAATGTTTGAAGTCATCATAACAATTGTGAAAACAAGTAAGCGATTGACTTAATCTGACCACTTGATTTGAAAATTACCAGCAATTAGCCTGCATTAAAGAAATCAACTTTTTAATATAACTCAGTAGCAAATTGGGTAACTTGTTCAAAGTTGTACCCAAACTGATCTATCATTCAAAGCAATAAACTATGTAAGAACTAGGTGGTGTTTTGTACAATTTTAAGGAGAAAATTTTATTACCGGCACTTGTATCAAACAAAATTGCTTTCTTTGGCATGCTAGCTCAAACTAGGAAAATGAATTTATTAAAACCCTTCATAGACCTTATATAAAGTCTGCAACCTCCTAAATGTAAAATTCTGCTTACAAACACTGTCAGGGTAAAATTTCATCTTAAAACAGAGTAATTGCTTCTATTTCCTGTGATGTTTACACAGCAGCTCCTGCAGAATTACTCCAAGAAAGAAATAGAAAAGAAAATCAATAGCAACAGTGTACTATGAAATAACCTTTGAGGTAGGACTGGAACTAGAAGATTAAGATAAGACCATAAAAGGATGAAATAATGAAAAGTGGACCAAATTCAACACCCTAAATAAGATTAAACATGGCTTCAAATGTATATTACATATACACACAATGGAATAGACATTTTATTATTTCAAAAACATTTTTAATAAAAATTTATCAAATTTAATTTTTTACAAAAATTTAGTAATTAATACTATTTTATCTAACCTTGTGGTCCATACAAGCCTTCATTGGTTATTATTTGAAAAAATACACTTTTCAGCATTACTGCAAATTTCTCCTTTTCCAAATAAATTCTTTTTTGAAATGGTATTGTTACTTTAAATGACATTGTCAAAATTTTAAAAAATTCACATAATGTCTTCCCTTTCCTTAAAAATGCCAACCACTAATTACACAAATAATTATAGCTGTTTTTACTATTTGTAGGCAACATCCTTCTTCATTGTTTGTGTTGCATTTTTTTTCCCTTCCAAAGGCTCTGGAGATATTCTTGTAAGACAAATTTAAAACACTTACCAATTTTTGTCTTAAATGTTAATTTGAGTTGAAAATTAGACATTTTTACTTCAAATACTGAGCAACAAAAATGACTTCGACCATATATATAATGATACAAAATGTAGTATCCCAAGTAATTTGGAAACTGACATAAATTTCCATATACTTCTTTAGCCTTAGCAGATCTCCAAAGCTACATAGTTGAAGGTAATTGCTTCAATGGTGACCTATTATTAACCATCAGGTCCACTCACAACTAAGATCAAATAATTTTTCTTCTATTAAATTACCCACAAGTAACAAGTGAGTTCCCCTATCCAAACCAGTGGCCTCTATACCTTGTAGTAAGATGGGGGGGGGGGGGAACAGATCTACTTTTTGATTAATCTGCAGGTTATCAAGGCTCTCTGTTTGCTTTTGCTAACATATATGCTTTATGCTTTAAGCCTTGTTGGCCAACATGCTTCTGCATCAATTTCACAATCTGCTTTACATCTCAGTCAAGAAAATGTTCTGTATGTTCTTTTGCAGCTGATAATTGATACCTGCCTTTTGGTTTTATTGGTAAGCATTCCTCCAAATTTTTCTTGCATGACCAAAACCTCACACATAAACAAGTTAGTCATTATTTTGAATGTTAAAAAGTCCAATTAGCATTCACTTTCTCTTTATGTGTTTTAACATACACATGTTTTGACCTACTCCTGATCTTATTAATTCAGAAATGTGAATTGCTGACAATGTACAAGCATAAGATGCCATACGGATTTTCAGGGCTGAACCAAGTTCACAATCAAGATGACAATGTGGAGACAACATCTACACTTATCCTATTGCAACCACCACTTTGAGGTAAATCTATAGAGCTTGAAGGAGAAATTATTACTTGCTTCTTTTAAAAGCAAATTCATTCTCTCCAACGTCATAGTTTTCCTTTCCCTGTTAGGACATACTCATTTACATTGCATTTCAGTTCTGAAATTCACATCAGATGAACTTCCCATTGTTTAGTAACTTCTGATTTATATAGTATTAAGATTAATTCCATTATGACCAATATTCTGTCATAGCTCTTAATTACATTGACTTTTATTGTAATTACATCTAATAATTTAGACACATTTAAATAAATCCTAAATAAAAATTTAAATAAATGAGAGCCACCTGGCACAACGATAGAAAGAAACTATTTACAGGAGTGGCAGACACCCTACTCCCCACATGAAAATGGTTAAGTTTCATGAGGGAACATGGAGGGATTCATTGCGATCAGGATATTTTCTCTCTTGCATGAGATACAAGATCGGGAATGGAATTTAGTGGTAATAACAAGGCAGAGAAGACCAGAAGAAATATGGGAGGCCATTCTTTTCTCTTTATGTTAGAGTTACCTAAAATGACACTATAGTCTTTGACGGTCACTTTCAATGGGTGATTATTGAACACATACTATGAAACCAGCACTGAAACGAAGTATCAGATTATCAAGTGAAACTTCTTCCATTGTGTCTGCTCTGGCACCTTCAGCATAACTATCAGGACCGAGAAGAAATAAATACTTCATATTCTAAATAATTTGGGGCCAGATCCCCTGCCAGGGGCTGTGATCAATACCACACCCCACCCTACACTCAATCCTCCCTTTCCTAGTACACTTTCTAATCTATGTAAAATGATTTGAGAATCAGGAAAAAGACAAAGTATTTCTAATGTAGAATACACAGATTTTGTTCTCTGTTCCCCACCAAAGTACCCAAGTTAAATGAGAAAGAACTCCAAAAGAAATATAACCAAAGAACTTGTATCTCTGCAACATTCTGAAATTAAAAACAATAAAAATAAAAATAAAGATTGGGAATCTGTCATGTCATTTCAGGGCTCTGTACTTACTGTCATTGGAGCGAAGCAGAGGCAGCTGAAAAACTTGTGACTCAATTTAACAGATGACTCCTGTGGCTTAAGGCTGTACATGAAGAGAAAGAATTGCCTGCTATTCAGCTGGAGGTTTCTGAAGGCAAGAGGTTTTTTGAAACAGTCTATGCCAGGGGTGAAAGAACCTAAGAAGAAAGGGCTTCTCTGAACCTCACATGCCCCTGAGGTTGCTGAAAAGACCTCAGTGGCTAACTGGGCTTCCTGGGATGAATTATGGGAAAGGTGGGAGAACTACAGGATGATCTAGTTAATAATCAAATTAGGGAATCCTCATGGGGTGGGTGAGGGCCATCAGCTACTTCTAGAAAGTACAGTACCAGGTGTAACAACATGTCGAGTTAACACGTGTTGAAATCAGTGGTATCTGGGTTCAAGCCTCAGTTCTGACACTATTTCTGAGGTCTTTGTCAATTCACTTAAGGTCTCTGAACCTCAGTTTCCTCCCCTGCAAAATGAGATCAATGAGCTCTACCTCACAGGGCTTTTATGAAGAACAGATTGGACAATGCTTTTAGAAATGATTTCAAATGATTACACTATGCAAACATTGCTGTTATTACTTAACCCATATATTACATCCCGGTTAGAAACCAGGCTGCACAGCAGGAGGTGAGCTGCGGGAGAGCCAGCAAAGCTTCATCATTATTTACAGCTGCTCCTCATCGTGCTCATCACCACATGAGCTTCACCTCCCGTCAGATCAGTGAGGACATTAAATTCTAACAGGAGCACGAACCCCACTGTAAATTGTGCATGTGAGGGATCTAGGTTGAGTGCTCCTTATGAGAATCTAACGCCTGATGATCTGAGGTGGTGATGCTAACACCTGGGAGCAGCTGTATATATTATACAGGTTATAATTAGCAGAGAGGTTTTACTGCATAATAAATGTAATGCACTCGAATCATCTTGAAAGCTTCCCACACCCAGTCCATAGAAAAATTGTCTTCCATGAAACAGGTCCCTGGTGCCAAAAAGATTAGGGACCACTGAGCTAGAGTCTTTCACAGCTTTATGTCTTGTACATTACCTAAAGGTGCTATATCCAGTGGAATCTAAGAATGACCTGCAAGGATCCTGCATAATCCTATCTCATTCGAGTGTGGGTAGAATCTGCAAACATGATGATATATCCCAGCAATGATACAGACTGAGCATTCCAAATCCAGAAACTTGAAATCCTAAACTTTTGGGGGACAATACGATGCTCAAAGGAAATGCTCAATGAAGCACCCTGGCTTTTGCATTTTAGGATTTGGAATGCTCAACTTGGTAAGTGTAATGTAAACATTTCAAAATAAAAAAAAAAAAATCCAAAATCTAAAACACTTGTGGTGCCAAGCATTTTGGATAAGGTATACATACATACATATATATATATATATGTATATATAAAGGGAAATTAACTAGGTGGGCCTACTCTAACTACATACACCCATTAAAAGCAGAAAATTTTCTCCAGATGGTGGCAGATATAAAAGTCAGAAAGATGTGAAGCATGAGAAGGACCCGATATTCCTCTGCTGCTTTGAAGATGAAGGGGGCCACATGAGAAGAAATGTGGATGTCCTCTGGAAGAAAAAAAGCAGCCCCTGCAGACAGAGAGCAAGGGAACGGGGACCTCAGATCTATAGCCTCGGGGAACTGTGTTCTGTTGAGAACCTGAGTGAATTTGGATAAGGATTCTTCCCCAGAGCCTCCAAGTAAGAGTCCAAGCCCAGCTGATACTTGGAGCTCTGCCTTGTGAGTGCCTGAGCAGAGAACCCATCTAAGCCTGCCCAGACTTCTGACCTACCAAACTGTGAGACAATAAATGGGTGTGGTTTTAATCCACTAAATTTGTGGTAATCTATTATGCAGCAGTGGAAAACTAATATAGATTTTGATACAAGAATGTGGGGGTGGTACTCTAACAAATACCTAAAATGTGGGAATGGCTTTGGAATTGGGCAGAAAGGGAAGTCAGAGAGAGATGCAAAGCATGCGGAGAATTTGGCCTGCCGCTGCTGGTGTGAAGATGGAGAACAGTGTGTGCAAGGATGGCAGAGTCACTAAGAATGCCTCCCAGATGACAGTTCCACACCCTCACAGAACTGAGTGCTTCTAGAAATCTGAAGGAGTTTGGAAGCAATTTCATCTCCAGATTCTCAAGAGTTCAGTCCATCTGACACCTTAATGTTAGCCTTGTTGAGACCCTAAGCACAGAAGCAAGTTGAGCCCACCTAGACTTCCAATATACAGAAATGTGAGCTAAAACACGGGTGTTTTTTAGGCTGTTACCTTTGTAATAATCTATTATGCAGCAATAGAAAACTAATACAGATGCTACAACCTATTTATTGAATGCATACTATTCATTAAATAAAAGCCATGGACTGAATGTTCACGAAGCTACTAATATATAATGTCAGGGAACATTTTATGTGAGGACCAGGCTGAAATTCTCCTTAAGAATTTTGAATCCTTGACTGTTAGAATATGAAAAATAATATCAGAGACTAATTACAACTAGGATTAACTGGCAGACTTGTATAAGCACCCCTAGTGATGCTGAAAATATTTGTTGAGGGCAGTGCTGTGGAGTTTTGTAAAAGCTGCAGTCAAGCAGGGTGAAGGCTCAGCGCCAATATAACTTGGTTATTAACTTCCCTGGTTTACTCATAGGCAGATGACATGGAGATTACCTACAACTAAGTGGTAATTTTTGCATTAAAGAGTGAAGTCTCAGAACACTTAAAAGAAAGGTTAGATGAGTAGTTTGGAATGGCTTTGTGGGAAAGGCAGGGTTTGCACTGAGTCTCAACACTGAGTAATAAGGACTAAAGTAAAAGAACATTGATGATGAACTTAAACAAAACTTCAGAGATGATCACATCTGCTCTCCTGCCTCTCTCTCCATGCATTATAATAACTCATCATTCCCTGCCAAAAAGAGCATCCTTTATTTTAGTATATCTCCAGGGAATAAGATCAAAGAACACAGTCCCAGGAACTTAATTATCCTTCCTTGGAGGAAATCCTCCTTTTCAGCATGAAGGCAAAAAGTAAAGGCCATTTCATCTTGTTCTGCTTCCATCCATGCCTGTTAATTTTACAACACATATCTTGGTATTAGAATATTTTAAGTATATAGGTACTGCACTGGCATCTAGTGCTATCGGCAGCCAGTACAAAGTTAAGCACCAATGAGAATTAAAGCATGCCTTTTCCTAGGAAGGAACAGTTATAAAAATAATCTTCTGCTTTTCAATTACTCCCTAATTCATAAAGAAAAAAGGGAGTTTTATCAAAGAATTAATTCATAAATCACTAGATCCAAAACCCTTATCTACTAAGTATGTTTATAATAATGATTCTCAAACTTGACTGTACACTGGAATAAACTAGGGACCTTTAACAAATTCTGATGCCTGAGTTCTGCTCCCTCAAAAATTCTGTGTTCATTGGTCTGGAGTGCAGTTTGGGTATTGTGATTAGTTTAAGAGTTCCCAGCTGATTCTAAAATATGGCTGGGTAGGTAACCTCTACTTACTGGTCTTGGCACACCTGTCTCTGAGCCAGGGCCCAGGATCATGAAAACTTGTGATTCATTCCTGCAGAAAGACAACTATGAGTCCAATTTATCTTCTCCACTAGAAGGGCTGGATTCTAGAAATCCCTCAAATAGAAAATCTATGAGTATTTGATCTGAAATGAAAATATTACAGAACACTGCTATTATTTCAATGTTCTCATTTTTTCCAAAGGTTTTTTTTTCAATTCTTCCAATTGCATTGGGGCAATGACTTGTTTGAATGCAAATTTAATCTTTCTTTTAATAAGAAGGATGTGTCTCTGCCTCAGGACCATGCACAGTCTAGTTTTGGCAGGCAGTGGTCTAGGGATGCTCATGGTGGGTTAGAGGAACATGGCAAGCATTACAAACATGCGTCACAAATCCTGGGCTCTAGAAAATTAATAGTTATGACTTTTAAACCAACTTCAATTGGCACCATAGCATATTTAGCAATCATTTATCTACCTTTTATACAAGCTTTAGGGAATTAAAGCCCCCAAGCTGGGAATAACCACAACTGAAGGTAGCTTTACACTTTGCCTTTGCTAAAACTTGGGTAGCAACACAATTTGGCCTTTATTAAAAAAATCAGAGTTCTTTTAAGGTTACATCAATGTAGAGAGAAGAGTGGAAACTTGAATGAGGGAAACTATTAGAAAGTATTGGATAGGGAACGAATTAGCAGACCTCTAATTTCTTTTCATCTTACATTTTCTTTTGGTTTTACCCTCATATACATATTGATGATGAATCAATTGGGTCATTTTTAAGGTTGCCAGAATCTTCCAACCCTGGAGCCTAAATAAGTTTGTTTACTGGCAAGTTGACTGATACATAATAGAAATAGGAAGGCCAGAGGCCAAACCCACACTTTACAAAGTGCCTCTGGACTGGGTGGTTGACAAGCTCAGGACTTAAGTAAATGTAGCCCCAGAAGAAAACTTGCAGGTGCTTCTTCAACAGTCAGATCCATCCAACACTTATTTGAATTTCAAAGCAGCTGATGGTGATTTTCTTTTCCTTTTATAATTTCTTTACTTTTCTTGTAAAAAGAATACTGTACCCTTTCCTTACCCGGTATCCATAGTTCATTCTTTCAGAAACTCTAAGACATTCAGACAAAAGTGTATGAAAATATTGTTTGCAAAAAACATCTTCAAGCAGAATATGAGTTTTCACACACAGAATGTTCATTAGAGGCAGAAGCAAAGGTATTACTGTGATATAATAGTTGCTCACATTAGTTGTACACCTAACGTACAGTAACTCCTTTAATCAACCATTCTGTGGGGTTGAAGCTATTATTTTCATTTTACAAATTAAGAATCTGAGACACATAGAACTTAAATAACTTGCTGAAAGTCACACAGAGAGCAGAAGAACCAGAATTCAAAAACAGGCAATTTGGCCAAAGGTGCCTATTCTCTTAATTATTGTTCTCTATTGTAGTTGTTGTGGAAAGGGGCCCATGAGAATAATAAATGGGTACATTGCCCCACCCAATATGGGGAAATTCAGGGACGTTTCTTGTGTGATTTCACAGCTGAGCTAAGTAAAAATGTTAAATAGAAATTATATGGATAAGGTAGGTGGAGGAAGGGGGATAGAGTTCTTGTCCGACGGGGAAGCATAAGTGAAATCAGAAAGGAAAACAAAGCAAAACAAACAAAAAAAGATAACTTTCATATTGTGTGTTGGGCAGTTTGGTATAGTAAAGAGACAATATCTAAATCAGGAAGATGGCATTGGAGCAGTCAACTGGGTGTAGATTGTGGCAGTCTTAGAATCATACCAAGCATTTGGACTTTATTCCACATTTGAGAGTTTCTGACCATGACCCATAGAAAGAAATAAATTTTACATGGTGACTATTACATTTATATGCCTGTAGTATATTTTATATAATATTAGATAATATACTATATATTACACACACATACACACACACAAACATACACACATACAGGTTGAGCATTCCACTCCAAAATCTGAAACTTTTTTGAGCACCAAAATGATGTTCAAAGAAAATGCTCATTAGAGGATTTCAGATTTCAGATTTTTGGATGTAGACTGCTCAACTGCTAAGTACAATGCAAATATGACATAATCTAAAAAAAATCCAAAATCTGAAACAATTCTGGTTCCAGGCATTTGAGATAAGGGACATTCAACTTGTGGTGTGTGCGTATGTATGTGTATGTGTATATGGTTGATCTTTGAACAATGTGGGGGTTATGGCTACCACTCCCCCCAGTCAAAAATCTGGGTATAATTTCTACTCCCCCAGAATATATATATATGTGTGTGTGTGTGTATGTGTATGATTTTAAAATTGAATAAAATTTTTCATGAAAAATATCTTACTATTAGAATATTTATATTTTCTATTCTATTTTATATTAATTTTAGGTTAGTTTGTTTAGAAAAGGAGCAGGACTCTTATAAGATATTTTTAGGTCCCATTAATGGGCTATAAGCCAGCTTTAATAACACTGCTGTAGGTGTTGTAAGTACAGGGGTGATGACCACAGGATTTTGGTTACAGGAGACACAGTTTAGACTGTCACTTCAACTGGGTCACTTTAATAGAAGTTATTAGCTTTCTGAAGATGATGTAGAATCATTTGCCAACCTCAGGCAAAAGAGGACAGAAGAGGTAGAATCAAGTCTAGTTAGATACCACAAAGAATAAATGCAATAACTTAGAGTCTCCACTAAAAAGACTATGCCATATGAGAATTTTAAAAGAATGGTTAATCTACATTCTTGAATATGTTTAAAAATTCAACAAACAGCCAGTTACCTTGGGAGGTTACTGACATACCTGTCTGAAGGAAAGAAAACAAATAAGGTGACCACTGGTGCCCCCTCTCAGCTCTACGTTTATCTTCCTGGTCACTGACCATCTGAAAACCAACTTTGCTTGCCTGAGAATAAAAAGTCTAATGTACATGAGATTTCTCTGAACAGAAGTCTATAGAAATTTATTAGAAACAGATGAATAGCAATGACCTTCTTTGCTCAATCCACTCTATGCAGCTATTAGAATAGAACTCAATGTCTATTTCTCATTAAAAGAACGTGAGAATGCTTCCCCAGTTCCTGAAAGAGCTTTCCTGTAAGTGGAGGATAATGGGCTTATTATATACAGGCAAGAATGCCTTCTGATACTGCAAACAGATTCAGAAAAATTAATAATATTTTTGGTGGTACTGGGTTATTGTACTTGCCTAATTTTAAAATATTCTATTATATTTGGACTCTCACTATTCCCCTAGCTTATACCCTATAGTTTAGCACTGTTTTTAATTAGAAACATAAAAGCAAAAACAAATAAAGTCATATGTAAACAAATGAGTTGAGTCTAACAATGGTTCTTGAAGGACCCTCCAGCTTTATGTTCTTGCAATCTGAGGCAGGGCAAGAGTTCTAAACTCAGTCTGTGAACAACAGAGGTAAACCAGGTTTTAGCACTGAGATACTTACTCCTGCTCCCCTATCTGTCTCACCACCCCTTTAACTCAAAAAAAAAAAAAAAAAAAAAAAAAAGTTAGAAACGCAGCCACTAAGACTGGGATTTCTGGAGACACTGGGTTGCCTGTTGACATATGGCTTTCAGAAAACTCACTTTCTCTATAACTCATTTGTTTTGGCCTTTGATTTTGAAGGAATTGCTTCCTTCTGTCCCAGACCTGCTATCCATAAATAAACACACACACAATCCACATTTCCCATTACCCTATGATCCATTTCCTTGTCACTAGAAATGTACATTCTAGTCCAAGAGAAAACTAATCAGGACAGTCAGGACAGACTTCTGGGAATGTAAATGTACTACCTGGAGCATCACTACCCTAAGAACATTGATTATAAAGTTCAGAAGCAAACTCTCATCAGGAAACATCTGAAACCCATTTCAGACAAGATGGAGTATAAAAAAATAAATACACAATATAGTAAAAGTTGAAAGCAACTTTTACTAAGTCTGATGATGGAAAGGTTTTTATCTAACTAGCTATCATTGTTCCCAGTTCAAAATAGTTCAGGCATTCTCCATGGTAATGTATAACTGGAGTGACAAAGACTAGCTTTTCATGAATCAGCAGAGTAATGAAGACACTAATGATATCTACGATTCCTACCTGGCTTTTGCAAATTTAATATAGTAGCCAAAAGTGGCTTTGGAACAAGGCAGTAACATTCATTCAGCCACAGAGATCTAGTTTAAACCTTGAACCAATGACACAATGAGTATATTTGTGGTAATCATTTGCCATGCAAATTATTTTAAATCACTAGGAGGTATACCACACCTACACGTATAACGAGCCTGCTTTTATATTAGCATACTGCATAGAACTTTCCTGCTGTGTGTTTTATGCTGCTGCTGCTTTATATTTTATGTGTTTGCATTGTTTTAATTTTCATCTACTCATACACATCCTTAGGCCATTTTATGAAAGGCATGACTCTAAAAATTTGGTCAATATGTTAAATTAATGTAAAAAAAGGTCATGTGGCAAGTAGTCTTAAATCAATTCTTTGTGTTCCCCCTGTACACTCAAACCTTCCAATATGGCTTATTTATTATGGGTAATACAGACGTCAGATCTGGCTCTAAACTCTGACCATCTGTCAGATTAACATGCATAGGCAATGAATGTCTCTCTTTACATGATGAATCCTACCACAAGTCCTCCCTAAAAGAATATATCCATCCCCTTTCTTACAAAAATAAACAAAAACAATTGATTTATATCAATAATGTATATATAAATAAGATAGAACTTTTCCCTAAATTGGTCTTATGGTTAGAAAATGATTTCATCACCTCAGAAAACCTGTCCAGTATTATCCAAGTAGAACAATGTGGCCAGGTATCAAACAATTAAGAAAAAAAGGGAAAAAATAATGTAGTGATCACAAATAAAAGTTATAGAACCAGGGAGTCTCTATTAGACCTAGCTCAGCCACGGACTGCTTTATGAGCCTGGTCCAGTTATTCCACCTTTCTGAGCTTCAGCTTACTCAATTCAAAATAAGGACAAAAATAGTAAGAGTACTTACTACAAGGTTTATTTTAAAAATAAAAGATCTATGTAAAACATTTGTATTTTATTCAACATGTTTATTCATATTATAATTATTACTAATATGAGATGACATCATGAGTTACCGTTAAAAACCAAGTAAGGGTGTGGGTGGCAGGCTGTTTTACATTCTGATTCAACCAGCCCCTGTACTGGTCACATTCATATGACATTCATGTCATATTAAGGTCATAGGATAGCATAGCAGTTAAGAACAAGGGTCTGTTGAATCTTAGTTCTATCATTTCTCAGCTATGTTTTATTCAGTAATATTCTTAACATCTTTATAAAATATATGGTAATAGTATTACCTACTTTATAATGTTGTAGGGAAGATTAAGTTACTATATGTCAAGCTCTTCGAACAAAATCCCCGGTATATTGTAAGCACGTGACAAATGTCCAAATAGACTAAAAGCCAGTAGAGCAAGAGAATCAGTCTAATAGTCATTACAATGATAATAATTTTAAAAATCATAACAATAACCATTAAAACAGTAATGCTATACTTAGCTCTGGGGTAGCATGCTATCATTTGCTTACAATTCCACATATACTAGCCAACATGAACTTCTCAACAAGCCTGTACCATGGAGTAGGCTATGGATTATTATCTTCATATTATACTGTGTGAACTTGAAGCTCAGAGATCAGTGACTTGCTAATCCACCTTACAGTGAACAGTAGAACCAGTGCTAGCAGCTAGGTGTGGGCCTGCTGATCCGTTGTCCTTTCCACTACAGTGCTTCCCAATGGCCAAAGATCAAAATCCAGAGCTCAGTGATTCCATAATTCTATAGACTATCATAGGTAACAACCACTCAATCTGCACAAACCACAGTGTTATTACCACAGAGATGCATTTTAAAGCTAATCAGTTCTAGCAGATTACATTCATTTAAAGAGGATCTCTTTTGATACTTCATATTCCTTTGGTCTCCCAAATATTTCAACAATTATTTGTGGCAGTCCATGGGGCAGTCCATGATTAAGTTACTTTTAAAAATACTATTTGGTTTCCAATTTTCATTCAAGCATTAAGACTTGCCAGTTTTAGTTTTTGTGTCGTTATAAATGAAAGAAATGTATGTGTGGAGAAATATATACACACGCAAATACATATATACTCACTGCCTATATATCTATCTTTGATTTACAACAAATAAAAAGAGAGATGTATGAGACTTCTATATATCAGAGAACCAGACCAGGTAGCACTCAACCTGGAATTTACACATTATTAAGGAGAAGAAGAAAAAAAATTAGTTAACACATAAATCTTTCCCTTGACAAGTTGCCCTTTCTGAGCCTCCCTTCACTTTACGTCTGTTTCTCTTTTCACATTATGGGCTTCAGAGAATTTTGTACATTTTCTTCCTTCTAGAGATAGGTCATCTCCAGGTCAAAAGATATAAGGATGTCCTTTTGGGGAGAACCGTTAAAAAATGCTATCAGACAGGAAGGCAGTTAATAGGCATTTACTGAATCCCTAGGCCATGTAGCATTGTGCTAGGTGCTTAGAACTCAGTCTTTTCAGCTTTTCACTAAGAAGGAGGAAAAAGCTGAGACTTCTTTTTTTTTTTTTTTTTTTTTTTTGAGACAGAGTCTCACTCTGTTGCCCAGGCTAGAGTGAGTGCCGTGGCGTCAGCCTAGCTCACAGCAACCTCAAACTCCTGAGCTCAAGCGATCCTCCTGTCTCAGCCTCCCGAGTAGCTGGGACTACAGGCATGCACCACCATGCCCGGCTAATTTTTTCTATATATATTTTTAGCTGTCCATATAATTTCTTTCTATTTTTAGTAGAGATGGGGTCTCGCTCTTGCTCAGGCTCGTCTCGAACTCCTGAGCTCAAACGATCCGCCCACCTCGGCCTCCCAGAGTGCTAGGATTACAGGCGTGAGCCACCGCGCCCGGCCAAAAGCTGAGACTTCTAGCATCATTACTGACCTCCCTAAGCCATGAATAAAAGATAAAAAGGTTTTCTTCTCTCATCTAAGAAGTTTAAAAAAGAAAAACTTTAATATATGTTTTCAGGTCAAATGCATTATGACTTCATGTATGTTTTAGCTCTTTAAAAAACTACATAGATCAAATGATCTTTTGATATAGAAAGTTAAAATAATCTCCAAATAAACTACCCATTAGGCAATTTAGAAAACCAACAGCTGAGTATTTTAGAGAAAGGCTTCTAAAACTCTTCACAATTGACATTTTAGGCCAGATAATTCTTCGTTGTGGGGGGTTGTCCTGTGAATCTTAGGTTGTTTAGCAGCATAGCTGGCCTATACCCATTAGATGTCAGTGTCACCCTCCAACCCAGTGGTGCAAACCAAAAACGTCTTAAAACTTGACAAATATCCCCTGGAAGCAAAATTATCCCAGATTGAAAACCCCTGTCTAGACCAAAACTTCACCGGACACAGAATTTTGTTAGGTAGCATATAAGGATAGTATAAAAGAGCCTGGAAATATAATGACGTTAAATTTAAAATAATAAGATTTCTTTTCTAAAGGTATTTTTATTTACATTTTACACAAGATTGAGAAAATGTCAGTTGTCCAATATCAAAAACTGGGGAAGCTAAAGCAGTATAACCCCTCCCCGTCCCAAATCACTACCACCATGCTTGTTCTAGTCACTGTAACATTAAGGGTCTGTTTCCCAGACAATCTAGGGATAAGAACTACAGGTTGCTTTTAGTTCTTCAGAGAAAAGGACCCTACAAAAGGTGGTCATCATGAGAACATCACACATTAAAAGAAAAGAAAAAGTAAACTGAGTTTCTACTTTTACAAAATCAGTGGGAAAAAAAAGAAAAGATACATTCTCATTTCAAGGCAATTTATGTTAATGATAATTGGGGAAAATGATAGATTGTTTTTGTGTGTTTTCAGAAGTAATGTCAAATTTATTTCAAAATCAGATAATTTAAAAGGTTTCTTATATGTTAAATGGTTAAAAGTGATATTATTAAAGATAAAAATATAAAACCTTTTAAAACATAATAGTATAAATGTTTATTTTCTGTATGATTTACTTTGCTGTCTTGTTTTTACAATATCAAAAAGTATATTCTTTGAATAGCTCTAGTAAATATATATTTAGTATAAATTTATATTTATAAATATCATATATTTATATAAATCTAGTAAAACATCTTTCTACTTTGGGACATGAATAGAGGGAAAAATTATATACCTAACCTTCTCCAAATAGTCTCTTAAAATTATTGAATTAATGTGGCTATTAATCTTGCTCAGCAATTTGATGAGCAAGATACCCAAATACAAAAAGTTGTTTAGTAAGTACTACTTAGGAAGGAAAAAGGAAGGAAAAGCCTTAATATTAATGCTTTAGTTTCTTGAACATCAGAAAAAAACTAGCACCATTTGATTGTACCTAATCTCTTTCCCTCTCTCTCTCTCTTCCCTCCTTACGTGCACACACACACACACACCACCCCACCCTGAATAAGTCCCTGTTGGAAGATAGGAAACAAGGAAATGAGGCAGCGTGGAACAGAGAAAGAGAGTGCAAACCTCAAGTGGGACATCATCGATTTGAGTTCTAGTCCTATTTTGGATTTCAGAAAGGTCTAATAATCTCTTTAAGCCTCAGCCTTTTCATACATAAAATTTGAAGCTATACTAGAAGATACATACAATCCCTTCAATTTAAACAATATGTGATTCTCAAAGTATTTTAGGTGAGAGGTGTAGAAGGAACGTTCTAAGTGTGAGGTTCTAAGAAAAATTAAATAATCTAAGTTACACTCTAAAATCAATATAAGCTGCAATTCTGAGAACAACTTGGCCAGCTAGCCTGAATATTTTTGGCCACACCAGCAACAGATTGGCTGGATGGCACTGCACAAGAGAATCTTTTTATCACAGTCTGCTCAATCTGGCCCATCTAATGTTCTGCCTGGGATAAGTTTAAATTTTTGTAGACTTAGAGGTTCTCCTTGGTATATCACAGGCGGTGGAGAGGACAATCCATGATAAATGACTTCTTCATTAAAAGTCAATTCTTGCCAACATTTTCATGCTACTTTTGTTCTAATATAATACCACATATACTTTGAGATATGAAATCCACAAAGCAAAACCTACAGAAGGATGGAAATAATATTCCACTCTCTCTTTCAGAGACTGAAGAGACTTATAAAAATAAACAAAGTTCAAAGAATGCATTAGAAATTTACTAAGAAATTTTGATTACAGATGGCCCACTGGAACAGTAAACACTTTTCCTGGCTTACTAGCTAGAATTGGGAGAAAAGGAAAGCAAACTGTTAATCGATTTCTATAAAGGCAAAACACCTCCTGTTACCTATCACCACACTCTTGCTGTATATTATATGCCTTAAAGTATTACTCCAAGATTTAGCTATTATTTACATTGGAGGTCTCTAATGAAAATAGCTTTAAGAAGCACGTTAGTTTGCAGCTGCAGAAGACACAAGAAACAGCAGTAGCTGGAAGTGGGCAGTAGTTTGGGGATAATGGAGAATCTAAGAACAAGGCCATGTATGAATTTCTCTTGTCTTCCATTTCAGAGAAAGTATTCCTTGTAAAGAGCAATAAAGAATAATGCTTGAGAACACTTTATATTTATAATGAAAATAAAGAAAATACTGAAAACTATATTTTCAGATGCCTTAGTTCAAAGGAAAAAAAACACATTGGTAGCCTAACCAGAAAATAATTTAAGACAACAACTGAAGAAAAGTAGATTTAGGAATAAATAGGAAACACCTCATAAAATATTTTAATAATATCAAGCAGCTATCTGCACAAAAAGATGGAACTGTTCCACATTTAGGCACATCTCCTGGGGAGAAGCACAGTAGATGTGAGTAGACAAACATCCCTAACCTGTCTAGTCACATCAGCATATTAGCCACAGAGAAACAAAATAAATAAATTCTGGGGCCACCTGAAGTGATTTGTTAATCAGCTGTGTGCATAATTACTGCTTTTGTTTCATTAATTTTAATTACCTGTTTTTCTTTTGTCCTTATGCCCTGAGGTGAGTTTTTCATCAATAATGGGCATGATTTTATGAATATCACATGCAAACAAGCAAATTAGACCCACTGAAGGGAGATCATTTCTTTCCCTTCCTTTCTGTAAGGTTAGCTGCTATTTTCTGAAAACGATATTGATTCTATGGTAACATGCACAAAGGCATTAATCAGGAGAACAGGAGTGTTTTTGAATTCAGTAAAGCTTATGAAGTACCTCATTATAACACACTACCAATCTATGACCCCAATAATTGCAGTCCCTAAATTACAAATAAATTAGATGGTTAAATGGCTACCCCTTTTTTACACTACATATTGGATAACTCTTTATAATTTACACAAGAGCTCTTAAGGAAAAAAGAATGTAGAGAATGAAAAATAAAAAGCAGTAGCTGCTTAGGGGTACTTAACCTAGAGGTAGACATCCAGGCAGATCCAAACTGACTATTAATCCTTTTTCCCCTTTCCTATACTACCTACAAATAATCAGTTTGGTTTTTTTTAATACCATGATTTATAATTAAGCCCATTAAGCCATTATTTGTGGGTAACAGTGTTTATTAGTTTCATTTTCAAGTAATTATTACCAAAGTTCAACTTTTATTTTAAATAATAGCCAATTCTGGTGAGAATCCTTGAAGTAACTCTCACATCTTGCCAGTGTTCCTGTAAATGTGTATAACTCCCTGCTGTAGCCCGAATGTGTCTCCCAGGATTCATGTGCTGGAAACTTAATCCCCAATCCAACAGTGTTGGTAGGTGGGGCCTAATGGGAGGCATTTAGGTCATGAGGGCTCCACCCTCATAAATATATTAATGTCACTATAAAAAGGGCTTGCAGGAATGGGTTCATTTTCTTTTGCCATTCTGCCATGTGAGAAACAACATTCCTCTCCTCTGGAGAATGCAGCATCCAAGGCACCATCTTGAAAGTAGAGACCAAGCCCTCACCAGACACACGATGCCTGAGCTTTGTCCTTGGACTTTCCAGTTTCCAAATCTGAGGGGCGGGGTGGGAAACTCTGTTCTTTGTAAACTACCCAGTCCCAGGTATTCTGTTATAGCATCACAAATGCACTAAGACACCCCCTTTAAGAGTCTTCTATGTGTTGATAATTGTTGATATGGTAAATTGAATTAATGGAAGAAGCTAAAGTGATAATCTTAAAGAAAAAAAATGTTTTCTGCTCACAGATGTTCAAAACAGCATTATTTATAATATATGTGTCAGGGTGGTAAACTTATTAGGGGCTTTCCTTTATGTTTGTGTGTTTTCCAAGTTTTCATTAAGGAGTATTTAGTATTTTATAACTAAAATAAATTATTTTTTTTAAAAAAAGCATTGTCATTTAACAATGAAAAGAACTTTAGAGTACTCATGATAAATTTATAGGGCTGCATAGCTTTAACAAATTTCTTTTCTTTCTACATGTACCTGACATAAGTGCATGAGGATATTCACTAAATAGAAAGAGAAAGCACTAAGTGTCTTTAAAGCATGAAGCAATTTAAGGATTAACTTTTTAAAAAATGCTCTGAATTTCAACCATATAACAAATAAAATGTTGAGAAATGGACTTGACATTTTTGTGAAGCAAAAACCATGCCTTATGTATCTTTTTTCCACTTATTCCATGCCTGTAATACAACAGGTTCCTTAGTAAATTCTTGCAGAACATACGAACAAGGTCTTTTACTGGGTTCAGGACCATGGACAGCAGATCAGCTGTTTTAAGTAGAGAGCGCATTATCTTAAGAGACAAGGTATCTATTACTGACCCTCAATCAGTTTCATATTGACCTTGTTATGTGAGCAAATCAGTTCTCTTCTATGGACCTCCTTTGACTCACTGGTAAAGCAATTTATTGCCTTGTCTTTCCAATACGGGAAACCTCAATCGGATAAATTTTGGTCATTCATAGCTGAGGCATAAACTAGTTTGTCTTTTCACTCTGATACACAGATAAATATACTCTGACATTACTCTGTTGATGAGTTTGAGTCCTTTGTTTACTTGAAGAAGGACAATGAATAGGAAAAATGCTCAGTAAGGTTAATCTGTCAATATATCTACTTTCCTATTGTCTTAAGTCTATGGTTCTAGTAATGATGCCACAAACTTGTTAACTTCATTAGATTATCTTGGAAAATAAGTATTGTGTGACCTTACTTGATGCCTACTGGAAAGGTCAAGAACAAGTCTGATTTGATAACTTCAGACCAAGATCGTTTCAAAAGTTCTTCCAAGCATAATTCTAGGAGTGTGTTATTAATTTTTTTAATTTAAAAAGCCAAGTTTTCTGTAACTTTTTGGGGGAGCATCAAGGGAAAAAGAAAACAAAAAGAAAAAATATGACTTGTGATTCCTAATTACTTTGAACATTTTTGCCATGGATTATTACTTTTTAAAAATTCATCCCCACTTTTATTATTTTCTTTTAGATTTTACCAAAGCCATAGAACTATTTCTTCTCTCTCTCTTTTTTTTTTTTTTTGAGACAGAGTCTCACTTTGTTACCCGGGCTAGAGTGAGTGCCGTGGCGTCAGCCTAGCTCACAGCAACCTCAAATTCCTGGGCTTAAGCGATCCTACCGCCTCAGACTCCTGAGTAGCTGGGACTACAGGCATGTGCCACCATGCCCAGCTAATTTTTTCTATATATATTTTAGTTGGCCAGATAACTTCTTTCTATTTTTAGTAGAGACGGGGTCTCACTCTTGCTCAGGCTGGTCTCGAACTCCTGACCTTGAGCGATCCACCCGCCTCGGCCTCCCAGAGTGCTAGGATTACAGGCGTGAGCCACCGCGCCCGGCCACTATTTCTTCTCTGACTGGGAAATAAACCCACCCTTAGCATTGGCACAGAACCTAGAACATGGTAGACTCTCAATAAATGCTAGGTCTTTCCTATTTCTATAATTTATGTTTTATAAAAATTTGAATGTTTCATTGGCCTTAGAGATCAAAAGTATATTATGTGATGGAAAAGAATAAATTTTAAAATCCTAGATTAGTGTCTGTAGGTGTCAGTAAAATTTATTGTTTCCTGTATTTTGGTTGCTGTGGTTCTATTTCTGTTCTGGTATTTCTCCTTGAATTTGCCACTTTTTCTTTCTTATCACCCATTGCTCTTGGTGTGTTGGGGTTCTCACTTAAGTTTTACTCTCTTTTCAGTGGAGCCATAAAACCAAATTTGTCCAGATACATTTGTCCCCATGTTGTGATACATTGTTATCTGATTTGTGTTGTTTCTCTTTAGAGTTGCCCTCATCCTTTCAAAACCTGCTCATCCCTTCTTCTGGCTGGGTGTCACCATTCTCCATTCATGCTGTAAATTCACAACCATGGGTATTACACAGATTCATATTAAAATCTACATCTTTGTTACATAGGACCAACAGTATAAAAAGAAAGTTCTTTCAAAGAAGAACTTACATTTCATAGTTATTGGAGGGCTTTGAGAGTAGATTCCAGGAATGCTACTCTTACATTATGCACTGTGGAGAAAAATTCAGTAAAATAAATATATTAATAGAGTCTATGCAAGAGCACTAGATGCTAAAACATCTAAACGATCTTGTTATACTACTGTTTGTAGCAAGGGACATTAAAATATTAGTCTAATAATGTATACATAACATAAAGAAAATGATACTGAATCTAAACCTACAATTAAGTGTAGGCATTAAAGACTCACATCATTAAAATGTACTGTGACTTATGTTTCAACGAATTTTAGAAGGTACTCAGAACTAAAAATCTCCTGAAAGGTGATTTTAAATGTGAGCAGAGAGTAAAAGACAGAGAATAAAGCTATCATTTTTATTTCCTGTTAGGAAAACATTCAAAATTTGTCGGAAGCATCTGCTCTTTAAATGACATAATAAATATTACAAATAAAAAGTTACAAATAAAAATTGGTAACTGAGGTTTGAAAGTTAATATCAAAGGTTTATTATACTGCAGGGTTCATATTTAGCAGCTGTCAATTTGTTACCGACAACTGTAATAAAAATCAGCAAAACTTGAAATCTTTCCCTGCCTAAAAGACAGCTGTTATTGAGTGTTGAAGATTTTGGGAGTGGTGGTGGTTGTTGCTTTTTCAAACCAACCTCTATTTGAGAAAGACATTATTTTCATCAATAATTCATTTGAAAAAAAATGATTGATATTCTTTAACTACATTTTGAAAAACAAATATATTTTAAAATATGGAATTTTGTTGTTCTTGCTCTTCTAATATTTGTAGGCGGTGTTTTTAACCTGGGGCAATTTTGAGCCTTAATAGGATATTTTGCAATATCTAGAAACCTTTTTATTTGTTGTAACTAGATACTATTGGCATCTAGTGTGTAGAGATTAGGGATGCTCCTAAACATGTTATAATATATAGGACAGCCCCACAACAAAGAATTATTTGTCTCAACATGTCAATTGTGCACATTGAGTTAAGCAATCTCATTTTAAATGAATTGATGTGATAGATTTAGATTAAAGATGGATTTGTATTTGCAGACTTTCCAAGCTATAGTTTCTACGATAAGTGTTCTGGTGGAGAGCTGCAGGCAGGCACTGGCTGTGCTTTAAGTAAGTGTTATTTAAAACAGCAGAGTAAAACTTCTTAGCGAGAAATTATAGCAAGTACATTTGAACTGATGTAATTAAGTTTGTGTCAGCACTTACACTGAATATGTTTCTATGTACAATGACAGTCTCCAACCTTTTTGGCACCAGGGACCAGTTTCATAGAAGACAATTTTTTTCCACAGACTGGGGGCAGGGGGATGGTTTTAGGATGATTCAAGTGCATTACATTTATTGTGCACTCAAACCTCTCTGCTGATGATAATCTATATTTACAGATACTCCCTAGTGCTAGCATCATGGCCTCAGCTCCACCTCAGATCATTAGGCATTAGATTCTCAAAAGGAGCACGCAACTTAAATCCCTCACATGTGCAGTTTACAGTAGGGTTTGTGCTCCTATGGGAATCTAATACTGCTGCTGATCTAACAGGAGGTAGAGCTTATGCCATGATGCAAATGATGGGGAGCGGCTGTAAATACAGATGAAGCTTTGCTCCCTTGCCTTCTACTCACCTCCTGCTGGGCGGACTGGTTCCTAACAGACCATAAACTGGTACTGGCCCACACAGCACAGGGGTTGGGGACCACAGGTGTACAACATTTTATAACTGGGCTATAAAAATGAATCTTTAACTAAAATTGGACAAGAAGTTTCTTTAGGTAGCAATTATTTTCTAAATCTGCATTAGCTGATATTACACACAGACTCCTTAATGCGTATCAAATAAATGTTAAAAATTCAAATACAGTTTTACTCCCACCCTTTAACCCATTACTTTCTCAAGCTGAAGGTATTTATAAGCAAATACATAGATATGGCAAATAATATATACATATTAGTCATTCCTCAAATAATAATTTTAAGGATGCTACTATTAATATATAACATAAACAACCACTTTCAGGACAGGAATAAGGACCAAGGAGCTACATTTTGTTCAATGTCTGCACTCTTTCAATCATTAAGAAAAGTACTTTTTATATAATATCAATTTACTTCAATAAAAATGTCATGTAAAGTAAAAATATTTACAGAGAGAGTACTATTTGATCCATTAAAAATAAAAGAACAGAATAAGGTAGTCAGAAAATCAAATGTACCTAGGTCTTTTAGCTAAAATGCAAATTATTCTGATAAAACTTAACCTTTGGAAACTAATATCATGAGGAAGAAATTTGAAGAAAATCTACTCCACACTCAGCGTGGTGATTTTCATTTAAATCAGGAACACATTTCAAAATCTACGACCTTGAATACTCTCTTCTTACATTTGGACCTCTAGAGTAGAGTCTCTCTTTTTTTAATTTAACAAATACTTATTAGCACTTACAATATGCCTGATAATTGTATAAATGTTTTACAAGTATTAACTCATGATGGCCCCTTGATATAGGCACATATATCATCTACATTGTATTAACAATGGAGCTGAGTCAGGCAGAGATTAAATAATTGGCCAAGGTCTTACAGCTAGTAAGCCACACAGGTAGAATATGTATCCTGACAGTCTTGTCCCAGAATCCTTGCTCTTTAGCTCTATGTAGGTGGCCTCTCCTCTTTACCAAATGCTACTATACCTCTTATTTATCTCAAGCCTGCTTAGGTATTGCGGCCTTGGAGGAGACTGAACACGTGTAAATGATTTCAGATCAAGTCAATAGGTGGGCAGAAGTGGTGGGGAGACCAAGAAAAGGCGGGTGGCCTCACCAACTGGTCCATCTGTGGAGCTGCTTTACTCAGAAATCTATTAGAAGTCCAAAAATAGTTGGATCTGAATTAAATGCATCTGATCTCTTACTTTTATCTCTTTATGGCATACATTTTATATCACTGAAAATTTCTTTCTTCTCCATAAGGAAAGGCAGTATAAAATGGTGCTTAAGAGCATGAACTTGAGCTATGCCTCCTGGGTTCAGTTCCTAGAGTTGAATCGCTATTACTATATTTCTATTGCATGTCTTCAATGTTGGGAAGAGACTGTAGTATGTGGTCATGAAGTTTTCTCCTTCCTCAGCACGCTGTCAGATCACACTTCACTACTTCTTTCTAAGTGGGGCTGTGTCACTAGTTCCTGACAATAATATAAGAGTAAAAATGATGTGTGATATTTCCAGTCCAAGATGCATAAGAGCAAGTGTATTTTGTCTGTGCTCGCTTTCCTGCCTTGTTTAACATCTGGATGCAGAAGATTTGGATGCATTGGAGAATTTCAAGGCCTTAAGGGATGGTGGAACCCCAGTATGGAAGGAGCTGCATCCTTGAATTACTACATAAAATAAAGCACCTCCCCAACACTGAACTTTGATTTTGCTGTGATCCAGCACAATAATAAACATTTATTTTATTGTCGGTGAAATTTTGAATTGATTTTTGTAACAGCTAGATTTTATTATACTATTATGAATGTGTAATAGTCAGGTCACCAAAATGATTACTCTTTTAAATTCCAAGTTATCTTGACTTAAAATAGTTTTCCTCAGTTTGCATTCCTCTCCAGAAGGGGATTGACAAGATCCAATATCTATAAATCTTTTTCCTATATTAATTACCCTCCATCACCCAATCACTTCAACATGTCTGTATATTTCCAAAGATTATAATAATTTAGTATGGACACAGATACTTATAGCAGTTATGCACTGATTTATGAATCTGTACAATCCTAGTACAATTGGTGGAAATACTCATAAATGAAGTAAAATATATTGATGCTATCTGCCATGAAACCTGACCTGTTTACTATTTAATTGGGCCACTTAAATGAACAGAACAAATAAAATGGCTCATAACTCTCACAAGGAAAATTATGTCTAATAATAATATTATTCCTTTCTGTAATTATTGCACTACTCACAACTAACAAGGAAATCTTTACTTTTTTACCCCCTTAACAAATTAGTAAATAAATTTAAGCCCTAAATCTTCATGTCAACATTTCAAAAAGGGCTCCCAAAAGCTTGTAAATTGCCATAGATCAAATTCTAAAGGATATGCACTTCTTAAAAAGTACTTGGAAGAAATGTTATGTTCAGGATTTCAAATATGAATTCATTGCGTTCTTTTCAGAAGTTACATCATCAGGGTCCTTTGCTTGTACTGGTTCAGTCCCAACAAAAGGAAGAACAATTTGTGTATTAATCAGCCCTGGCAGATGAGTATTTCTCCTATAACCTTTGCATCTCCAAATGCCTCAAACAGTTGAAAAACTAAAGGATTATTGCTTGATTTGGCCACATTTCTTGCAATCTTGACAGTAAGATGCTCAGAAAAATTTCCTTTGCTGTCCAACATGCATGCTTTACTCACAGGCTGAGAAGATACAGACTACTTTTTTGGAATTTTCATTTAATCACCAGAATTTCTAGGTATATAATATTCATTTATTTTATTAAGAAGATATAAGCAACATCTTTTACTTTGTACTTTTGAATTGCATATTAAGAAACACAATCTTTGGAATATTTTTAAATGGTTCAAAACTTTTTAGAATATGATTTACTTAAAATACATTATAAAATTTACTCCTTCCATAATCGTTTATGCTGTCTACCCAGTTTTTTAAATAAATGCTGTGTATATAAAGACAAGTCAGATGTTGCTCCTGACCTTAAATAACATCTGCAAAACAATGAACAAAAAGCAAAGAGATATTTCTAGAGGTAAATAAGGTCTAATAAAACAACATTAAATCATAGGTAATAAAATCATTGGCTGAGTGTATTTTAAGTTTAGATGGACAAAGCAATAAATATCACATCTAAAACCCAGAGATCATATTATACATCCTGAGTAATAGCTGTCAGCATGGCAGACTTGACCATATGTTCACAAACTCAAGTTGGATAAAAGGAAAAAGGCTGAAGTCTTGGAAGATCACGGTCAAAGTGTAGATATATATTTAATTAGCATTTAAAATAAATCTGCCAACTTCTCCACAGAGAGCTCACTTTTTAATCTTACGAGTTAGTTGAGAAAGGGTTTCAAATACACTACAAAATTGACAGAACTTTTTATTAAGTTGTTGACATCCAAATACACAAATGCATTTTTCTTAAGAAATTTGTGGCAAAATAAAATTAAAATTAAAGTGTTTCTTAGCTAGTAAAATTGCATATTATATTTAGTGATACAGCAAAAGAAATCAATCTATCTTGATGACAAATAATTGATTGGAGAATTCTTCTGGTATGATTCATCGCAATACTGTAAAAAGGATAATAACTCAGCATAGCAGAGAGGGAATATAGATTTGAAAGAGTATTAGAACAATAGAGCAAGATCAAAATGTAAATATATATTTAATTAGAAATACATATTTCCTATATTAGGAAATATAGATTTTACAGAGTATTAGAACAACACAGAAGCTTAACCCACTTCAGTGTTCATTTTACACACAAGGAACTGAACACAAAGAGGACTGAAATCACTCAAAGTCACCAAATTAGTTTATTGATAGATTTGGGCAAGAACTAGGTTAAGGTCTTAGCCATAAGTTCTTTGTCTAAGTTAATAATGTACAGAAGAGTCTTTCTATGTTTTCTTGTAGAATTTTTATGGTTTCAGTTCTGTTCAACATCACTAATCATCAGGGAAATGTAAATTAAAACCACAATGAGATACCACCTTACTCTTGTCGGAATGGCCATTATTAAAAAGTCAAAAAACAACAGATGTTGGTGAAGATTCAGGGAAAAGGGAACATTTAAACACTGTTGGTGGGAGTGTCAACCAGTACAACCTCTTTGGAAAACAGCATGAAGATTTCTCAAAGAACTAAAAGTAGACCTACTATTCCATCCAGCAATCTCACTATTGGGTATCTACCCAAAGGAAAAGAAGCCATTTTATTAAAAAAGACACCCACAACTGAATGTTTATGGCAACACAATTCACAATTGCAAAGATATGGAATCAGCTTAAGTGCCCAACAACTGATGAGTGGGTAAAGAAAATGTGGTGTATACACACACCCCCCCCACACACAATGGAGTACTACTCAGCCATAAAAAGGAATGAAATAACATCTTTTGCAGCAGCAACATGGATGAAGCTGGAGACCACTATACTAAGTAAAATATCTCAGAAATTGGAAAACAAGTACCACATGTTCTCACTTATAAGTGGAAGCTAAACAGTGGGTATATATGGTCATGAAGTAGTATTACTATAATGGCTATTGGAAACTAAGAAGTGGGAAAAGAGGAAGAGGATGAAGGATCAAAAATTACCTATCAGGAACAATATACACTATTCAGGTGATGGATACACAAAAGCCCTGACCGGACCATTATATAATTCATCCATGGAACAAAAAATACTAACACCACTTAAATCTATTGAAATAAATAGTTTTTTTTTTTTTTTTTTTTTTTTTTTTAAAGAACTTGGCTGAGTCTCATCCTGAGCTCCTTCATGCTATCAGTTTGCACACAGGACAATCCCCAGATAAAGTGTTCCAACTGACTTTTCTACATTTCACAAATCAAAGTAAAACAAACTCTGGAATGAAGTGGTAATAGATTAGCAGAAAAAGGTTGGTATAAAAATCAAAAGTGAATTCTACCCTATGTCATTGATTAACGATGGAACTCTTAACTTCAGGGAACTAATGTTTTAAATGGAGAGAATACATCCTCTTTCTTTCTAACTCAGAGGACAAGAGAAAACTAGAGTAAGAGCACAAAAATGGTAGATATTGTAAGTTATTGTTATTTCCAATTATCAAGGGAAGTTTTGCAATTAAATACCATTTTTTTCCTTAAAAAGAGAGTAAGAATATATTTAGACTACTAAAAGGTTTTTTTCTATATCTTTTAGTTTTCTTAAGTGGAGTTGCAATTATTATACATAAATGAGTTAAGAATACCATAATAAATATCCTACATGCTTTTCTTAGGGATGTATAAAACTTTCTTCATGGGTATGTTCTAATTTCAAAGATAATTTTGTCTGAAATATATACGGCACTTTTAAATCTCAAAATTAAATAATTTTAGTTTCAAATTGGACCAACAGTTAAGCAGTTGCCAGTATTAACTAAGGCTCTATCGGTAGCCACATAGTAACTGTAAAATAAAAACAAAACAGCAATGTCATTGCCTCTTGATTTAGCCTTTCTCCTTTGAAAGCACTGCAAGCCCCACCCTTAAACTCTTCTAACATTTTTAAAGTTTTGAAACATTTCCTTTATTGACTAACTTTTAATTTTGAAACAGAGATTCATAGAAAGTTGCAAAAATATGCCAAATATCCCTGTGTACCCTTCACTCAGTGTCTTATAATGACAATAGCCTGCATGGCTAAAGTACAATACCAAAATTAGGAAATGGACATTGGTTCAAGGCTTATTCCAACTTCACTAGTTTTGCATGCACTCATTTGTGTGTGTGTGTGTGTGTGTGTGTGCACGCACGCATGTGTCTGTATATATGTTGTAGGTAATTTAATTTTATCACATGTATAGACACACATGACCATCACTACAATCAAGATACAGAACTGATTCCATCACCATAAGGATCCCTCTTGCTACCTCTTTAAAGCCACACACCACCTCTTTCCCCACACCATCCCTAACTCTTATCAAATCAATCATCTCCTCATCTTTATAATTTTGCAATTTCAAGAATATCAGGGAAAGGGAATAATAATTCATGTAACTTTTTCAAATGGAGTTTTTCACTCAGCATAGTTCCCTTGAGATTAATCTAAGCTGTTGTGTGTATAGTTTGTTCCTTTCTATTATTGCATAGTATTCCATGGTATGGATGTATTAATACAGTATATTAACTTTCTTATTTTTCTTTTGAGACAGGGTCTTGCTTTGCTGTCCAGACTAGAGTACAGTGCTGTCATCATAGCTCACTGCAACCTCAAGTTCCTGGGCTCAAGCGATCCTCTTGCCTCAGACCCCCCAGTAGCTGGGACTACAGGTATGTGCCACCATGTCCTGCTAATTTTTGTATTTTTTTTGTAGAGACGAGGTCTCATTATGTTGTTCAAGCTAGTCTGAAACTCCTGGAGCAACTCAAGCTATCCTCTCGCATCGGCCTTTTGAACTGCTGGGATTAGAGGCATGAGTCACCGTGACTGGCAATGTGTATTAATTTTTTAAACAAACTTTTGTTTATCTTTATCAAACATATGGCATTCCAAAAATGAAAACATTGGTTAAAAAGATATATTTAAATTATAAGGAACCAATTCTTCATGTGCTATATAAAGATGTTTGGAGTAACAGAGCATAGTTTTATAATGTTTGGGAAAAAAATAACATCCTAAAGAGAGGATTTTATCTAAAATAGAACTCAGTTTCTAAGTTCTGAAAATATAATATATCCTATTTAGTAGTTCAATTTGTGGCTGGAAAAATTGTGCCTATATCCCAGAAAGTCTTAAAAATAATTTACTCTTAATTTCAGTTTTTAATTTATGTACAAATTAGATGAGGTTAGATTATTCATTGCAATAAAATATCTGTTAGAGAAAATAGCTTTTTCATAGTTGATTATTATAGTATCATTTTTTTGAAGCATGAAATGTATTTTTTTTCAAAAACTGACTACAGATTAGTACCATTGTGATTATAATATTTGTCTTTCAGATACATCTTAGAAGTAATTTGATTAAAAAAGTAGTGAACACCCATTCAATAAAATACTATGCCACAATTTAGAATGATGATTAAGGTATGCAATTTAATGACATGGGACTATATTCCTGAGCTGGTAGTAGCTGGTGTAGCTACTGGTGTAGCAGGTTACAAAACAGTATATAGCTAGTTCTATTTTTGTAAAATGACACATATATATCCACACAGGCATAAAGATTGGAACATTCTGAGCTATTGATTGGCACATTACTCTTGAAATGCTTTAAAGGGGGCTTAATCCCAGTCTGACTTACACAATTACAGCTCTTGTCTAAAAATAGTATTTTCCTTTAACTATAAGGTCAGTCAGTATTTTTGTATGGGAATATTACTTTCCTTTTCTTATTCAGTTGTACCTAAGTTCATTAATTAACATATTTACTTTATTCATTTTCATAAAAATAATTCAATTGTTGATATTCCTTTCATATCCTCATCATCAACAGAAACAGTGGTTGCATAACACTGATTAAACAAATTACTTCAAAATCAAAACTACAAAAGTAGAAGGCTTCAGTGTCTTAGTTTTTCTAAATACATCAAATTCAGCTTTTAAAAAGTATTTAAAGCTTATGAGTGCACTAATACTGCTCCACTCACATCTTATGATTTCTTTTTCCTTTACTTTTTACCAAGCAAAGCTACTGTAGAATTGCTCAGCCATTTACCATTGCCTCCTGCTTCTTATTTTACACAACTTTTAGTGATATTCATAAGCTGTGGCATGCTATCGATTGATATTATGTATAGCCTTGGGTAGGCTTCTGGCAAGGCCTGTCCTCTTTTCCCTCTCCTGCCCCTACAGGCAACATATAAAAATTGTTAGATCAGTGCATCTGCTGTTATGGCCCTGAGTAAAGCTTGCAATTTATAGTGCCACTAATATCTAATTTTCTTTTGAATTAAAAGCTTACCTTTTATATAGTAAGCATCAGGATTAGTACTTCAAAGGCATCCATTATAAAAATTTTCAATTAATTATCAGATACTCATCGAAAAATGGGGTCAATTACCGGTATAATTTTTTTCTCTTAATATTCTACATCCATTAACATTCTACAAACACAAATCTATCTCAAGGACATATTCTTTTTTAATTTGGAAAAAAAGGCAGAGCAATATTTCAATATTATTGTATAGATGACTTCTAGAAAACAAATGTGGATACTACCCCATTGATAATACCACTACCACTATTACTACTGCACTTACATAGTAGTAATTACTATCTATCTGTTAAGTACTTTGACTCTTTTGTCTTAACTACAACCCTATGAATTAAGTGACTTGCTCACCAATTTTACTGGCTTTCCCCAGATCACAGGCTCAGCAGATGGGGGACCTGCCACTTAGACCCAGGTAGTCTGGCTCTGATTACATATGGTAGAATGATTACTACAGAAATTTTTTAGAATATGATCTGCTTTGGGAATAGTATTCACCTGAATTTTGTGTCTCCAATGCTTTCCCGGTTTTCAAACTTACCCATCCCTATGTTAATCACACAGAGCTTGGCTTGAGAGCGGCGGTATTTCATTAGTTTTCCAGCAGTTCGTGGAAAACTCCAGCTATCTTGTATGGGCATTCTCTTAATGCTTTAAGCATCACTTTAACGTATAGTGAACTTATCCTAGAGGCTAAATAGCATATACAAATCAAAGAGTACAAATTCATAATTTATAGCCACTCCTATGCAAAAGGTGATCTACAAATTGCTTTGAATTATAGTGGAAGTTCAAAAACATACTTCAACTTCTTGATTTCTCCCATTCTCCAACTTTAAAATATTAGCTGCCACAATTGATATATATACTAGTACTCTAAAGCTGTGACATTTTCCAATAAAAGACAATGTTTGGAAGTCTAAAGGCTTGAATTTGCATCACACTTCTGCCTTGGATAAGTTACTTAACCTCTCTGGCTTTTACTTAACTCACTTGGAAATTTAACTATATGATCTCCATAACAATGAGCTTTCTTAGATGTTGATACAAAAATTCATGATAAATTAGAAGGAACATACATGGACTAGGTCAATTCAAAGAGATTTGTCTGAGTGATCTGTCATACTCCTCTCTCTGTTCACTAAAGAACAGGTAACTGTAAGTATTTTTACACTGCCTAAAAAAAAACTTTAATTGACAGAGTGAAAGCTATAAAACTTCACTGTATGATCAATTTGAAGCCATCTTTGGGGAGAACAAAAGGATCATCAAATCATTATGGCTCTGCAGATGAGAGTTTACACAGGGACATTTTTTGTGTCCATTGAGAGAGCAACTAGATAATCTGTGGAAGTTTTTTCACCTGAACAGTTAAAACCACAAATATATCCTGGACTGAAGTTTGGCCAGTAGCTCTTCTCTGGTCCATGCATAATTTAAATCATTCTTATTCTATATCCTATAAATATGCAGAGGATGCAAGATGAGAACCAGACACATTCCCCTGGAGAAGCCGCTTGGGCCTAGCCAAACCTCATCAGAGTTCACTTCAAAGATCAATTCTTCATGTCCGTTGGATCAAGTTTAAATATTGCGTGTGATCCCGCTGCTCCCTGTTTTCCCGTTGCATTATGCATGATCTTTGACTGCTTGTAATGTAACAAACTGCAGTGCTTCAATAGTGATTTTGCATTTTGTGCTAAACTTTGACATATTTATAGGCTAATGGGCTATTATTGTGCATATTTATAATATTATAAAATAGTAGTTCTCCATTTTGATAGTGAGAAACAATAGACTCTTTAAAGTATTAATAAGTCTATACGTCACAGAAAAAAAAATAATCTTACAAAGACAGACTTCTCTACTGGCTTTGCTTTTGATTCTCACCCGGCTCCCTTTTCCCCAGCCAGGCATTTCCATAATTACTTCTTATCTTGTTTTATAGGCTGGCAATAACTGTGCCTGGGCAACTGTTTTTAGAAGAAACAGAAATATTACCTGTTAATAGAATTGCAAAATGATCCAAGTTGCTCTTACTGTTAGACAACTAATAATATTAATAATTTGAAATATAATATTAACATAGTTTCCATTCTGATTCTAAAGTGAGAAGAAAGAAATGTGGGGGTAGAATATAATATTAGTGATACTGTCTATAGTTAATCCCTTAGATGTTCTTTCCTACTGTATCTATGCTTGTAACAGGCTTATTTCCTGAAGTCATTCAGGGGGTTCTAATATCTATAGCTGAGAAATGCATTAAGATGCTCTTGTTCTATAATGCTCAAACATTGTTACTTATTAGAATTCTAGAGAAGTTCCCTAAATGCCATCAAAGTGGTATGGCAAAGAACATATATCTTGTAAAATTTCAGTTAAGTTTTGATTATCATCTAATGTGCTAGTCACATTTGTGATTCTACACATGAAATAATTTCCATGTTTTCTTTCAACCATGCACATTCTTGTCAGCAAGGAATGCATGTAATATCAATGCAATCAATATAGAAGTGAGACAAGATAATGTATAGTAGAATATGGGCAAATATACAGTTATATATATATCAACATATTCCATAGATACAGAAAATATTTTTATATTCCTTCAAGTAATATAAATTTGCTCTATCAAGTGTTGGAGTAACATGTATAGAGTCTCCTAGTAAACTTTTTATCAGAAAATTGTAGTCCACTTGATGAACATGATTTCAAAGAGAAAGAATCCTTGAGTTCAAGTGCCCAATCTTTGTTTCCTGAGGAACATAACAGTATAAATACTATTCCACTTTATATTGTCGCCTGGGAAAGAGATTGAAAGCATGGTGGACACTTGAATGGAACTTCGGGGTCTAAGACTCATTCTTACCTGCCCATTAACACATCAGTTTATCATGGACACTTAAATCAGGTAGATTTTTAGGACTTGTTCTAAAATGTTCAGCCCAAAAAGTTGATAAATGGGCTTGTTTGTTTGTTTATTTATTTATTTTCAGAGACAGGGTCTGGCTATGTTGCCCAGGCTGGAGTGCAGTGGCTATTCACAAGCTTGATCATAGCATACTACAGCCTCAAACTGCTGGGCTCAAGCGATCCTCCCACCTCAGCCTCCTGAGTACCTGGCATTACAAGCATCTTCCCCCCCACACAGCATGAGTCACCTTTTAATCTATGAGAAATGTAATGATGTTTTTGATGTCTATGACAGAGATTGAAGTAATACAACTTTCCTCCTTTATCCTATTATTTTTCTGATGTTTTGCTTTAAAAAGTTTTACTTTTTCATAAATCTCCAAATTTCACATTTTTATCCTTAATGACTTCCTTCTAAAGATGACACCAGTGATAAGCAGTACCCTCATTCTCTCTTGTAATCTTTCTCACTCTTGCATATTTTTCCCCATCCAGCAAAGACACCAACTGAGCTATTTCTTTATTCCAGACACAATTCTCCTCTGAGATTTTCATCAATATATAAATAGACGTGCCGCTATCACAGCTGCTTGACATCTACCAAGCCCCTCATTAAGTACTGGACTACAACATAAGAGAATGGAAATATTTGAAATGCCTATTGAAAGTCAAGTCAAAAAGTTAATATTTTCACACATTTGCCACTCTTCAAAAGCAAAAAGAAATTCCAAATGGTTGCAAAGCCAAGCATCTTGTCTTTTCATAGTTTAACTAGCTGTACTGTAAGTCTCAAGATAACCTCTTCCTCCTTATTCTATGGTTAATTTCCTACCTTTGCTATGCCACTAACCACCTGCATCCTCATGCACACATTCAAACCTCTAAGCCTTTGGATCATCTGTGGGGCACTGCCACCACCAAATAGCAATTTAAATGCTGTAGCTTTAGGCTTTCTAGGGATTTTATAAAGGCTCCAAATGAGAAAGAACCTAGGAGTTGGCACACTCATTCATATGTAGTGTTGGATTGTTAGGAAAAGACAGGATCATTGAGATCATTTAATTCAGTCCATTCCTTTCATAGGATGAGGCCCTGAGGGAAAAGGGACTTGTCCAAGACAATACAGCTAGCCAGGATCCCATGTAGGAGAGTAAGACTGCTGTAATATTTCATTCTAGCACCATCCCTATCACAACACATATCCTCCCAAAGTCTCCTTTGTATTTTCCAAAATCAATTGTACCTTCTTATTTTTTCCCTGTTTCTTGAGTGCCCATGATACAACTGAAGAAATATAGTTCTTTAAAAATGATTATGGTTTCTATAGGCAACTGAATGATTTTTGAAAAATATACATGCATACAAATTTTTAACCTACTTGTTTTGCTCCCCAGCTTTGAGCAGAACCATCATACTGACAGCTGAAGACACCAAAGAAGCACCCCTTTATTATTCAGGACATCATTAAGATACAATGATCAACAAATCACATTCTAGATTATCACTCATTATGGATCATGCTAAAATATTTGCTTCATGTGAGGTCCCATGGGGTTGAATTTTGCATGACCTCATGTGCTTTGGAAATTTCTTCTGAAGAATCCTCCCCTTGGATAAGTGATTGGTTGTCAATATTTATTTAATTTATTAATTAAGTTTTAGAGCACAGTTCTATCTCCAAAGAAGAAAGTCTACCTTTGTCTCCAGAGCTACAAGGTGCACAGAATGGCTGACACTCCCCAGTGGCTGTCCACGCATAGCATGGCTGTGTGCTGCTTTATCAGAACAAAGAGCCAAGAATGCCCAGAGCTGAGGACCCCACTGAATGGAACAATCACTCCTTTCTGTGCTACTCTGGAAATGGTTCATAGAGCTTCCTATTAGCACCTGTCATCAGGATGCACTAATTCTCAAAGAAATATATTGAGAGAATACATTTATTTATTTCACATTAGTTGGATTAAATGAAACCAAATTTCTTCTAGTCAAAAATATGTTTGAAGAGATTGAATCCAAAGGTTCACATATCCATTACTGGCACCAGCTTTCATTATAATGAGTTCACTCCAAAGATTTCTGCAAAGACTTCTTTTTAAACTAGCATTTTAGAAATCATATTTTCAAGCTAGACTTGTTTCAATTTAGTGACCTCCCAGAGAAATATACCCTTTTTGGATGGCCCCCCACCCCACAAATGTAACTTGCATTTGAGAATGTTAAAGGATTGTGGTTTATACAAGGAAATAAATACATACACAAGGAAGTGCATGTGTGCCTTAGTAATCTCTCTCTCTCTCTCTCTCTCTCACAGACACACACACTCTGATATTAACAAGTGAATAATGAATATATTAGCGTCTTTACTTAAATATCCTGATGGAAACCAAACTCTTAAAGCTATTTTAATGAAGGATTTGTCCATGAATTATTTCCAAGAGAGCATGCAATCACAGTTTTATAATTCATGATATCACTTTCAGGTATAGAAACAAGCACATTAACTAAATGAATGATACAAGATGGCCCACTCCTCTTTTCCTAAAAAGGAGACACATTTCTCCCTGAGAGACTGCATTAAATATAATTCATTTTCTTTGTCTCAAAAATTTCATAAAACAAAAGTGGAAAATTCATCCTAGAAAATCAGACATTTAGAATACTGTAATTTTATTAGTGTTTCTGGACAAATTTTTCTAATATCCCTGCAGCTTTCTATTATGATTCACAATGTCTGCAGTAAGAGAGTAGTGAGAGAAGAACCCATTAAGAGGCAGTTACTATACTGCTGGATGCAGCTAATAATCTTTTTATTTTTCATTTTTATTACTCTATAGTTTATGAATGACAATCTACTCATTACCTATTGTTATAAAAATTTTGATTTAATGGAAATATGCATCAATAAACAGTACCTACTAGAAGCTTTCTGCAATACTTAGCAGTACATAAATGTATATCATAGAATTTTCTGCCTACTAGACTTATTTCTTGGGAATCTAGATGAACTCATAATTTCAGCTATGATAACTGCCTGTAAACCTAGCATCATTGCTGCTGCATTAAATGTTTTATCTACTGTCCATGAGTAATAAAGAATCTGACTCATTCATTTTCTATTATGAAATATAGTTTTCTAAGATATTAATATTTTTTTCAGGGAGACTAGTGTTGACCTAAAACTGGGAAGAGAAAACCATAATTGTGAGTTGGAACTTTTCTAACAATAACATAAAGTAATCAATGTTTTGGTAAGAATTGTGACAAGGCTGCAGATAGCTACACACAGTTCACTAGGTATAAATGGAGAAATCTGAACAGGCTCTCCTCGGTATAACCCTTCTAAAAATCTCATAGATTTTTTTCTCCCACTAGCTAATATTAATGTCAAAAGCATCCAATATATCAAAGGTTTTGTTGCAATCTGGAACACTATCATTTGATTTCCTCTAGACCATTTCTGCAAGAAGTAAATATAACCGAGATACAGTGAACAAAATAGAATCATGGTGTTATCGAGCTATGGTTTTCAAAAGTAAGAACAATTTTGGAACACTAAATTTAAGATTATTTCTAAGCCATTTCTGGAGATAATGAAAATTGTATTAGGTTAGCAATGCCCCCTTCCTCTTCTCTCTTCTTCCTCTTTTTTCCTTGCATTTTTCTTTTGCTCATTTTTCTTTTTATCAGTCCACATTAAATAAGAATGCACTGCCTAAAAAGTGAAGGTTTACTAACTACTTTTGAAAAGCCCCCCTTTTTCCTCCTTGGTCCTCTATTTCACTAGGTGGTCTTTGGTTTTACTCCTGCTGCCAATGCCCACTGATTCATTTCTGAGGCCAGTATTTATTGTCCTTTCAGGTATTGCTCTCAGGATGTATTGTGCTGCATGAAATCAGTAAATAAATAGTTATTTGATTGATACTCTATTCAAGGCACTGTGCTAAATTCTATGCAAAGAGATAAAAATCATGCCCTTTGCTTCACCATAAATTAGAATCTAATGGGGAACATAAAAATATAATAATCACCAAGTAGTTTAGCGATTCTCAACCTTAGCTACACAGTAGAATCACCTGTGGAGTTCTCAAAAACATTGACACTAGGACCTTACCTCAACCCATGAAACTAGAATCACTGGTGGTCAATGTTGTCTAAAAAACAAGGGATAGAGGCAATGGTATTGTTAGAATTGAGTGGAAAATGTTCTAAATGTGTACTTATGTGTGAATATCACATCAAGTGTCTCTAAAGAACAAAGATTCGGTGGAGCTTTAAATCCATGTAACACTAGGGACAATGATGTATTCAGTACTGTTCTAAAATTATTCATTGAATTCTCTCTTCTCACAATTTTCATCTTCAGAGTTCACAGAAGATAACACTATGTCTCAGTGAACTGGTTTCATTAGGAAAGGAAGGTGTACTTGTTATCTACTGCTGTGTAATAAATTACTACAAAACTAAGTGGCTTAAAACAACAATATGCATGCATTAACCTCACTGTTTCTGTGGGTCAGTAATTCAGGAGTGCCTACTAAGCATTTCCAGCTCTAGGTCTCATTAGATTGCAGTGAGATTTCGACCATGGCTGTAGACAGCTAAAGGCTTGAGGAAGGCAAGAGGAATTGCTTCCAAAGTGGCTCATTAATGGGACTGGCATCACACATTTCTTAGTCCATTGGTTTTGTACTTCTCCTCTTTATCACCTATGTTTAAAAGTTTTTTTCTTAAATTATATTTTCCCCCACCCATGATTTCTAAGACCATCAAGTCTACTTTTACTCAATACATAGTTATTGAGTATCTCCTCTGTACAAGGTGCTATATGCCTCTGATTTTTCCAGGCTTGAAGATATCACAAATTAAAGGGGAAAACATATGCTCATATGCAGCTACCATGCCTGCCATGTTGTACTGGTGTACCATAACAGACACCACACACAAATACAGGGCTGTGGTAAATGTAGGGAGGAGAGATTAGTTATAATCGAGTGGCATACAGGAAGAATTCAAAAATAACTTGGCACTGAACTTGAGCAGTAATGACAAATGTGGTTTTTGAGAGGCAAGAAGGGAAACTAAACACTAATTGACCCTAGCCTCTTTTCTGGGACTATTGGTGACTTTGTTATACTGTCTCAAATTTATAACATAATTAACATATTGGTGGGCTAAAGAAACATATTCAGAAGGAGTTGATACATGAATATAATGATTTGTTCAACAGCTGAAGTGTATGTAAAGATAGGTGGGTATGTGTAAAGATTAGGTGAAGTAAACCAAATAGCTTCAACCTTGATGGTAAAACCAAATACAACATCTTCAGTTGCAAGGAAATGAGTTGAAACTTCACAGGATGTGACAATTCATGAATTTTAAGTGAACTGATCACCATCAGTTATTGTTCCTTTGTTTATGACATTTCAAATAACTCTACAGCAACACTGAACAACTTAGGAGTATACTGAAAAAAGTAAACAGTGAAAAGGACACAGGCCAGAAAATTAAAAATGGCTGGATATCAATGGGAAAAGGAATTGAAGGTCCCAGAGAGGGCATCCCAGAAAATGGTAAGAAAGATCTCCTGAAGCTGAGGGAGTATGATGGACGGCTAAACTGGGAAGAGCTTGAAGAACTAAGGTCATGGTGCAGGTGAAGAGCTAACAAACCTATTGTCAGGCCTTCCAATAACTGAATTAAAGTCATAATTGAGTTCTTGGGGTCAAAGATTGGAAACTCGGTATCCTTAGACTGAAGTCAAAAAGGAATAGTTATTTTCCTCAAGTTTTACAAAAGCAACAACAGCAAGTTAGATTGGCCTAACTTTTCCTTTACAGCTTAGTGTAGAAAACACAAACTCTGAAAAACCAACAATCAAACCATCTCTACGGTTTGTGACATGGGTATTTATATTCTTGAACGTGTCTTCTGTTATTACTGAACCTTATTTTTGTACAAAGGTCCATGTTTGAAGGATTCAAGTACTTTTACATCGATCAGTATTTCCTCTTTTTAGCATAAATCTAATGTTGAAATTATATTTGTAACTGATATCTCTATATACTGAGTTTTCCAGGGTAGGTTAATTCTTGCTTTGCTCTTTGGATGCTGTATATTGGCACAGATGCATAATCATGCACACAGTCCTACCCTAGACATCAGAGAGAATCCACTTCTGATGCAGAAGAGATATCACAATGTTGTGCAAGTCCATATTCTTAGGATCAAAAGGTTAACTCTGTATGTTTCAGCTGTTTGGATGAAAGAAAAGAGCAGATATATGCCCTATTATTTGTGTTCCATTACATGCATTATATTTTCAAAATGACATTTCAGAGAAATAGCAACAAAAATCAATAGTTCTCTTCTTTTTTTTTCCCTTAGAGGTGAAAACTATTCAACAGTTTCATCATATGAAATTAGGCTTTCTTAATCTTAGCAGCAGTGATTATGTGAGTTTTCCTAGGAAAAACAATGCTGAATTGCACAGAATTAGAAAAAATCTACATCTGAGAAAAAAGTTTAAAGCTAACACTGTGTGAAATATTGCACACAATATGTTTTTCACAAATCTCCAAATTTCTAGTTATGGGTTATGCTTTTGGGATCTTTTGACCCAAATACCACTATCGTGAACCTAAAACCACATACAGAAAATCCACCACGGGAGAACAACTTCCAAAAATCATTTTTTTAACCTTAAGTTAGTAAAGATAGCAATAACATAAAATGCTGATGCTATAAAGTTTAATTTTTAAAAGTAGCACTCAAAATTGTAGAGATGGTGTAATACAATTATGTGAAGTTAAAATGTGAAAGAAAATAAACAAGTTGGTTTTGAGTGATGGCATATCCATAACACTTTCTCCTTCTTATTTTTTCAAATTTCCTTTAATAAAAACACATTCATTTAAAATAAAAATATAAGAAATATATATATATGTGTATGTAAGATATATAAGAAAAGAGCTAAGAGATACAAAAGGCTACCTTCTAATTCAAGTGCAGTTATTGGCTCTCATAGTTTCAGCTTCTCAAATTGTTTATATCTATGCATTGAGACAAATTAGACCACTGACTCATGTGCTGCTTGCTCCCTGGGTACAGTGAGAACATCAACCTTTAGAAGCTGCCTTAAAAATGAGATGTGTTACATGAATTGATATTTTAGTTGTATGCATGTGTATAAACTTTTCTGGATATATGGCTTGCCATTTAGTTGGGTACTTATTTTTGGCCACTCAGTGTGCATACGGATATGTGTGATTTCATATATGTGAATAAATGTTGGCATTTGGATTATTTTTGGCCAAAGAGTATGTGTGAAATTAGACACAGTCAGGAGCCAAAAATAGCCAAATGGCAAGCCAATTACATAAATGTTGTCTGGCATACCAAAAAAAATCTGGCTTAGTTGTTATAAAACAGAAGTTTTAGTCCCAGTTATTATTACTACCACTATTATTTCTACTGCTACTGCCACTAAAACCATTAACAACTACTGAGCCTTATTATGCACATAAAATATACAACATTTTCCATAATTTGTTCCATTTACACAAAACAATAACCTTATATGAGGTAAGTATCAATACCATAGATATGTAGATATGAATACCATAGCAGTACAAGAAAAATAATTCTTAGAAGGTTAGGTATTTCAGTAAAGTCACAGACATATTAGTGACAAAGTTGAGATGAGAACCTAGATACACTGAACTCAAGAGTCAGACAAATGAATTGCATGGAAGTTGTGTCCCTTATATATCACATGACCTTGAGCCCTTATAAGCAACTCTGCATTATAGTTTTATTTACATGTAAAATGAAATGACCATTTGTGCTCTAGAACATGGGTGAAAGTGCTATAAAAACGGAAACTGATGGACTGTGAAAAGGACTGGTACTCAAACATCTTCCCTTTCCCTATAAACCCAACAGTTAATTTATTCTTGGATCACCCTAAGAAAAAATACTGATAATAGAAGACGACAGGAAAAGCACTGGCTCTGATATTTTAAAGGTATTTTTAAAAGTCTGAATATGCATTATAGTTCATTTGAATTCCTTCAAGGATCCCAAAAAAGAGGATCTTCAAAGTTCAATGTACAGAATACTGTTATAAAATTCTATATTGTATAGGATTATATGTAATATACTTACATATATAACAAAAATACAAATACTAAATAGCAAAGCACTATCCACACAAAAACTTGTATATGAATGCTCATAGCAGCATTATTTATAACTGAAAATTGGAAATGACCCAAATGTCCATCAATTGATGATGAAGAAAAGTTGCAGTATATTTATACAATGGAAAATTATTCAGCATTTAAAAGAAATGAAGTACCAATACGTGCTACAACATAGATGAACCCTGAAAACATACAACTGAAAAATTCAGTCACAAAAGACCACATATTACATGATTCTATTTATATGAAATATCCAGAATAAACAAAGGAATACAGAGAGAAAGTAGTAATTGTTTAGGGTATGGAAGTTGGAAAGGGATTTCTTTTAAGGGATATAAAAATGTTCCAAATGTTATTATCATGATGGTTGCACATTCTGTGAACATATTAAAAATACATTAAACAGTATAATTTGAAGGAGTGAATTTTATCATATGTGAATTCTACCTTAATAAAACAAATGAAAAGTTTGCCATCACCACTATCAAAAAGAATTTCTAGAAAACTCCTTTATTTGTAGAATTTCCCTATAAAAATTATATGTGTGAATTCATATAAACATGTATACAGTACAATAAATTATACATAAACACACATACACATACAGATCAATATTTTTTTTCCTAAGTAGGTCTTTGAAAACCAGTTTTAGGAGAGGTTCTTACAATTAAAATTCTTCACTAGGTGGTCAGGCCAATTTTAAATTATCCAATTCTTGGCATTTTCACTATTTCCCATGCGAGAAAATGTCAGAAGATAATAAGATCTCAGAGGACTTTTTTTTCTTTCTAGTTAGCTGAAATTGTCATGACTTAATTTCATTCCATTATTTCTTATTACATTGCTTTGGACAGCCTAATTCTATTCCCCCCTTGGTGGCTATATCCTCTACCTAGACCTGAACATCAGTATAAACATCTTCTGCAATAATCAGACCTCAGCACAGCACCTTTAAAATTACCTGCATCTCCCAATGAGTTGACGTTATCGGCACTCGGGCTGACAATCTGAAATAATGTCTGAAAGGTTTTCTTTGTTTAGCCTTGTTCTACTATTCAAATCATGTTTAAAAATTTGTCACTTCTAGAAGAAAAATGTTGGAAAAACTCTTACAGACATCAGCCTATGCAAAGAATTTATGAAGACCCTAAAAGCAATCAAAGCAACAACAAAAATAAATAAATGGGACCTGATCAAATTAAAAGGCTTCTGCACAGCCAAGAAAACTATCATTAGAGTGAACAGACAACCTACAGAATGGGAGAAAATATTTGCATGCTACACATCTGATAAAGGACTGATAACTAGAATCTATATAGAACTCATGAAAATTAATCAGAAAAAATCAACCCCATTAAAAAGTGGGCAAAGGACGTGAACAGAAGTTTTTCAAAAGAAGACAGACTAATGGCCAAGAAATATATGAAAAATTGCTCCATATCTCTAATCATCAGGGAAATGCAAATGAAAACCACAATGAGATATCACCTAACCCCAGTGAGATTGGCCTTTATCAAAAAATCCCAAAGCAACAAATGCTGGTGAGGATGTGGAGAGATAGGAACACTCTTTTACACTGCTGGTGGGACCACAAATTAGTGCAACCTCTGTAGAAAAGAATTTGGAGATAACTCAAAGAGCTAAATATAGAAATACCATTTGATCCAGCAATAGCACTATTAGGCATCTACCCAAAGGAGCAAAAGTCATTCTATAATAAAGACATCTGCACTTGAATGTTTATAGCAGCACAATTCACTATAGTAAGGATATGAAAACAGCACAAGTGCCCGTCAATGCACGAGTGGATTAATAAAATGTGGTATATGTATACAATGGAACACTAATCAATTATAAAAAACAACAATGATCTAGCACCTCTTATATTTTCCTGGATAGAGCTTGAGCCTATACTCTGAAGCGAGGTATCACAAGAATGGAAGAATAGACACCACATGTGCTCGCTATCAAATTGGCACTGTGATCAACAGTAAGGTGTTCACACAGTAGTAATATTCTTTGGGGGTTGGGGTTGGGTAAACTCAAAATTAATGGACACTAATGGACATGGTGAGCATTGTAGGGGGCAAAGGGCACGCCTCAAATCATGGTTTGGATGCGCCAAAGTCATAACATGTAACCAAAATGTTTGTACTCCCATAATATACTGAAATAAATAAATAAATAAAGACTGCAACAATTCACTTTGCAGCTATTGTATATATTTATTAATGAAGTATTATTAAATAATTATACTATGTTATATATTTAGTGCTCTACGTATTAACAATGATAATGCTGTATTAATTATCTCATTAATGTTGTTTGTCTTTCAACTCTCTAAAATTCTTTCTTTCACTCAAAAAATGTAATTACCTGGGTAAATATTGCCTACAGGCAAAAAATAATAAAAATTTGAAGCAAATCAAAACAATATTGGTCTGGTCAATCCTAGGCAATGCATGAACTTTTTCCTAAAGAATAGACTTGTGTTGTTTTCTCATTGTATCTTATTTTTTAAATGTTCTAATGAAGATTTGCATATTGAGGGGTCATTATAGAAATAACATCTTGCCATCACACTGTATTTGGTTTACTCAAAAAAACTCTGAAGTCATAAACTTTGGCTTTCTAACTAGAATAATCCAGTTTTAATCTACTGTTATTTTGGGAGATGAGAAGATTGGTGGTGCATTATTCTAAAAGTTAAATTGATTAATATTTAATTGTGTCCATATTCACAGGTATTATTCAGGAGTGTTTTTATGAGACATAGCAATTATTAGAAAACCAGGAATAATTTTGTAACTAGCTTAAAATGAACTGTAATTTTGAATAATCACTAATAGTGATCATTGAGTGGACCTTTAGAGATTAATACACTTGTTGATCCATATACTAATTTATATGTAGATGGCATATGTTCATTAGAGTGATATTTTTAAGACAAACATAACTTACTCTTTTGCAACCAAGTATAAATACGTATTTCACAGGTGTTTTGACTATGAATAAAAACTTTCTTTTCTGCTGAATATATTTTAAAGCAGTAGTAACAAATAGATTATTTACCAGTTATGAGCTTGCATAAAGCACAGTCAAAAATAAAATTTTATTGCTATTTATATATTATTATATGTTTACTTTACTTTAAGATGTCTTTCAAATAAAAGATATACTTAACTTTTAAAAAATAAAATTTTTAGTCATTGCTGTTAGATAGATGGGACTTGTGGCTATACCTCATAAAACAGCAGGTACTCCACATCAACACATAGTATTCAAGTAGTTAATCACGAATCTCTAAATGGCTTGCACTAACAAAATTTGGACATACCAAATTGATATGAAAAAAATTTAAAAGTGGCCACTAGATTCAAGCAAAACTTTATTTTAGAAAAAATTTTGTTGAGGAAGTTCCTTCTTACGCCTTATGTAAGAAAGCCCAATATCTGAACTAATCACATGAACTGTTGAAAAACTTCACCCCCAAATGGGTAGATGGGTTCAGTGAAAACAAGTGTGTGCACACACACACCTGTGCAGACACATACATATATCTATATTTTATATTTATATGATTTTGTTATCATGTTTAGAGTATTTGTACCCTAAATTTGATAGTATATTGGAAATAAGAATGCAAGATAGCATTTAATAATCAACTATTTATATTTAAAATGAAAATATTCACAGTACCAAAAAGATGATTAAACCTCTGTATCAACAGACTGGTAATTATAATTATAAAATCTGTAATTTTAATATTAGAAGATAATAAAGAAAATGTAATATGCCTATGATTTATAGTGGGACAGCAAAAGAAATATGACTAAATAATAATGAATATTTTCATTTATACGAGAGTCTGTAAAGCCTTTTATATGGGTGAGCTCTAATTAAGCCTACTATTATATACTAAATACATGAGGAAAATGTCAGCATAATGAAGACTACAGTTTAGAAATAAAACATCAGCATAGTATATTCTTCATCAGGCAAATTTCTGAATGATCAATTATACATATAACATTTATCACTCTCAGTTCTAAATATCAAGTAATTCTTAGTCAACCAGACTTATTTTGATGTGTAATACTTTTACCTGGTCAAGAAGAAGAAAGGGTAAAAAAAAGACTGTTAATTTTTGTTCTTTATTAATTTAATAAATACTATTGGCAATTTCAGGAATATGCTGTAATTACACTGCTTATAAATCTTACATTCCCTTTTGCTTATTCCTGTAAGCAAATCAATATGAAGTCCTGATACATCTTAAGAGCTACATTAGACAGAAAAATTTTACTCATTGGCAAATTGAGTCCACTCTATAGTCACTATCAAAGTTTTCTGTCCCTAAAACTTTCCCCTCAGGATCTAATTTCTAAGCTTGGGATTCACTGAACATGAAGCATATTTTCTCAGAACCAAAACTTATAATTAAAAAAAAAAGGTTTGTGAGTAATCTATTCTTTTTTCAGTTTTGACTTACACTATTACCTTCTTTATGAATATCACAGAAACTCTCAGAAGGAAAACAGAAAATCAGCAAGTGAAGCAGTTTCAAGGTAATGATCAAAATATGCTTTGAATTTGCAAAGAAAAAAATGTTTGCCTGGAAATGATTATATCAACACTTTAATCCCACAGATCATTTCACCTATTCCATTACTCTTCACCTTCAGCTAAAAGGCTAATTTTGAAGGCCTATGTGTGACCCTACAATATAAATCTTATGAGGGCACAGATATTTGTCTATTTTGTTCTCTCTTCTATATCCAATCCCCAAGAAGATGCCAAAACTTAAAGGTTTGTAGAACAGCAATGGCATATCACATTCTCTACCATCTTAAATCTGTATGTCAACTATAGCTTGTCAATTTCTGCTATAATCAATTTTTCTATTCAGTATAATAGAATAACAAGAAAATGCAATAGGGTTGAAAGGTCCTTTAGCCAGACATCTAATGCTTACTCTGTCCAGACTCCATACGAAGGGACTTGCAGTACTCATTACCTCCTGAGGTAGCCCATTCCATCTCTAAACCACTGTAATGGTTAGATATTTCTTCAAGTCAACTGATTATAATGACTCCTTGAGTTATTATGTACTGGTTCAAGTAATCTCCTTTTGGGACTCTTAATCAAGAATCCTAAGCACTCTTAACTTTGTTGATGATTGTATAATCTAACTTAGTTTCAAGTTTTTTTTTTTTTTTTTTTTTTTATCATTTTCTTGTGCTCTTCTGAAGATATTCCATTGAGAAAGTGTGACAAATAGAGCAGTCCACAAAGCCCTGGCTAAGTGATCAGTGTAGATGAGTTCATCCCATCCATCTTTCTAAAATTAATGCATGCTGAAGCTGACTAGTCTTACTTGTTAGCCCACTACTGGCTTATATTAAGCTTATGCTGATTACTAAATTGTAAATTGTATTTACTCACTTGCTATTTATTTTATATTTTACTCAAATGTGACCCTCAGTTTTATAGCTGCTAATCGTATGTTCTTAGATTTGACACTTCATTCCAGCTTGGGACAGTCACATCAATTCTCAATGCATCTACAAATTGATATTTTGTATTTTAATTCAAAGCACTGGGTAATGTTCATCAGACCAGAGCAAAGACAGAGTTTTTTAGGAAGAACTAGGAATCGCTCACTATGACCACAGTAGTTCTTAAACATAGCCAGTTATTGTCCCTAAATGAGACAATCTTGAGGACATATATATGTCTTTATCTTTTTTAAGTAGTTTGCGTAAGAGATACATGAGCAAATCTGTAAGACTAAATCTTTTCAGTTCTTTTCAACCCAAATAGCAGCACTATATTACATACTTTCAGTACTTAATAGGTAAATTATCAAATAATTTAGATCAACTTTTCCCAGGAAGAGATTGATATCAACATTAGCATGACTAATCCAGGCAACAACAATATTAATTCCAGCAGGTACATAAAAAAATCTATTATCTAGTTATAAAACAGTATTCTAGGATAATTAAAATCTAGTCTTTGTTCCAGATATTTCTAGCTTTTAAATATAGAAATTTAACCTTTCTAATTTTCCTTAGGAGTTTCCTAAGAATATCTCTCTAGATTTCATGTAAAAGTCATAACATATCCTGTGAAATACTTTAACACAGTCTGGCTCTAAGGTAGTGAAACTACTTTCTTGCATGATTTTTAGAAACCACATAGCTTTATGTTACACCAAGATGCTTTGAATGTTCCAAAGTACATGCACATCCTGTTTCATTTGAACTTCAGAATTATTTTTTTACATGGATAGGAAAGTATAATATTATTATCTTGATTTTATAAGCTGATAGAAGGGGAAATAGGTAGCATCTCTAGGACTCAGCTCACTTTAACATAGCGAGGTCATTGATTTGCAGCCAGACCATTACCTAAATTCTACATATCACACAAATGAGATAGATAACTGTAATCTTCACAAAATTCATTTGAGGTAATACTTTATGTAATTACCTCTCTATATTCCCCGAAGAGTTCAAATCATTTTTTTGATGCATACTTCCTTTATTTTTTCTTAGAATGGCATTATTGTCCCTTTACATTCTGCCTCTATCCCAATCCTACTCTTATTTCCCTACTAATTGAATGTGCTGGTCTCTTTCTAGTCTTGAATTAAAGGAAAAGGTTTATTGTAAGACTTTCTGAAAGTAAAGGACTTTATACCCTTATTATATCTTTGAGGCATATTTTAAACTAGAGACCTATTATAAATAAACATCATATGTTATCTGTGTTAATGTGCTTCTTCAACCAATGAATCCAATTCATATTTATATGGTCTTCTATCAAGTAGGAATATTATAGTCCTTATGTCTAAAACTGTCTTGATCAAATAGTATTGGGGGAAACATTTAATTCATAAATGTAAGTGTAGTAAAAAAGTAATTGGATTAAAATCAGAAGACTTTAATTCTGATCATTGCTTATCCTCTTACTGGTCATACCATTTATCTTCCCTAGGCTTGGTTTTCCCATTCATTAAACATGCACAATAAAAAACACCCTCTCTACCTTTTAAAGGTGTTTAAAAAAGACTATGTGTATAACACTTTGAAATCTAAAACAATATGTACAATAAGGGATCATCATATTAACAGTGATATAAAAATCAAGATAATCTGAATTAAGGGATTATTATTATACAGTCAAAATTTTGCATAGCAGGCAATTATTTTTGTCAATTCTTCAGTTCAATAGCATGTATCCTATACTTTGGCCAACCATAAAGGCTTATGCAAAATGAATTCTCTAAAGAAAATTTTAGCAAGTGCATAATTATCATATTTCTTTTGGTTCCCTTGTTAATAATCAGAGAGATTAAATGCTAAAAGCAAGTGAAGCAAACAATCCTACTGTGGAAATAAGAGTTATATAAATAGGGTATTTAAAAGCAGTTAAAACACCAGGTACATTAGACTGGAAATATGCACAAATTCATAATTTGGATATTTTAATCATATTTGCTAAGTCTTTACAGAATAAAATATCTGTTAATAAATAAATTATCAGAAATAGAAGTAAATTTCACAAAGGAATGTGGCTAAACCTTCAATTCAGTTGGTTAAGTTGGCTATATATTTCAAAGAATTAAATATGCTTGTAAATAGAAAAAGAATGGAGGGAGTAAAACAGGGAGTAATGTCAGAAAAGTTATTTTTAAAATGTCTTAATGTCAAAATGAGTTCATAAATTGTCCCCCAATTTTTACTATTTTGATTTTTGGAAATGTTATAAAAATTATTACTTTTTATTCAAACTGGATGCTCGATTTTAAAATAGCAACATAGTATAGGGTGATAGATCTAATTTAAAAATTTTAATTTTGAAATTGAATGAGGATAATGTATTTACAGGAATTAAGCTGTATATCTGAAGTATTTACAAACTAGTATTAAAAAACAGAATTATTACTTTCTTTGAATCATTTTTTATTTTCATGATAACAAATGAAGTGATCCTACAACATCGACAATTTTTCAAAAAATAGAAGAAAGCAGAGACTGAGATATGCCAAAAGACAGTCTTTTCTTTTTCAGCTTTCTGTTTTCAAGCCATTAAAAAAAAATCAAAGTACTTTATTGAGCTCAGAAAGCCATAGCCTCAGGGAACAACAGAACTTCAACACTAATTTTCTCCATATGCTAGTAGAGTGGAAAGTTCGGGTTTTTAATGATCAATGGCACCATGTTAACATAATTCCAAAAAGTGGATTTTCAGTTTGGGGGTAATTCCAAACATATACCTGCTGTCCTCAAAGCAGAGAATTCAAGTCCAGAATAAACACAAATTCTAAATTATACACAGTGTATTGTGAAATATCATTATTTTAGAAAGTAAAGAAATATCTATGGCAGAACCTATTTTATGTGCTGTCAAAATATGTGGCTAAAAACAGCTTCTCAGTAATATTTTCAAGGGTCAAAAGGAATGACCTTGTCATGTTTTTCATGATCTGATATAAAACCTGGATCAGACACTAGTGAAGATTAATACGGTAATTATAAAAGAATCAGAAGTGTTATGTAGCAAAACAGATATAACAGAAACAGTGCCTCCTAATAGTATTGACATTTCTCTAAAATTTTTCTCCCAATCCTTGATTATGAGGACCACAATAAATATATTTTATAGAATAAATTTTGATAATATTAAGGGTAACAAAGACTTAAAAAAAACAGTACATTTATTCTCAATCACATCTTTTAAAAATCACCTTTGAACAGGACAAAACTGTGGGAGAGTAATATGCATGATTCGATACCATTCCTATAGCTGTGCGCACTGACTTAGTTGAGAAGCTAAGTGATTATGGAAAAAAAGTCTAGAAAAATCTCTAAAATCAGAGGACATTCACTTATGTGGCTGGATCTATAGTTACTTGCTTTAAAACTATTTATCTAAGTATGTAAATATACAAAAAATCTATAAATAGGAGCTCAACTCTCAATACAGACGTTTCAGGAAAACCTAAAGAGATAGACAGAACTTATTATGTATATAACAGGGGACCCAAAGAACCTACCCTAGGACAGCATGTGTATTCTCTGGGTCTGTGCAGCATGTTTGTCAACAGAATGCCTGGTTGAATGTCATCTTTACAACCCAGAATGCTATGCTGAATAAAACAAACAACAACAAAAACTTACAGCAAAGCTTTAGATTGTTACCTTAAGTCTCTCTGCAGTATGATTGTAACCTTAAGTCTCTCTGCAGTATGACATCACTTTCAGACTTGTTAAATCTTTTTGCTCCTTTTCTCTCAGTCTAAGTTATTGCTATTGAAAAACTATGCAAGATGTTTCTCATTTAGCCATTCATTCAGAATACATTTATTGTGCGCTACATTCCATAGCACACAATCAGTAAAACACACCATGTTGTATCTAACCTCGGTTTATGTTATTCCTGATGGCCTCCTTTGTTTACATTTGCCTATTTGCCAAAATCCTCACCCACACATGCCTGAACTACCTCCTCTCCAAAGGTGCCCCTGAGGCATCAAGACAAAACTCACTAGTCCTTTTTTGTGCGGTACTGTAAGTTTCAGTGCTTCTATTATTGTCTTCACATTTAAAAAAAAACTCTCTCTTTAAAAGTCTGTCTTCACTATTCAAGTTAAGGATATGTGATATCTCATCCACATTTATAGCCCAAGAAAGTTAACAAGGTTCTGTGCACTTTAAAGCCTTCAAGAAATGATTCATGAATGAATGAAAGACTGTCTACCTTTATTGGGAACTGGATGCCAATTAGCTCCCAGATACTCTTCCGGAGAGATCTACCTGCTTGCTCCTGTTATCAACCCCATGATTTCTGCCAAATGAGAATGACTCTCTCCCAGTAGAAGAATATTCATCACACCCTGGAGACTTGAATGTGTTCTTAAAGTTCAGTACCTACTTTGTGTTTCTAAGAGGCCAAAGCACTTCAACGAGCTTCATATTCAGCAACTACAATTCCAGCCTTCCCCACCCCCAGGGTTTTGGAGAAAAAAGAATTTGTTTATCTTGGAGTCTAAGACAGAATCTAAACCACCAGCAAGGCCATAGTTTATGTAGCAGTATGATCCATTTCCTTTTTAAAAATGAGGGTTAGGATATCTTTAGTCTTTAAGTATTAGAATATAAGTGAGCCTCTTAGTGATCTGCCTTTCCAAGTCTTGAAACTTAATTGGGATCTGAAAAGCTCAACTTTATACCTAGTGACACTTTAGCTGATCTTAATTTTAATATATATGAATTCCAATTACATATGCAAAACAAAGTAAGGGTGATCTTTCCAAAAATGTTCAATTTTACTCCATATTGTTTAAATAGCTTTCAAGAGAAATGTACCAAAAACCTTTAAATTCTTTCTTCTCTATTGCCAATGAGTTTAGATGTTTGCTTCATTGTGATGTTCCAAATACACAAAACTCCAGTGGCTACAAGTTTTATTCCTTTGAATGAACAGTAATTACCCTTCAAAGATTAGGATTTTAAGTTAGGGTGACCTGCTTTCCTCATATTCTAACAGGCCTATCAGATCCATTGCTCCATCAGGCATAGCAGAGGACAAACAGCCACATCTAGCTGTTCTGCCATCTAACTAACCCTAGAATTCATCAAAGATAACAATTTATTTTGTGCCTACACTACATCTGTATGTTATCCACACAAACTTCACTATTTCAAATATGGTCTTCCTGTGTGCCTTTGTCGGGGAGAATAATACTCCAATTAATGTAAGACCATCTTCGGGTTTAGAAAGAATAACTCTCAGTCAGAATATGAGAATTTTACCAAAAATAATTTTTCTTCAAGCCTAGTTGATAAAAAGGCCTTATGAGGTTAGGTTTATTCAACTCTTTATTTTCAGTGACCAAATAAAGTATACAATATGTAATTACTGAGGTGCCTACATCCTTAATATAAACTGGAAAAATAAGCTTGTACAAAGTTTGCAAACCTCTGGTCCCAGTGTCTCACTTTAAAGATGTCCTTACTCTTCACTCCCATTAGCCAGAAACAGGTGTTTAAATAACCACTTATTTAGAAATATTTTCCTACAGGCAGGCTGAGAGTGGATTATGAGTCACACTGAGAGTGTAATCAGCCCAATTCCCCAGCCACAAACCCTGAGGTTCACCATTACCAAAGAGCGGGGTGTGAAAGTGGGGGAAACATCATTTTCATTACTCCTTCAATGGAAAGAAACTAATTCTCCCATTTGTGCAAATCTAGAGGACTTCCCTGAATTCTGTGAATTAGTGTGCATTTTTGAGGCAAGGACAGAGATTGCACAACTTTGATGCCAGGGAAAGACTAATGCCATGAGTGTTTAAACAGATCCTTGTTGAGGACTATGCCAACCCTGCTAAAGAAGATTTCCTGAAAAGATGCAGAATGCCTTGAACCACAATTACTTTTCCTCATCCAGAGAATTGATATTACATTAGAATGTTCAATGGAATTTGAACCAAGCCTTTTCACATTTTAGATTCCAGGCTAGTATAATTTCCTCACCATGCAAAGCAGACCAGAAATCCTTGAAATTCAATAGGATGCATTCAATTTCAACAATTTTACAATTTTCAATACAGCTATACAGGATCTTTGCTAAAACCCATTTGAAATAGCCATTATCAATTCCACATCTTTCTGTGAATCTCAAAATATATTAGCTAGACCGTCATCTTATTTTAGCTATAGAACGTATATCAGGTGTTTTTTCCCAGACACAGGCAATTAAAGGATTGGCAAATAACTTATGGAAAGCTCCAAAGAATTGATCCTTAGAGAGCAAATCTTGCAACACCAAACAACACCAATTTCCCTTGGGCACTTCTGCTGACAAGAGTTATTGCTAGGTAAGCTAGGCAACTAGAAGATATGTACAAAAACTATCACAATTAAATACTCCGCCTACTAAGTAACTGATTCTCGCTGAGAAGATGGTTGCTAGAATTTTCTTCCTGATCTGGTGTTATCACATAGCCATAGTGCAGAGCTTCTTGAAGGTGGTACTCTACCCATTCTGTATTGAATACATGTATTTTATTGTTCTGTAGTTCTGTTTTTTGTTTTACCCATTCTCCTCTAGTTATTTCACTTTAGAATCCCGTGGGTTTTGTATTCTGAAGCCAAACAACCTGTCGGAAATAAACAGCAGAGAACAGAATCCCTCTTATCTGCTTGCCGCCTAACAAATCAAAACACATTGTAATCTGGGATTATTGGAGAAAGTTTAGGAATAAAGAAATAAAATAAATAACGACTTGTCAAATGGGACTGTCTGTTGCTCAGCACCATGTGTTACCATAGCATGTTGCATATGTTCAGTTATTAAATATGTTAGTGAACATGACATAGATAGCCATGGCATTATCAAATATTTTCAGTGTCCATTAAACACTACAGTTACATATTTTCATTTTTACCTTTCATTAATAAAACTCAAGGCTAGAGCACCTTGAAGACAATTCTAAAAGCACAAAGATAAAACTATATTTGGGTTACATTAATATTTCACATGCTTAAATTATATTCACGCATTACTAAAAAAAAAACCTGTCAAGCTAACCAAAATGTTCTCAAATTTTCAAATGTGGTTCTCACTACCAGCTGTGATTTAGCTTACAATAGATACAATAGGACCGAAGTAAATGATCACATGTAGAATTTGAAAAACTTAAGTAGGTACATCTTTTTTCCTCTTCTGAACATCTTACTTCCTTTCAATTTAATCGTAGCTATTATCAAATGCTACAGAACATATGAGCTAGTCCCTTGATATAATCCACCCTCTGAGCTTGAGAACTTTGTCATTTAAATTGGCTATTAAGAGCTACGACATCTATGCCTTACTAAATGCTTAACAGCAGATTATGTCTGTTGTTACTGTTTGTTATATTAAGATTAAGCACAATAATGTTGACACTATTAATACATTTAAAAGCCTGTCACGTTCCACTACTGTTCAGGAGTGCTGGGGACTGCATGATTGAAATAAGAAATGACTAGGGGCAAAATTAAGAATTATGGAATGTGTAGAAGGTGAAGAACACAGAGGTAGACTCTGAAACAAGGACTGCTTCCCGTTAGGGTATTAACCACTTGCCTTCCTGGTTCTTCCGAGAATATTGTGTAGCCACCATTTTACTGAAAAGAGCTACATGATCCAAGTTCCTTGGCCCACTGCTGTTTCATGAATGCTGCCAGAAGACGAGAAAGTTTGTAAATAAAGTTAAAGGGCATTGGTATTACCTTTATACCAGTGTAGTTATTAAAATATATACACACTCGAAATATGCCAGAAAGGAAATCATTCTGTGGAGCTCAGTATCTTAAGAAATAAGACCAATTTGTTTTTATACTAAAACACTCCAGTTTGTGACATCCTCATATACTGCTGGTGGAAATGTTCAACAGGACAATGTTCTTAGAGGATAACTCAGTAATAAATATAGTGGTTCTGCTTGTAGGAGTTTAACCATTTAAAAATATATACATTTTTATGCATGTGAAATGATATTTTAATAAGATTTAAAAATTATCAGTTTGTAATACTGAAAATGCTGAAACAGTTAAAATACCCATCATTAGGGAATGGTTCAATAAATTGTAGCACATATATACAATAAGATACTATGAGGTAAGTATGAGATTGTATGATCCAAAACAGAAAGATATCTAAAATATATAAAATAAAATAATCAAATTGCAGAAAAATATGAACAAGATAACATTTCATCTTTTTGAAAAATGTTCAGGTGTGTCACCGTATATATAGCTATTTATATGTATATTATACACATACAAGAAAATAAATGTATAATATATGTATATGTATAAAATTAAAGATTAGAATTTTAGACATCACAGTAAAAAAGTGGGTATATTATGTGAAGTTTTTACTTTTTACTGTCATCACTGATATATCATTTAAATTTTTCCATAAGTAATTTTATGATCTAAAAATTAAATGTATAAAAAATATGTTTTTTTCTGAAAGTTAAATAGAGATTGTCATCAATGAGGTAACAGATAAAATTCAATTCCTTCTGAATAGCCTGTTGTAAAATATTATTAGCCTCGCAGACCCAACTCTATATTATCTATCGCTAGTCTATTGAATCTAGTTTATGCCTAGATGGTTAGAAGAATTCCACAAAAGCCAGTAAATTAAAAAAAATAAAACAGTTAAATAATAGAAATATAATCTACTGAGAAGTTCACTGCAAAACTAATTAAATATGAAGCTGATGATTATAGCATGTTCCTCACATAATGAACAATATCCATGCAGCAATTACAAATGCCAAATACATCCCTAGCCACTTCCTTTATCCAACACTCTTCACCATAGCCAGTTCCAAATCACTAAGTAACCACTGCTCTTGGATTAGGCATTGGGAGTGGGGCTAGAATTTACAGTTTTTTCTTTCCACCAGGTGAAATATCTCTGCAATGCTTGTCTTTTAAAGATGAAATGAACTCAGTTCTGAAACCTACCTGGGCAGCTGCCTGACCTTACTCCACATGTTAGTGTTAAAATTTCAACCCTGTTTCTCTGCTGATGCCCTGTGGGACGTGGAGCCCCCAAAGCCTGAATTTACTGCTAATTAACAATAATGAACAGGTCAACATACTTTTCCTTTTAATACCTCTTGTCAGGAAAATGTGCAGTCAGCAAGAGCTACAAGCAATAGACAAATTCCCTTTCTCTCCCCTCATTTACATGCTTAGATACACAGAGACTACCCTGCTTTTTGGGAAAAAAAAAAAAAAAAAACCCACAAAAAAAAAGTAGGTCAAGCCAACTAGGCCTTATGCATTAGCTTTAGACCTAGAGAAAGGCTGAAAGTCGTGGCTCCTACTAGAGTTTCCAGAGCAATGTGGGTTATTTTTATATTCATCACCATATAAGGCCAATACCCTTGTGGCAGTATTAGCTTAGTCCTACATTTAGGCACAATTCAGAAAATGGCAATGAAACTTATAATTTTACCTATGATGGGAATTTTTATAGAAAATATCATGTGCTATGTCATGGCACTCTGTTGGTATTTAGTGTTTTCATGTCGAGGGTCACAGAATTTCTAGCTTCTGCCCATGCTTAAGGAATCTCAAACACAATACACTATGAAGACTCATTCGTTTCAGACTGTTAATTTGGATTTTACGATCATTTGGAAAAGTATCTGGGCTAGCCTAAAATTTTTCTTTGCACTAAAGAAAAATGGAACTTTGAAGTCATATTCAGCTGGTTCAAATCCAGGCAGTTATTTACCAGCTTTGTGATTTTGGCCAATTTATTTAAAATGCTGTTTGGTCATCTGTAAAAGTGATGTAATAATTCATACCTCAATGAATTATTGTGAATAATAAATAAAATATAATTTTATGCTAAGTGTTTCAGTGTATTGTCCATAGTAAGCACTCAACATATGCTAGATAGTATCATTTAGTTATTGTTCTTACTGAGCAAATAAATAGGATAAGCATTTTTTCAGAGAGGGAATTTAACCCTACTTAAGAAAATTAACTATTAATACTTTCGAGCATTTAATGCATATTAAGATTTTTTTAAAAAACCTGTTTTAATGAATAGAGAACCAATTTCATCTGCATCAGTTAAGCAAGTGTCAGAGGTTGGCACAACAAGCAAAAGAAAAAAAAAAGAATGGTCAAATTGCCAGTGTAGTGGAAATTGATTACCTCCGCATTCCTAATCAATTACGGTTGATTACCACAGGAGGATATTTTTGGTTGCTTTTTGGTTTGTTTTTTTCATTCTCCAGTTGGATTTTTCATCTCAATCAGAATGCAGGAAAATATACCACAGATGTTTTTATACAGATACCCAAAATAATACAGACAGCAGATAAGAAGCTTACCTAGACTAAATCTCAGAGAAGTGACCACCTGTTTGGAATATTTGAACCTGAAAGTGGAGCTAGTTCATGGTCTAGCAAGAGAAAAGTCTTCCTTCCCTGAGAAAATGACACATGAATAATGAGTCCATTTTATGACAGGCCTACCCCTGGAGTTTCTGTCTTGTGTGTGTATGTCTCAGTGGGTTGTGAATAGGAAGTCCCAGGAGAGCATCACATGCTTTCAGCATTATCCTCTGGGAGTCTACCTCATACTGTGCTCCAAGGAGAGCACTCCTGGAGTGAGCTCCTGCATTATACAATGGAAAACTATCAGTGAGACAGCAAGAGAGGCCAAGCGACCGGTAAGCGAGCAAGGGAGTTCACTTGTTCCTCCATTCACTCAAGCATGCATTCCTTCATCAGTAAATATTTATGATGTATCTAAGGAGCACAATGCTAGTGTGTGAAAATATAGATAAGTCAAGATATATAGCACATGGTCACTGACCTTGGAGAGATCTCAATTTAAGGGGCTAGAAGTCAATGTAAAAGAAAGAGTTACAACTATGCAAAGTAATATAATAGAATTAAGAACAAAGTGCTATGATAGTACCAAGAAGGACATGATTAGTTTTGCCCTTGGGGACAACGGAAGGCTTCACAAATATATAAAATATATGATGCAGGCTTCAAAGATAAATAAAAAAGCACCAGAGTAGGAAAGAGAGGAGGACAGGTAGGAATAAGTAGAAGAAGAAATATTTTGAAGAGAGTAACTAGCATGAACAAAGTTACTTTGGAGGTCTTTTTTTACTAACTATCATTATTGGTACATATATATTTTTTTAATTGTGCTTCCCTGTCTCTAAAATTATGTATGCCCTAAACTTACAAATCAGATTGCAAACACTAGCTAGCTAACCACAAAATGTTTGAGGCAACTGTAAGTCAGATAATTTTCTATTTGTTTATTTAAATAGAGAAAATGTTTCATGTAGCAGATGTCTAAAATGCTCAGTAAATCATGTGATATGTGATATGCTAAAAGCTGGGGTTTTTTTCATAAAACCGCATTAAACAAACCAAAAGCAGAGTTGTTGGGTTCAGCCTCAGGAGGCTGAACTCTCTCACCCGCATCAAAATAAGGCACAGTGGTTAAGCACATTTAGGAGTCAGACTGTCTGAGCTCAAGCCTGGCTTTGCAGCTTATCGGCTGTGTGACCTATGCCTCATTTCCTCATTAACTAAATCAGGAGAATATTTTTTTTCCTTTTGGGGTTTTAATGGATACTAAATGGGCTTACATTTGTAAACTTAGAACAATTATGAGATTGTTGGTTGCTTTTAATTATTCTTCTGCACCATGACAATTTGAAATATCAGCCCTATGTGTCTATTTTCTGAGGCTAACGTGCCAGCAGAATGAAACTTATCCATTAAATTCTGAGATACTTGAGGTCAGAAGCCATGCCTCATTTGACTCTGTATTTCCAGTGCTTTGAAAGGTGGTTGGCACACAGGCACTTTAAAAAAAAAAAAAAGGTTTCATGAAGTATGTGTATTAAAAGTAGATATGTGTGAATTAGAGTAGCAAGTAGCTGAAGATGAGGCTGGAAAATAAGTCTAGATTGTGCGTTCAGTGTAGGTCCAGTTAAGGAGGTAGGATTTTGAAGTATTTGCAATAGGCCAGTGGTTCTCCATCTAAACAGGTTAAGGTGTGGCTCACCAGACTGTTGCCTCAAGACGACACCAGTTTATAAAGAGCAACAAATAAACTGCAAACGTGCCAGTAGTGAGCTCTTATTTGAATCTCTAACCCACTCAGAATGTAAGTAGGAGATACTGCCCTGGATCTGAGCAGCACCGACCTATTGCCCTTGAATGTTTTCAGAATACACATAGGCAGTTTAAGTTGGCAGAACTTCTAGAACCCAAAGATTATTTCAACAAATGCTGATTGCTTACATGCTAAATTCTAGGTTCATGCTGAGCTCTGGGAATGCAAAGGTGCACAGAACAGATAAAACTCTCTGCCCTCCTAATACTTACTGCTACTCAGCATCAAGCTGTTCAAAATGAATGAAGATTTACCATCAGAATTTAAACACTTTAGCCTAAATCCAAAATTTTGCCTTTTTCATAAAATTGCCCACCCCAAACAAACAAACAATAACAACAACAACAACAACAAAAACAGAAGAGAGTACAAAAACTACAAAAAAAGGTTAAGAATTTTCTGCCAATTTTTCCAGATGTTTGACTTTGCTTTGTCCTTCAGAAGTAAGTTACTAAGTGTCTGTGCATACAATTTCAATAAATAGAAAATTATTTTCTCCATTAAATAAGCATTGGGAAAAATATTTAAAGAATACTATGGAGGAGCTTCAAATTGATAGCCTGAACAGGGAGTCCATGCCCATCTCTTATGAGCCTTGTTGCCAGGTGAGGAGTGGAGACACACCCTCGCGGAGAAGTGGGAGGATATGGGTGAAATTATGTGTAGACTCCCAGTGCTTTTTTTCACCAAGAAGCACCCCCCACGTGAGCAAAATCACTGCTGAATGCAGGTGAATATTATCAGTCAGGTGTATCTTGAACTAAAAGAGATTGAGACCCACTACAATGAAACCTTTGAAACCAGAAGTTGAAATACCAAATTTTTATTTTACAACATCATTCTGGTCGCAATGCAGAAGACGGATTAGAAAGGGGAAGGTCTTGAAGACAGAGAGATTCGTTAGAAGGCTGTTGCAACAGTTCAAGAAGAGGCCATTCAACTCAGACAACAGCAGGGTGCAAAGAAAGCAGATCAATTCTAAAACTGTGCTGTTCAGTACAGTAGCCAGTAGCCATATGTTAATCATTTGAAATATGGCTAATAAGATTGAAAAACTAAATTTTAAAATGTATTTCATCTTAATCAAGTTAGACGCAAATTTAAAACCAATACTCAGTTCAATTATGGAAAAATTTTTAAGTATGTTTAGAATAACTAGAGTGTGCGAATCTACTTCTATAACTGTAAATTTAATGAAATACAACGTAAAGTACTTCTGATAGAAAATTTAGATTCTTACTTAGATGAGATGTGTTATAAGTATAAAAATACACCTTGGATTTCAAAAACTTATTTTGAAAAAATAATGTAAAACATGTTAATAATTTGTTGATTACATATTAAAGCAATAATACTTTTGATATATTGAAAATATATTTATAAAGTTAATTGTATGTATTAAAGTTAATCTCATCTTTTTTTCTCAAATGTGATTACTGGAAAATTTAAAATTACATACATGGCTCACATTATATTTCTGTTGGGCAGTACAGGTTGAGGGACATTTTTGGAATTCAGTGAGACACTGATTAGGTTGTAAAAGCAAGCATGAGGGAAAAGATGTCAAGGTTATAGTCTCTAATTGTATAGATGGGTGTGTGGCTGGGAATGATGAGTTCAGTTTTAAATGCGGTAAGTTTGAGATGCCTCTGAGACATGTAGGTGGACATGGTGAGTAAGCAGCAGGAAATATTAGTGCGGTGGTCAGAGGAAAAGTCAGGACTGGAGATGTGAATTTGGGAATAAGCAGTCAGCATTTGAACTAAAGTCCACAGTAAACTTTTAGGAATATTAAGATAAACTTGTTTTCATGGACCAAAATACTCACTAATCAATAAAATCTGGATCTTTCACCAAACTGTTTTTTTTTTTTTTTTTTTTTTTTTTTTGTCTTTCAATCTTGTATTTCCACTCTTTACTGAGCAAGAAGGTTTTAAGGGATAGGTTCAGGAAGAAGTGCTTTTTCTTAATAGGAAGAACCTACCATTAAAGCATCTCCTAGTAGCCTAGTTGCAGTATATTTTTCCAGGGCAGTTGAGTATCCACCCATTAAGAATATGCTTTGTTGGCAAAGGGGTTAAACAACTTCTACAGCTGATTTTCAGGAAAGCAGAGGCCTCCTCTGTCTTGTTAAGGTAAGAATCCCCAGGTCTAGCACATTACCTCCTAAGTAACCGCCTAAAGACAGCACAAATTGCATTCCACAGCTCTAAAAATGTGCATATTTTCATCAAAAGAATTTTCTCAGGCCCTATCAAAATTATCTATAGTCCTCTGCTTCTAATTTATAATTTTGATTATTTGTCCCTACTATTAACTTGAGTATCCGCTAGTATATGTACTTAGACATTTCCTTCCTTTGTTGAAATAAACTACCAATGCCTCATGTGGCCCAACACCAGCATTAACAGGATTCTAAGACCATAGCATCACCATTGTCTCAGTTCCTGGTCTTTGGCTGACATGTTTGCCATGCTGGTTCATTTTTTAACTGCCTCTGCCATGCATTTTCTTATGGATTTCAGTGCTTTTTTGTGTAATAAGTTTCCTTGTGGAAATGATGCTTTATTTAAACTTCCAAAAGTTTATTGTAGAAATGATCCTTTATTTAGTATGCATTCCCCAAACAAGTTCTTAACCCTCAAGCAATATTTTCATTTCTTTTATTTTTATCAATCTATATTGTGTTTAGACTTCTGCAGCACCTGCATCCTTAGTAATCTGCTTGCCTATGCTTCAAGTGTTGCTCATTATTTCTTTCTGAGACACACAGACTCTGTCTGGATCATAAGATTAAACATATCAGATATGTTCTATGCACAGGAGTTCCTAACCATTACTTCTCCAAGAAATCCTTTAATAGCCCCGTTGAGATGCTCCTGGATTCCTGAGCCAGTATAAGATTATAAATGTTTGGCTGTTTTAAACTGCTAAATTGTGGAGAAGTTTGTTTCATGGAAATAACCAACTAATCACCTACAGTACAGATTATTGATCAATAATAATATGGTAAATTAGCCAACAATAATATTTCTCAAAGTTATAGTTTTTAAAATACTAATAGTAGCTACAGAAGAAATGGAGGTGTAGTCAGTAGTTAGAAAGGATTCCACAAGAAGACACTTGTTTTGACAGCTTGGCATAAGAAAAGAGGGCATGCCAAGGCAACTCTTCAGTGACCAACTTAGAATGGATTTGAAGCCATTCTGTAAAATGTTAATAACTAGAGGCCCACCACAAAGCAATGGGGCAAGAAGAGTAGTGATGATAGAATGGAGCCGAATCAAGGGAGAAGACTTTCTTCAGCTGGGTAACTCTCTGGGAATTGTTTCTGCAGTTGTTCCAAAGAAACTCCTGAGCCCTAACTTCTTTCTGCTCGTTTAGGGGCACAAGGATCCCAGGGCCAACCCTGAAAACATCCAACATTTGAATAAAAACCTTGATGACTGAGTAGAATCTGTCTAGTGAGAGAGAGTGGGAAGAAACCTTTGGATAGGAATTAGAAATAGAGGACAAGAGAAAGCCCATTAAAAAAAACATGGGTTAATACATTTTACTCGAGTGGAAAGATGATAAGTAGCAAAATGTGGAAAACGGACATGAAAAGGAAAACTGAGACTGGAATGCAGAGGACATTAAACATTAGGTATAGAATTTGCCTTTACCTGCACACAGTTGTGGAGGCATAAATGTGTTTTAACAAAGGAGTAACATGATCAAAGAAGCAGTTTAGAAAATTAACCTGACACACTATGTACAATGGGTTGAAAAGTATTCAGAATAGACAGAAGGTTAACTGAGAAGGTGAGGCAGCAGCATAAGCATCTAAGTGGTAAGTATGTGAACTGAGGAGGTGCACACAGAAATTACTATTTACTCTCTTTTATTAAATTTCATAGCAATAGAATTTCAGAGGAGGAAATAATTATAGAAATCTAGAAACCAGGCCAGCTGTGGTGGCTCATGCCTATAATCCCAGCACTTTGGGAGGCCCAGGTGGGAAGATGGCTTGAGGCCAGGCATTCGAGCCTAGTCTGAGCAAGAATAAGACCCTGTCTCTACAAAAAATAGAGAAATTAGTCAGCTGTGGTGGTGTGAGCCTGTAGGCCCAGCTACTTGGGAGGCTGAGGCAAGAGGATCGCTTGAGCCCAGGAGTTTGTAGTAAGCTATAATGATGCCATTGCACTCTAGTCCAGGCAACAGAGCTAGACCCTGTCTCAAAAAGAAAGAAATCGAGAAACCAAAATGAGAGACATTAAATGACACACCAAATATGACAACCAGTAAACTAGAAATTGAGAAATTGAATTTACTTCCAAAGGGAAAGGATGAAGGGAGGAATTTGTATTGATTCATCTGCCCTCCCTCCAAATAAATAGAGACTATTTCCACATATATGCGTAGCACTTAAGCCGATAGAAATGCGACTACCACTTCTCACATTTTCTCCAAAGATAACTTTCACACCTTAGAAACTTAGACAAGAGTTTTACAATACATGGTAAAAAGACATTATTCTAGTCTTTCTTTCAAATTCTAGTCAAATAGGCCACATGTTCTCTAATTCACATAAGAACCAGGAAAACAAAGCCAAACAAAATATTCACTGCATATGATTTGCAGGATTGAATTTAAATGCTATATGCAAAGTGAACCCTTATAAAAATGAATCTGTTGATTAGAAAGAATATTTCACGTGGAACATAATTTTAACTCAAGAAAAGCCTGAGGGGGAATAATTGGGTTTTATCTTGTTGATATAGGTATGCACCCATGTGTAATTACTGACTTTAAAAAGACATGTTGAATTGAATCTTAGTAGAGCAGTAAGATAAATAATGTAAAATGGAGAGAGGCAAAAAAAGATGAGAAAGATTTGACATGTCACCAATATTGATGTTATTTTGGGACATGTAACATTTGCTATAAATATACTGTTTCTAGTCTATACTAAAACCACTGATCAAAAGGTGTATTTCTAAATCAAAATCAATTAAGAGGTTGCTTTCAAAATAAGGCTTCTGGCCCAGCAAAGTACAAAGAAGAAACACTTAAGGCAAATATGTGCAACAATTCACTCATCAAATTTGCAATGCTCTTTGATGCTCCCAAGATAAAAGGATTTCAAAGAACACTCTTCACTCATCCTCTCCTCCACCCTTCACGACATTTCCTCTGGTCAGAACCAAAGTGCCTTTAATATTCATCACAGACAAAGAGCCCAGGTTTGTAGTGGCTTTCTTCTTCAAGTCAGAGAGGGGTTAAGTAATTTCGAATTAACACCACTAAACTGATACATAAGAGAGGTTTTCTCTAAAAGTGACAAGATTGGTAAAATTTCTAGATATATCTTATAAACCATAAAACATTGAGCTCAATTTTTGCTCATTGCTTCTAAGAAATGATTTATTCGATATAGATTAAGTCATTCACAACATCAGTAATTTAAATATGTATAGTATAACATTTTACAGTTTATAAATCACTTCTTTAGGTTCTTTATCTTAAAAAGCTGTCATTTGTTCATTGTTCTTACAAAGACTATCCACATAAGAAAATTAGAACTGCAAGAAGGAGAGATGAATACCATGACAGAGAAATACTAAGAAATACCAGTTACTTTAGGGTAAAATTTCTGCTATACGTAATCTAAGTTACCGCTTGATGAGGATCTCAGCTGGCTGGTTCATTTATTCATCCAAGAGATATTTATTGAGGCAGGTTTAAAGTGGCGACCCCATTTAGTTTGTATCCACAGAGCCTAACATAGGCCTGGGCCATATTAGGTGCTCAATAAATATTTCTGGGCAAGCTTCTAACATGTGCTGAAATAAATGATTAAAAGCCACATTTCTATATTATTTTTCTTTTTAATCATAATCAGTTATAAATCATGTTCTCTGCCATCAGAAAGTGTGTTTCTATTTGGAAATAATGAATAGATAGGAAATTAAGAGAGAACAATTCATAATAAAAGTGGACTACAATAAATATGGTAATTATTAAGAAGAGATAATCATTCAGCCAACAAAATTTTCATCATAAAATTTGTCTAAACAATCAACTACAATAATCAATTCTTAGTTGAAGATTTCAGAAAACAATATCAATTAAAATTTGTAACTTTTCAATAATATAGCTGCTGTATATCAAGTGCTATACTTTTTCTATATTGTAAGCAAGAAGTTAAATGACTTTCTTGAGTTATATAGAAACTAAACTGTGTCTTTACTTTCACTATTAAAACTTCGAGTGTCTACACTTATCCTAAAGCACAGTGTTTCCAATATATAATTCATTAAATCTATTAAATTCTTTCAGAAAATATTTACTGAGTGCTGATATTCTAGGTATATACTAATCAATTGCTCCTTACTTGTCTTTATCTTCCCCTCATCCCCTCATAAAACCTTACAATTTCAATGGTAATATCATACAATTTTGAGGTTAACAGTGGTAGCATTGATAATAATTTTAAAAAATTTACCTATCAAAACTAGGTCACCTGGGCCAGGTGTGGGTGGCTCACGCCTGAAATCCTAGCACTCTGGGAGGCAGAGGCGGGTAGATCATTTGAGCTCAGGAGTTCGAGACCAGCCTGAACAAGAGCGAGACCCCATCTCTACTATAAATAGAAAGAAATTAGCCAAACAACTAAAAATAGAAAAAAAAAAAAAAAATAGCCAGGCACGGTGGCGCGTGTCTGTAGTCTCAGCTACCCGGGAGGCTGAGGCAGGAGGATCACTTGAGCCCAGGAGTCTGAGGTTGCTGTGAGCTAGGCTGATGCCACGGCACTCTAGCCTGGGCAACAGAGTGAGACTCTGTTTCAAAAAAAAAAATTAAAAAATTAAAAAATAAAAAATAAATAAAAACTAGGCCACCTGATGCAAAAGCCATTTTATTCCAAGTTATTACATTTTTAAAAGTATAGTTAATCAAAATTTAAATATGATTATATTTTCAAGTAAAATCCAACATGATCATTCTGAAAAAGGGAATGATAAACCATGTCAAATATTCAAATCTTCATTGAAATTATGTGCCAATCAGATTTTTAAAATTATCTAATTGATATGGCATTATATATTTCAGCAAGAATGGAGCATCTTTTAGTGGATGCAATCAACATTCTGATTTATTAGCTCTATCAACTAAAGGTGAAAATAAGATTTTTAAATACAATGTCAATAGTTTATACTTTGCTGACTTTGAAAACTTATAAAATTTTCCTGACAGTTTAATAGATAATTACAGTGTCTAACTTTTATAGATAAAAAATATCATCTATTATACCAATTATATTAACTTTATGTCAGTTATATTAACAAACCAAAATCAAACAATAGCAATAATCCAAAATTCTACAAATCTTATTTTCCTTTTAAATTTCCTATCCTGAAAAAAGTAGAAGAATTTACTTGGGAAAACCAAGATGGATTCAAAAATACCCTAATAATTTGATAAAACAGCCTTGAACATTCTCAAATCCAAGTATGAATATTAAGAATAGTTCTGCTTCTATCACCCACAGGCATCATCTTGTGTCCCTTATCTTGTGTTCTCACACACTTCCTTTCCCTTTTCCTCCCTTCCTTCCTCCCTCTCTCCTTCCTTTTTTCCTTCCTTCCTTTCTGCTTGCCTTCTTTTTCTTTTTTTCCTTGTAAATTCTAATTCATCTTTCTCTTCTTCTTCCATGTACCCAACATTATGGGAAGGAGTTAGAAGTAAACTTCAGTAGTAAAAAGAAAACCACTGGCCTTGTGTTAATTTTGAATATATGTTTCAAACATGGAAAGACTTGTCTCCATATACACAACTTATTAAATCACTAATGGCTGATCCTCTCTTGTAGGCAATGACAGAAAGAATTTTATTTGGCCACATTGGGACTATAGCTGGGTCCTATTCGTCGATGCAGGAGTGGATAGGGCTGGCAAACCACAGTATGTGGGAAAACCAAGGAATTAATATTTATTTCCCAGTTAAGCACATGCTTTAACAGCAAGGGGGATTTTGAATATATCAAGTCAGAGAGAAATAGTATGTAGAGACAAGCACTGAATCCAAAGAGAATGGCCAGGCAAGCCTAAGAGAGGAGATGCAGAAACAAGGAGGCCCTCACAGGGCAGCTCTCAGAAACCCTGACATGTAACTCCTTTAGGTGAATGAGGTGTGGAGGATATTGAGCTGGCGTGGACACCTAGAAAGTCAATTCTTTACTTACGAAAGGACCCTAAGCCCACTTTTGGACAAAATTGGAAAGATGTACCTATTATTGTAGACCAAAACCCTTTGACCATAAAATAAACAACTGTGGTTTGAGTAATTCAATAACATAGCCCCGTACGATTTGAAAGTGATCATCCTAGAACCTTTTCTCAGGCTAAAAGTGTAATTGGCTATGGATCAATAAGTAATTTCTTTTAGAAGGAAAAAGGCTCTTGTTTTCATTTTAATTTATTTATTTTCTTAAAGTAGCAAGCACTTAAGTCAGAACTGGGCAAATATATTTTGAAAGTTCAGATTACTCTAAACAGCAAGATTACTTACTGCACTAGTTAAGTTTATCTTAACTGATCATTTATTTATGATGCCATAAACATCCAGATGGTTTCAATTTTGATTGTTACATATTTGCTAAAAGGCAGCTGAAATTACTTTCCCAGAGTTCCCATTTTGACAACTGCATTTTAAATTGAAAATTTATGATGGTTCAATAATGGTTGTGCTGAGGTTTTTTTGCTAACATTGTTTAGTTTTGTTCCATTTTTCCAAGATTAGCAATGAATTTAGCCCTTGTGGTTGGTATAAATTCCTACTCATCTTATTGGAAATTCCAGATGTCTAATGGAAATTTAAAGTAAGAAAATAAACTAATAAAATCTTTGAGAATTAAAACCTTGTAAAAGACTGTATTAATGTAGTTTGGTAGTTGGTGGTTTTTCCTAATTATTTTAGAACTAGTGTCCTAAGACCACTTTCTAACAGGAAAAAACAAAACAAACAAACAAAAAAAACCCCCATGATAAAATGTAATCAAATGTCCTTTCAGGCATGGGTACTGATAAAAGGAGAACTTACAGGGATAGACACAAACAAATAAAACAAATTTACATGATCACTCAGTGCAGGGGAGATAAATTGTACACCAAGAATAAAAAAGAGAATGGAGAGTCTTATTTGCTTCTTCCGAAATCTTCCAGAAGATAGAGACTTTAGACCAAGAACTATGATGTTAAGAACTCTTTAGAGTTTTTGAATATGTGACACTTTCCTATGATTTTTAGTTTGAATATATTGGTAAAATATTAATATCTCTTAACAATAAAAGGCTGTGTGTCCTTCTTTACAAATAATGCAAGGAAATTAGGAGATAAAGAGTTGTAACCATATTCATTAGTAATTTTTTTAAATCCAGAGATAGAACAAAGAGTTCCTGAGCTATAAAGGCGATTATGGCAACTTTAAAAGGAAAAGAAAGCTTTTCATTCATGAACTACTTTTTGCCATCGACTATGTGCTGAGTAAATTATTGTGGGAGGCTTAGAATTTAGAGAAATAGGAATGGTCCCAGGACATAATGGCAAGAATCCATTGTATTTTCCTGACACTTATGTATCAAAATGAGTGCAAAATGGCAGAGAAAGAATCTTTTTGCCATTTTGTTTCACATCCAAAGATTCTTAAAGTGTCTTTCCCTCCCTTCCATTTCAGGTAACTTTGTACAACTGTTTTCGCTTGTGAGAAAAGAAATAAGGACACTGAATCCAGATCTTTGGATGTCACCAGTATTACAACCTCCTGCTTCCAACCAGATAGTATGGCATCTACTCAGCAATAACTAATTTCATTAATTTGGCCAACTTGCCTAAAGACACGAAAATCTCTCCCCCACCAAAGAAAATCTTTGTGAACAGAAAATTGAGGGGATTCACAATCAAAAAGAAAAAAAAAAGTTTTTTTATTGCAAAGAGGATGATTATCAATAGTAATAGGTATAAGGTCTTATTACCTCTAGATTGCATTCCTATTTTCTACAACAAAGTGCTAGTTTCAGGGAAAAGAAAATGTCTAAGAGGCAAAATTATAAATTATTTACAAAAAGCTAAGAGTAAAATGTAAAAGCTTAGTATATTCAAAAAGTACTTACTATATGCAGTTCTAGGTAGTCCCCCAAGCCTGAAGAACTGTCCACGCGCACCAATACAGCTTCTTTCTGAACAGTGCTAAACCCTATGGCCAGTCTGTCTGCTCGTGTACTGGGCCGGTCATTAGGAGGCCACTTATATGTGATTTGTCCACCACCTTTGCTAAAGATATACGTTGTCCCAGCTGGAAAACAAAAAGCAAAACCAATTAGTCCAAATATATTGAGTCCACACTTTAGCAATGTTTAGTATGTTGACATATCAGTAAAGTATTGACTTTACACACAAAACTATGGCAAAGCACATCATACATTTCAATCAACCAGGCTCAAGAAAGTGGGCAGAGTTGTTTTAAAAGAAATAGAGAGGCAGCTCAGTTTTTAATACACTCATTAAATTTACCAACATGTGTTTTAGAAAAAACATAGATTATTGCTTTTTCCATTGAGTTGGACAAGCATGAAATGTAATGAGGCTTTATTTCTTCCTGCCAGTTTTTAAGAAATAGTTTAGTAGAAAACACTAAATGGACACTTCCAAAAGCAGCAGAAACATATATCAACTTGTTTTTGAAACAAGAGCTACACACAGATAGATGTGATAGGGTCATACCGCACAGTGGAGCAAATCACCACAAATATGCTCTGAATCCAACTTTTATGGGGCAATGGCCTATTCACATGTGACAGATGAGAAGCCATAAGCCCCGGTAGTAATATCAAGAAAATACAGATAATAGATCCCATCCATAGACGTCAGTCCTTATTTAATAGGCAACATCTAGCAGCTGTCAAACTATTCAGACTCAAAGTACTCAGAATCACTCCTCCCACCAAAGTGAATACTAGCCCTAAAGCACTGAGAATAATACCATGATCTCATTCTGTGAGTACTCAAATTTTACTTTACAGTTGTGATATCAGTAAATTATCCAACTTAATTTAAAAAGAGTTTTGTTCCAAAGAAATTCACTCAGCATCTAATACACTACAGTCCTACCTCATTGCACCACTGGCATGTCTCATTAATGCAACATAATGACTTTCTCAAATACGAATATTTGGAAGAGACATGAAAAGATTTACATAAGGGAGAAGAGAACTTCCTCCAGGCTAAAGGGCACCCTAGAAATGTTTATTTAATTAGCCTAAGAACAGCCATTAGGAAGAATTTATAGAGGGGAGAGGGACCTTTCAATAATAGAAGATGCCAACACATATTTATTGTTTACCTACTATGATATATAATTTTATGTGTCAACTTGGCTCAGCTATAGGGATGCCCAGATATCTGATGAGACATTATTTCTGAGTATATCTGTGAGGGTGTTTCTGGAAGAGGTTAGCATTTGAATAGGTGGACTGAGTAAAGCATATTGCTCTACCCAATGTGAGTGGCATCATCCAATCAGTTGAGAGCCTGAATAGAACAAATGGTAAAGAAAGGTTGGATTTTTTCCTCTTCCTCTGCCTGACTGCTTAAACTTGGATATTGTTCTTCTGCCTTTGTGGCTTCTTGTTCTCACACCTTCAGACTAAACTTGAATCTACAGCATTGCTTTTTTTTGGTTCTTAGGCCTTCAAACTATACAGCCAGCTTTCCTGGTTTTCCAGCTTGCAGATTGCAGATCATATACACGCACACACACATACATACACACACACACACACACACACACACATCTATCCTATTGGTTTTGTTTCTCTGAGGAACCCTAATATGTCTACTAGGTGACAGACATGGTAACGAAAGCAGTAAAAGAGGATATTAAAAATTAGGCCACAAAACATCTTGTGTTAATGGAAAAATAGCTTCTACCAAGAGTAAAATTTATGTATAAAAGTTGTGTGTACAGCAGTATGTTTTCAATATACCTATGCATTAAATTTCTATGATTACCAAATTACCAATTAAATGAAGCTGATTTACTATCTCATTTGTGAACATTAAACTAAACAGATGATATTGATTTTGTGGCTGTTTTTTTGGAGGCAACCATTCTTTGCTTTCTGTCTCACACATTTCCATAGGCCCTCAAGAAACTTCAAAGACCTCTGCAATATGCATATCGTACATGATGGTTAAAAAGGCCTTGGTATATAGACTCGTCCCAAGAAACATGTCAGGAGAGAGTTGAATGTAAAAGTGATAAACCAGAATACTATTAAAATGCAATGGTATAGAGGCTGTGCACTTTCTATTAATTTTTTTGGATACCAATGCATGCAAGTAGTTTATCTCTCTCGAATGAGAAAAGGTAAGTCATATTTCAAAGGCACCAGTCAGTTTGCAAGCAAAGAAAATTCAGAATATACAGACTGTGTATCAGAAATGCCAGAGGTTTCCTGAGCTATTGATGTTCTACATCATCAGAAGCTTGTTCACTATAATATTAATAAGGAAGTACTATTTGAAAAATATTTTTCTGCTAGATAATTGTTGTAGATGATTAAGTATTAACTTTTGCAGTAAAACCTATGTCAATGAAAACAGGACAAGAACATATAAAAGTGGAGATTGCTTTAAAAGGAGGGTGGTTAACTCTCCTTGCTGATACTTAATCATTAATTCATTTCCCCCTTTTAATTAACTTTGTCCTCTAATGACTATGTATTTCATGTGAAATAAGAAAAATGTTCAAAACTAGAGAGACTATTAATATTTAACAATATAAGAAATAAAATATATCTAAGAATTCAGATGTTTTCCAGAATTACCAGAATGAGTTAGCATTACAAAGCAACATTAGCTTGCATTAAATAGTAATTTTTAACCTTAAAAAAATCACTTTCACAATGAATTTCTCATTTTTTCTTTACTTATACATAAAAAGTAGGGCAAACATTGCTTCCATGTTACATTTGAGGGCATTTAGTCATAAGGATTGACTTGTTATCTAAAGTTGCAAACTTGGTTAAGTGGCAGAACTGGCTCAAAATCTAGCATCCAGACTCCTATTCCAGTAAATATATATATGTGTGTGTGTGTGTGTGTGTGTGTGTGAGTGTGTGTGTATTTTATTACAGAAAAGTTTCTGTTATCATAACAAGACAGTCAAGGAAAAGTTAATTGGATATGTCAGTCTGAATTTATCAAGGCAAACTGTTATCATATTCTAATGTCTTATATCCATAAAGTGGCATTTATACCTCATTATCATATTCTCTCCTTTCACCTCACAATGCTTTTAAAAAGAGAAAAATAACATGTAAATGTGAAATGGCAGAACATTTAATATATGTAGATTAACATTTAGTTAGGGTACAGTTCCCAAACTTATGGAACTATGAAAGTTTCTAGTTGCTCACGTACAGAACTTGAGGACAATAATTTAAAGGTTTTTATTTTCAAAAAGATAAATGTCACAATACAAATATCATTACGCAAGATTTGATTTCATCTCATATTTTAACCTTTTTCAATAATAGTAAGATGGCAGCTAGCATGCAATCAGCAATTTGTCCTGCTTAGAATGACTTTATAGTTCTTTAGGTTTCACCAAAACAAAGCAAAACAATTATAAGTACTGTCTGCCAAACATGGCAATTATTTCTAGTTACTTTCTTCTCCATATATATCTGGAGAGCAGTCTTTCTTTTTCTTTTCTATGCATAGTAGTACACTGTATTGTACTCATCAACACAATTCCATAATAAGTGAGAGAATTAGATGTCCAGCCCTCCCTCAGCTCTCTCCTACATACCTCTATAAACATTCTGGTTTTCTTTTCTAAAAATTCACTTTGCATCACACTTGACAAAACCTATATTCTTAAAGCCCTCTTTCCATCGAGTTACAAAATTACTCTCATAATCAAATATATGACTAAAGTTCACTTACTGCAGCAGAATCGGTTAGAAATTAAGAATGTAAACTCTGGACTCAGAGAGACCCAGGTTCAAATTCTAACTGTGTCATTTATTAGCCCCATGATGTTGATTAAGCAATTTATTCTGTCTTGGGTTTCCTGCCTAAAAAAAATGGAGATAGCAACACTATCTTATAGAGCTTCTGCCAGAATTAAATGAGATATTGCATAGTAACATCTTAGTCCAGTTCCTGGCATATGGTAAATGCCCCCAAATTTTAGAAAGAATAGGTGTTATGTGGTGCTGTAAAAATATAAAATAACTAACACTGCAACATTGTTGTTTTATTTTAATGCAGAGGCTTTAGAAAAGTTGCATGTATTTCAAACTTGTGTTTAAATTGAATGCCTTTTTAAAAATTATGTTAAAAATTAGGTTCCTACATTGTAATTGGTATTAATCTTTTCATTTCCATTCTTTGATTAGCACTTTTTCACAGAAATCCATTATATTATTATTTATGTTCACTAATAGTTAACAATGGAAGGGATATTAAATTATATCATATAAGACTTTTCATGAGAAAAAGGATATTCGTTCATCACAATAAAACACCTAGTATGGTGAGATTTATAGCATGATGCAAAACAAATTCACCTGACCAAGAAATAAAGGAGAAAGTCTACATAAAATAAACCGCAAACTAGCTTCATTTTTAAAATTTTATTTTACATAAACATGTTTTATTTCATTATATAAATAAATTAAATGTGCAGTGGCAGTACATCTTAATCCCAGTTCCAATATGAAGAAGAACATGGAGGAATGTGCCACCTTTATTATTCACACATGTTTCTATGGCAAGCACTAAAACATCAGTGCCATGACTACTAATGAATGTATTGCCAATTAACCTTGATATCCATCAAATCACTGAATGTATGAATGAATTAAAGTGGTGTTCAGTAATCTTCACATTTAAGTTGTGCAGCAAGTCTATATTACTCACTCCAAATTCATTAACAAAGCTGGAGCTATCATACACAAATTAAGCAGTGTCAACATATTTTACACTGCAATACATGTTTGTAAGAATCATACCTGGGTTCCCATTTCTAATGTTTGAATTTCCTGTGATGTTATAATAAAAAATATTTTTAAATCTTATTGAACATACTATTGACACAAAGGTCTCTCTCCCCTCCTGCTCTTTCTTGCCAACTGTCCCTTCCCTAAAAGTGCCCACTTCGGCCTCACTTTGTTTCCACAAAGGCTAATATATTTCCCCAAGTAAATTGAATCTTTCTGAAAAAGAAAACCAATCAGTATGTATAGGTCTGCTTCATTATTGGTGGCTCTGGATCCTTGCTACCTGAACAATAATATAATTAACTTCTGAATAGATTGCCTTGTAACTCATAACATGAGTATATGAATAAAAGGTTACGTTTGAAAGCCTATAATTCTTCAAATATCGTGTAGCCAACATGAGTCATTCAGGCCATTATGCTCCTATTAAATGTAATAGAGATATAACACTTTTTCCAGTAAAAGTTTCCAGGCAGTCAGATGGATATTAAAACAATTATAAATAAGGGTAACCATTATTCATCCTACAACTTTGTCAAGATATTGTTGTTAAATTTAAATTTTCTAAGCAATTTCTACATATGTTGAGGAATTCTTTGGAGTAATATTCATAAAAAGCAAAAGGAAAGAGAAGACAACCTTATATACAAAAAAGGTTTATATCAGGGTAAAATTTCTAAACTGGTGAAACTTAGAAAAAAATCTTAATCACTAAAGCAACAACTAATTACAGTTTATTTTCTTTCTAAATTATTATGAAATCTTTACAAGATCAGAAGGAATTATTTCATCAAACTGAGCACTATAGTTTTCTAATTCCTAAAATTTCATAGGAGTATTAAAAATTCAGGAAAAGTGAATATTATATTAGGAGAGATTAATGGAATCAGAATAATAGGATTTCCTACATATAATATGAAACCAATTCTAAATCTAAAAATTGATTACAGTAATTACCAATACTGAGAAGTAAGAGACAGCCCTCAATGATATATACACATCCAAGGGTACAAAAACACTAGGAAAGGCAAAGGAGAAGGAGAATACAGACTATATAAGTTCAGACTCCTGATGGAAGAGGCAGACTTGGCAGAACTGGCAAATATATTACAGCTAGTTAAAGTGACTGGAGAATGAGGCAAGGTTTTTACCTGTACATCTTTGAGAAAAATGGCAAGTACGTTTTTAATAAATGAAAGGAGGTAAGAAACATGACATGTCACTGAAATGGTGTAGACACAGACCCCATATTCTCAATCAGATCAAAACAGAAAATGCTCAGAAGAGTTTAGATAATTCCCAAATAATGAAATCCTTATCAAAACAGCCAAAATTATTTTCAAAATAGAAAGAGTGGTCAATAGCTAAAAGTCACAGTTAGGAGGAATGAGTTCTCGTGTTCTATTGCATAGTAGGGCAACTCTGGTTAACAATATCGTATCGTACATTTCAAAATAGCCAGAAGAGAGGATTTTGAATGTACTTACTATGAAGAAATGATAAATTTATGTGGAAACGGATATGCTAAACACCCCGATTTTATTTTTAAACGACATATACATTTATTGAAACATCACATTGGATCCCATAAACATGTACAATTAGTATGTGTCAATAAAAACAAAACAACAATAAATAAATACAAAGAAAGAACAATGAGAAGTTAGTCATATATGGCAAGTTGTTATGGTCAATCATAACCTTAGACTGTTAGGAATTGAGGAAATTTATTGAATTTTTGAACATAAATTATTGGCTATTTATTCAACTGAATGCAAACTAAGAAAGACAGGAGGAGTCAAAATTGTGAGCACTTTGTTTTAGTGTATTGGAATTTCACAAAAGAGATACTGTGGTGCACACTATTTCACCAACAGCAATCATAACCTTGGTTCAAGTTTATCACAAAGATTCTTAAACACTATTGAAATCAGAGATACTGTTATACTTCTAGGATGCATAAGGACTCATCAGGCAGTAACAATTCATGTTTTCCAAACTTTCGATGGGATCAAAGGAGGAAGAACCAGAACCAGCTAAACTCCACAATAGACTTGAGAGGTGGCAAAAGCAGGACAGTGAAGAGTCCTCTCCAATAAGCCAGGTTACATGAGAGTTAACTTTAGCCCAGCCAAGATACCATTGTAAAATGAAAAATGGTGTGTACTTACTCAATAAGAAATTTTAATCAAAATAAAACTATCAAGAAAATGGAACAACTAAAAATTATCATATTTCCTATGAGGTCTGGAATCATTTCAAAGACAATTTCAACTGCAATTATCTACTTCAATAAAAAATGAATTTTCCCTTGGCCTGTTGTCCTAAAACTTTTCTCTGATAAAAACAGTTTTCTAATAAGTAGTCTATGTGTTCTATATATTTTCTCTAAGAAAAATACTATATCCAGGAAAGAATTATATATTTATAAATGCATCATCATTTTTTCAGATGTTGATATTTATGGAAAGAGTATGCTACATGAAAATAAAGAATGTATATTCTTCTGAAAATAAGTGAGCTCCTCTCTAATAACTGAAGTAATTCTTTAGAATGTAAAGAATGGCTGAGCTATCTGAACTATCTGAACTGATGGCACTTTGCACATTCAACTAGACATTATTCATATAGAATGAGATGTGAATGGTATTTACTGGTTTTGTCCAAAACCATGACTCTACAAAATCAATAACTGATGTCAATTGTATTCATTTGAATAAGTCATTCTCTTTTTTTCCTGTCTTATAAGGAAATTAATTAAAATAAGGAACATTCCTAAGCCTCCCTATCTTTTAGTTGTCTGATAAGTGCGAACAGTATGAAAGGGGGTAAGAACATAAAACTCAAAACACACAGCTCTTTTCCTCTGCAGATGGGACCTGTGCCTTTGCAGAATACTTTGTTTGATATCTCAGATAAATGGTATTCAACCATGTCACCATCTATTTTGGATTTTTAAATACTTCTTTGAAAAGATGACAATATTAAAGGCACTGATTAACAGTAACCTTAACACGAACCAAAAATAATAAGACAAATTTATGTATGTACAGATTTTTTTCAGGTCAAAGTCACGTAAGTAATTGAATATTTTGAGATAATGTTCAAGTCAGTGAACACTATATGAGAAAGTCTATGTAATAAGTAATACTTTCTTTAGGGATTTCTTTGCCATGTACTTTTTTTCAAAAACTACTTATTATTTTCCTCTCAAACATGTTATTTAGAAAATATCCTCTCTAGAACAGTTGAGTTCAATAGTTTGAGCTGCCCAGTGAGATAAACTTGTTTTAGGATCAAATTCAAAGTCCTGAGAACCTTTTAAATGGCTCTTGGTCTAGGTTACTTGGCTAAGAAGAAGAAGTAAGTGGGAGACCTCCTGCCAATCAGATTAGGAAAAACTCCATAAAGACAGCAAAGTGATCTAGAGTTAAAAATAAAACAAAGCAAAACAATCCTACAACCAATAACCCTAAGAACATCAAATGCTTCTATCTTCCCTTCTGAAACTAGACTCCCTCAAGTAGTAAGTGAACTTTATTAAAAAGTCTCTGGCAAGTAATTTAGTAATCAATTTGCATTAGAGCTACAGGCTCTGAGAAGATAAGTCACACCATCAAGTACTTTATGAAAAATCTTATTTTGAAGAGCATAAAATAAACTGGGTAAGTTCCTTATAAATTCTCAAATTATTAGCAAGGCAGTAGAAGTTGCAGTTGCCTAGTAATGTCCTTCAACTTACTTATTTTAAATGTTAATTGTGAAAATGGCTTTCAACAAGTTTCAAGGAGTCAACAATTTTCTTTACTAGAATTATGGTCTAAAAAAATTCCTAGGTGAAAAAAAAACTGACATTAACATAGACTTAATTCTGAAGTGCTCTTGGGGAAAAGTGAGTGAAATTTTCCTTTTACAAATTACGAAACTGAGGCCCAGAGAAATCAAGTGTCTTCTTAATGTCACACAGATGGGCGCAAGCTGCACTTAACTCTATACCTAGTGATTTTTTTCACTATACAACCAAGAGCTAAGATCAAACGACTACTTCTTGTTTAGAAAAATAAGCTATAATTCACAAATCAAGGTCTCACTTCAATCCTCTTTAGAGTTTTTCTAATATGCTTCCCTGATCTGGTTTGGAGAGACTTAAAGTTTCTATAACAACACTTAGAAATGATTCATTCACATTCTGACATTTTCAGAGTCTGGCCTGAATCTTTAAATGCTATAAGTTCTTTACAATGCTTTATTGTAAGCATCCTGCCCAAGCAGCCATCCCAGGCTTTGGCTCATTCTCAGGCTTCAAAATTGTAGACCAGAAATGCAAAAGACAAATCTTTGTTATCATTATTATCATGATCACTTTTATTTTGCAACAGAAAGGCTTTATGACTTTTTGGCAGTGACACTTGTTCTTGTCCTTAGCAGTGGAATTAAATCCTTAATACAAAAGAGCAGGTGGTTGTTTTGAATCATTTGCACTGTACAGTTAAAATGTAATAAATAGAGGGTACTGCACAAACAATAAAATTCACAATAATTTTAGACTAAAAGCAGATGCTTAACTTTTATTTTCTAATCTTAGTTCCTTTCATTTATCATCTTTCTGTCTATCAGGTATGTTTAAGTCATTCTCCACCTGATGAAATCATGATTAAAAAACCCTTTCCTAGTTATTTTGGACTGGTACTGAAGGAAATATTAATTTTTGACTCAGAAATCACCTTAAACTAAACTCTAACTCTATTACCTAGGCATTCACAAATACAATACATATTCTCCTCCCAAAGTGACTTTACTTTTGCTGGTTTATGCTTCTCTGCTGCCACTAGTTTTCTAGTTAGTTATGCTTCCCGCTTTCATTCCAGCCAAGGTGAATTCTCTCCTTTTAATGTGTAAGTTATTTTTAATTTTTGTGCTATTATATGTTAGGCTTATCTTTTATTGAAATTTCCAGCTTAAGAAGTATTCACCCTGAAGATAAGGGTCTTGCATTAATTCTTGGTATCCTCATCAGACTTATGTGCTTTTATTCATTTGCCAATCATTAATAATGACTTAATAAATTCCTCAAACTAAGTTAGGACTACTGACACAGTGATGAATAATTTAAGACTCCTGATTCTCAAATAGGTCAGGCAAGGATTTATCTATGTAATCCATTCCATGCCTGCGTCCATCGGCAAGATGGACTACCTGCAGCTGTATGAGGAATCCGAATAATTTCACCAAATACAACAAACTCAGAGGAGGACATAGATTGCCTAAATTATTCTGATAGTGAACACACTTCTTCATTTCATTATGCTGTGTAAGAGAGAACTGTGAGGAAGTCATGAGATTTTTCAGTCAAGTACTGGTGATCACAAGAGAGTCAGTACCACATCCCACAGTTTGTTTGAATAATGTAGCCTAAAGTTCTACATATTTTATAGCAAAGAGCTGGATATATCCTGCTAGTCCTAAGGATTTAAGAACTTAGTAATCAGCAGACAAATCTAGGAGACAGTACCTTAACCAGGTGATCAAAGTTCTCATCACTAGTAATGAACATATCAAATTCAGGTCTTCCAAATATGATGCACTGAGAAGGGTACTACATCAATGCGTGGTATTTGTGCCAAAAATGCAAAGTGTCATTCTAATCATAAGAAGACATATGACAAACTCAAATTCATGGACATTCCACAAAATGACTGGCAGCATTCTACAAAAGAGTCAAGTTCAGGAAATACAGAAAAACTGAAGAACTGTCTCAGGTTAGAGGAGACTAAGAAAACAGGACAACTTGATACAATGTGAGATCCTGGCGTTAATCTTGGATGACAGAAAAGGGACAATTGCCAAAGTGTGAATAAGGTCTAAAGATTAGTTAATAATACTATAGCAATGGTAATTTCCTTGTTTCAATCATTGTACTATGTTATATGAGATGGTAACATTTAGGGGAGCTAGTTAAAGAGATAAAGAGACTCATTTTTTGTAACATTTATAAATCTAAAATTATTTCAAAATAATTTTTAAAAATGAATATATTAATCTCAAGGAGCAATTTAGAATCTTGAATGAGATTGTTGGCCATGGGAATCTATGGTGTGGAGGTAACTTGAAAAATTTCCACATCTTGAAGTATAGTTGGAGAATTTGTTTGGCTTTGAAAACTGAAGAGCATTTACAAATAGGCAAAAGACTTCTAATTTATGTTCCACATATAAGAAATTTGCTTAAAACAGAGCTCTCTGTAAACAAATCATTATTAAGCCTTTAAACAGGACATATTCTAAAGATTTATATTAAAATAGAAATTGCCTAAGTAGAGAGGCTAAATCTGGGATCCGTTCACCCAGTAAACCAGATACTCATTCATCCATTTATTATCAGGGCACATCACTTTAGAAATCACTGAAATCCTTACAAAATAGTTTCCAGTCTTAAAATCATATAGGTACATAGCCTTGAGTCAGAATACATTTGTCCAATCTTATGATTAGAGATTGCTCACATTAGAGTGACCTAATTCCTCCTATGGTTTGGAATCTACGAGAGACACTAGGTGTCCTCAAGAGACATATGAAAATAGTGTAAATAAATGGTAATGTATTTCTAATACATCACTGATATTTGCATGTGTAGAAATTCCTATACACTATAGTTGTGATGAAAGAGAAGGTTTAAAGGACAGGGAATGGAGGTAATTATGGAGGAAGTACTCCTATCTCTTATGATAAAACAACAATAAAAAAATCTTCTGTGAGATTATTTTCAGAAGTTTCTTGAAAGTTTGAAAGCCAGATTGCTTATTGGAGTGCTAAGGAAAGACCCTAACTCAAAATAATGAGTGGGATATTTTTGACATAAACAAACAAAAAACAGTGCCGAGATAATAGCAGAAGGATGCTGCTGGAGACAGAGAATACAAAGACAATACAACACATAATTCAAGAACAAAAACATCTGTATACTCAATAAAAATTAATTTAGCATTTACTATATACAAAGCACCATGCTAGATCCTGGTGGTGATAGAAAAGTATATGCTATAGCATTAAAATCCAGCTTTTCCACAGCTATTGCTGCTCATTCAATCAGAAGTCACTTCTTGAATTTCTCTTCCATATTTCCCTTCTTACAGCCATAGTTCACATTGCATCACTTTTATTATTAAATGTTCTAATAAATACTCATCTTTACTGACCTGCTATCTTCCTACCTTTTCTTAATTTAAATCTATGTCTACAAACTAAAATCTGATTTGTTTTTGAAATAGTATCCCTAATTAGTCCTCTGTTCAAAGACCTTCAATGATTAAACCACTGTCCACCAAATTAAGAATCCTTATGGTAACTTTGATTATCCCCCATACAAACCAACACTGTACTTCAACCAAACTGGAGAATTCACTTGTTTCCCCAAATATCCCCAAATTCTTTTTTGAGAAGATAAAATTTAATATGGTTATAGAAAGATAAGAGCAAATTTTGTGGGCAGGAATTTCATGAGGAAAGGTAGAGGCATGAAATTATTTTCCAGGAATAGGGAGTAAATCCATTTATGAAAATGAAAAGTCACTTTTCTTAAGAAGAAGCTGATGCATTTTTAAGTACCACTATTTCCTAACTCTTTGTCTCCTGAACAAAATCCCTAGATAAATACAGAGCACTAATGATATAGTAGAAATTAGGACTATTCAAGGTCAGTATTAAGAAGAGATAAGAAAAGATCTAGCATCTCAGTATATTAAAAATTCTATGAAATGAGCACATTTCTTTTAACAAGGAGTCATTTAACTTTACAAATATAGAAACATGATATTAATGTCATAAAAATTTACTAAGAAATATTTTGGTGATATTTTACTATTTATCACAAATTGTTTCATTACTTCTTTCTCAGAAATGAAACTACTTCTCACTTTTTAAATTATTATTAACAACAGTAGAAAAAATAACAGTAGAAAAAAGTAATAGTAGCAGCAACATAAATGAAATAAAATATATGTAACTTTGGTTTGTATATTCACTCCTCATCTCAGACTTTCTGAAACAGCTTATGAAGATGACAATAAGGGTAAAACTCAACCAATTCTATAAGTTATCTAGCCGTATATTTTTATAATAACAGTTATAAAAAGCAAAAACCTGGAAAGTTAGGCCACTTGTTTTGACAAAAAATTGTGTATATTTGTAGGATTTACGATCCAAAGCTATAAGTTTTTTAACATGTGAAGAACTTTAGGCAATGAAATTCAACAAAGAAAATGGATTTTGAAAGTGACAGAGGGGAAAAAATGGTTCTTTATGGAGATCTTTATCTTTCACCACCCATTTGATGATGTATAAGTATGTATGGGAGTCATTTTTGAAGTTGAAATGATAGAAACATTAGAGTGTAGATTGAAGTACCAAATCAGACCTAGGGCAGGTAAGTGTCAAACCATTTTTCTTTTGTATTTAGTTCACAGAGTTCTATCTTCCCAGACTAAAACTACAAGGTGGTTCCAATCTGTACATCAGATTCTTGAACACTCAGGTTCCCATTTCAAAAGAACCTCATGTTTGAAACATACATCTTTAAGCTCTGGAGTCTTTAAATAGCATCCTTGAAAACGGTGCAGAAAGATCTATGGGACAGAAAGGATAGGGCACTAAAGGGTGAAGTAGGCTTCAAACTTAAAAACACCCAGATCTAGGGTCATTTTTAAAAGTTTAATTCACTTTATATGGGTTATTGTATTCAAATGAAGTTTGCATGCCATCTGTCTTTGAAGTCATTTAAATTAACTTTTATGACACTTATGGGAAAGAGAGGCCATTTTTAACTCAGTATAATCTGCTTACTACTATCAATCACTAATTAGAATTAATTATTAAGACTGAGATTCATCTTTTTTTCTCAAATATTTTAAATCATTTATCAAAGAATGACATGACTTTCTCTTCCTCCTTTGGAATACCAAAGTCGTGGTCATATGAGTTTTGGGTAGATGCTACTGAAGTGATGATTTTAGTCAGATGTGTAACGATAATGCTGTCTAAAAGCTACATTTAACCAAGAGAGCAGTATTTTTGAAACAGCAGGCAGTATAAAAGTGCTTTGTGAATATTAACATATTCTAGCAAATTAGTTTGCACTCATTATCATAAGCAATTACTTACTGTTTAGATGCAGCTCGTATTAAATTGGCAAGCAATTTGCAAGAATTAAAACATAACATAGAGAGCTTTCTGAAAATTCAGCAATATCCTGAGACAAATGATGCTACTAGGCTCACAGACCGTGCACCCAATGTAGTTACCCATTAAACATATTTAGCATTGAAATAGTGGTTGGTTGGCACATGGGCTTTTCATGCAAGATCACTTAGTAGCCATTGTTGGGACATCATAAATAGAATTGTACATATCAGACACTGGGAGGCATTATTTTAAAAAAGCCTGAGGAAGGCTTTGTTTTCTAAGAATGAACTAGCTGTCAATTTGACTACATTTTGGTACTTCTATAAACACATTGCATCGTCTTGAGATGTTTGATGCTACTCAATTTGTCCCTTTCGAGAAGTTTCTGATGTCTTGCTTGCTCTCTCCAGGTACCTCTGAGCAGAGACTCTTGATGCTCACCATTATTCATCTTACCTTCTTTAATGACTTGAGGGTTAGCTGGACATTTAGCTGTCTGCTTACAGCCTATATTTTCCATTCTCCCTTGCAGGTGGAAGGGGCCATGTAAATAAATTCTGTCCAATGACACACAGCCAAAAATAATGTGTGATTCTTCCAATTCAGGCCCTGAAATATACCTGCACTCTACTACTCATTTACTTCTGTCTTCTTGTTGAGTGAGGACAAAAACTGAGCCAGATGATTTAGACTCAGAGAGAAAAAGCCAAAGGTTGAGAATTACACCTATGCTCCTATCCTCAGACCATTGAATTGTAACTATTATGTGAGAAAAAAAAATCTTATATTTTGTTCAGACCTGTGTATTTCTTGGTCTCATTTTTAGAGTAAAGCGTGCTTATGTAGCCTTTAGAACAAAATGGCCAAACATTTCCATGTATTTTTTTTCATCCTCATGACAGTCAAGTAAATTTGATACGGAAGCTGTTATTATCTCTATTTTACAAGTTTAAAAAAAGTTGGCATTCACAGAGGTGAAATGATTTATCCATGGTCACAAAGTAATATAAACTTTTTTCTATTGAAACCTTCCAAAAAGGCTAATAATAACATATTATATTTTTAGAGTAAACTAATGTTACCCATATGTTTTCATGGGTTTACCCCATTCCAGAATTCTTTTCTCCCTTACAAAAACAAAATGGCACACGTTTACAAAACTTGGTAAATGATGTTGCCTGTGACCCTGGAGCATCATGAAATTAACTAACCCACACAGGCCCCTTAGCTTGAATACAGAGCCCTTACTTTAGAAAATGTGTAAATACTTTCTCTGCCTTTTTGAAATTTAAATCTTCTCCCACCTTCTTGCCAGTTTACAACTTGGAAATGTCTTTCTCGAGGGCATAGGAGCCATGCATTTTAAATGTAATCATTAAGAAAGACAGTGCCCTTACATCCCAGTCTCTGTCTCCCAGCCTCTGGGAAGGTAGGGGCCTACTAATTTCTGTAAGTGCCACTTATCAAATATATCTGTACTATACATATAACAAAGAACTTATTAGTGGGAAGTTGAATGACACAGAAAAGAATAATATGCTAAAATCTGTATGCCACCAACTTTTCTCAATGTCTTGAATAGAACTGTAATTTAGAAAGGACCCTCAAAGTGCTACAGATTGAGAGGGCTAAGAAAAAACACTATTTAAAAAAATCAAGTAGCTTTTTTCTTTTTAAATGTGAAATTTAAAATAAAACACAAAGTTCTAATTTTCTTTTCATAAAGTGAGTCACACAAATTTTTTGGTTTCCCAGTGAATATAAGTTATGTTTATACTATACTATAAAGTGTGCAATTACATTCTATCTGAAAAATATACATACTTTAATTAAAAAATACTTTATTGCTAAAACATGCTAATGATCGTCTGAAACTAAAGCGAGTCATAATCCTTTTTCTGGTAAAGGGTCTTGCCTCAATGATGGCTGCTTACTGATCTTATGGAAGTTTCTTAAAATAAGACAATGAAGTTTGTGGCAAAAATTGACTCTTCTTTTGAGGAAAAGATTTCTCTATAACATGTGATGCTGTTTGATAGCATTTTATCCACAGCAGAATGTTTTTCAAAATTGGAGCCAAATTTCTCAAACCCTATTACTGCTTTCTGAACTAAGTTTATATAACATTCTATAGTCTCTGCTCTACCAGCTGAGCTATCAAAGGTTATGCAAAGTTTATATAATATTCTAAATCCTCTGTTGTCATTGCAACAATGTTCAAAGCATCTTCATTAGAAGTAGATTCCATTTCAAGAAACCAATTTTATTTTTCATCCATAAGAAGAAACTCTTCATCTGTTCAAGTTTTATCATGAAATTGCAGCAATTCAGTTACATCTTCAAGTTCCACTTCTCATTCATTCTAGTTCTTTTGTTATTTCTACCACATCTGCAGTTACTTCCTCCACTGAAGTCTTGAACCCCTCAAAGTTATCCACGAGGATTGGAATTACCTTCTTCCAAACTCCTGTTAATGTTGGTGTTTTGACCTTCCCCCATGAATCATGAATGTTCTTAATAGCATCTAGAATGGTGGATCCTTTGCAGAAAGTTTGTAATTTACTTTGTCCAGATCCAGCCATGGACTCACTATCTATGGCAGCTATCGCCCTACAAAATGTATTTCTTAAATAATAAGACTTAAAAATCAAAATTATTCCTAATCTACGGGCTGCAGAATGGGTGCTTTGTTAGTGAGCATGAAGACAACATTAATCTCCTTGTACATCTCTATTGGAGCTCTTAGGTAATCAGATGCATTGTCAATGAGCAGTATTATTTTGAAACGAATCTTTTTTCTAAGTAGTGGGATCTCAACAGTGGGCTTAAAATATTCAGTAAAACATGGAGTAAACAGATGTGCTGTCATCAGTATTTGTTGTTTCATTTACAGAGCAAGGCAGAGTAGATTCTCCCTGACAAGAGAGAATTTTTCCTTTGTATTCACAACTTGGCTAACTGGTACAAGAGGCCTAGCATTCAGTTTATCTCGGCTTTCAACATGCCTTACTCCCTAAGCTTAATCATTTCTGGCTTTTGAGTTAAAGAAACTTGTGACTCTTCCTTTCATTTGAACATTTAGATGCCATTATAGGCTCATTAATTGGCCTAATTTCAATATTTTGTTTGTGTTAGGGAATAGGGAGGCCTAAAGAGAGACAGAGATAGGAAAAGGCCAGTTGGTGGTACAGTCGAACACACACATTTATTGATTAAATCTTATATGGGTGCAGTGCATGGTGCCCTCAAACAATTACAATGGGAACATCAAAGAACACTGATCACAGATCACCGTAACAGATATAATAATAATGGAAAAGTTTCAAAAATTTGAGAGTTACCAAAATATGACACAGAGACCTGATGTAAACACACACTGTTGAAAAAATGGCAGCAATAGACTTGCTGAATGCGGGATTGCCATAAACCTTCAATTTGTAAAAAAAAAAAAAAAAAAAAAAAAAACAAACATATCTGCAAAGCACAAAAAACTAAGCACAATAACATGAGGTATGCCTGTACATTTACACATTTTTCTTTTTTTCAAGTTTAGTAAGCAGGTGCTATGGAATTTTTTAAAATATAGGAAAGTATATATGCATATATCTCATAAAATAAAATAAAATATCATGTTCTCTGATCAAAATCTGAGTTTTTGGCTACTATACTGGGGACAGATAAAGTATAATAACAAAACTGGATAAATGAAAAGCCAAAGAATAACCCTTCCCTTGTAGGATGACCTAAAAGAAATCACCTTTTGTTCGACTAAAGTTCAGACTCTTTCAAAACCAAAATAATAAGGCTGCAAACCAAAGAAAATTTGTGAAGCTGGGATGTCACTTATTCTTATGCAAATAAATTTCAAAAATAATTATAAAGGGAGTGCTTTAAATGATAGAAAAGTATAACTATTTTCCACAAAATGTTACCAGCTTTTTGAGCAACCTAAAAATCTCACATCAAAAATTTTCAAGCATTTTTTTATTCTGCCATTTTGAAATCTGTAAGCAATATTTATTTTTATATTCATTTATCATGTCTTTACTTATTTGGTAAATACCATTTCTCTTACATGCAGTATATTATACATTTCAAGCCGTATCTTCTCAAAATAGTATAGCCAGTTTCTCTTGCAATCCCACCATCGATTTGAAATCATAAAATCCACAACATCTGCATCCATGAGTCAGATGTACGGAATGGATTCAGAATCAAAAATGACATTTTCCACTGTAACTTAACGGCATTCACCAAAAAAGGTGATCAAATGTTTCTGAGCCCATGAAGAAGTCATAGCATGCTGGAATAAGTGTGCAGGGAAATGCACAAAACATTTGCTTGCTATTTCCTAAAAAAAAAAATGTCATATTAAATACACAAGCAGCATTGTCACTCACTCTGGAGAAACCAGTTGCCATGCCTTTTACTGTCTTCTGCTTACAGTCTACCCAGATAATCTTCAGCATGTCCACAGAAACTCATGCCAAGAAGTATTGGGTTTATATTAAAGTAAAATCACAGGGATGGAAAGGTGTGCATAGATGTGAGAAGCATAAAGGAGGTAATGTTGTAAGGACTGCTGATAATTGGTTGTGAGGAGAGGAAAAGGAAGAAATCAAAGGTCATGCCTAGGTTCCTGACTTGGAAAGAGATTAGATGATATCCCATTCACTGAAATAGGAACCATCAGAGAAGGAACATAATGCCTAAGCGATGTAATGAGTTTGTTATGTTTGAATTTAGCCACCTTCTTCCACTTGAGAACATTATGTTGTCTTTATAGTCCTGTAATACTTAGTACAATGAAGTGTACATGGAAGACATTTTTCAGTTTCCTGTTAATTGATCAAGCATGCAAGTTAGAAGGGATATTCAAACGAATACCTTGTCTGCCCTTTTTCTTAAAACGATTTTTACAAAACCATAAGTCATAAACACAGCTAACTTGTATCGCCTCGTCTCCTTTAAAATACATTTAAAATGTAATACTTAGCTTTTAATAAGACCTTTCCATGAAACCCACATGAATTGGCTATATTTGTTATATGAACATTTGCAGTGTTCCTTTTTTCAATAATTTTAAGAGATTGTTTTATGGAATAGGCTTTATTGTACTACATTGTCCCAGTATGTCTTTGCATGACTGTTATTTGGCTTTCTGCATATATTTACTTGGTTAACTTATTATACATAGTTGATTTGGTTCCTCTTCTCCTTAAGATTTTTATTAACTCTTTTTTGCATGCAGAGCACCTTGGTAAGTCAGGGTTTGTTGGTTTAGCAGCCTATGCTGCATAGGTGAGCAACAGTGTCAAATGTAAGGATATTCAATGAGCTTAGGCTCATACCCCTGCATCTATAGGTGAAGTTGGATTATCTGTATTTCTTCCACCTTTCATTAGTAGGAGAGAAATGATGGAATCTATTACTATCGAAAAGTATGCTCGGTACTCTATCAACTCTGTTGATCCTCAATATAATCTATTTTTAAAGTATTTCCCTAAAGAACAAGTCTAATTAGACAATCTGTATCATACATAACCATAACTTTGACCTTCTAGACTCCTCTGTCTCTTAAAACATAATGGATATGGCTAATGGTAGCCTATATGATGCCTTTAGGCAAAGTAGAAAAGAGCAAATTTCCCCCAAACCCTTTACTTACACCTGTCAAAAATTGTCATCGTATACTGATTTTTGTCAGCACAAAACATTTGCTTGCTATTTCCTAAAAAAATTGTCATATTAAATACGCAACTCCATGGCAGTAACATGAATGGTATCACCTTCACAAATGTATCACACTTGCACAAACATGCATGGCTTCCCTTCAGTGACATGTAGGAAACCATTACGGTTTGGTTTAAGAGGGAGATTCAACTCATCTTGGATCCTATTGTTCTGTGGAATATAACCATGCTCCTCAGTGGGAGAAAAATGCAAGAAATACAGAAAAGAACCATAATTCCTATTCAACCACTTTCATTCATGCAAAACAAACACCAGTGGTAAAAGAAGTTCAAGGTTTGTTTTTTTTGTGTTTTTTTTTTTTTTTTTTTTAAGAAGCCATTTTGCAGAGTTGAAATAAGATCGGACACAGACCTAACTTGTACGAATGAAATTCCTGAAAAGAAAGACAATATCAGAGCGGTGCTAATCCAAGATATGTGAAGCACTAAACCGCAGCCGCTTCAGCCGTTTACTTGAAGTACAGATTTCAGCAAGACAAAACTGTGACTTGAAAAAACGAGACATTCGAAATCCTCAGGAGATCATTTCCTTCTCCTATTCCTCTATGGCTGCTCCAAAGTACAGATTCAATTTTGAGGCAGGTTAAATTGGGGGCCCAAATGGGAATATATGGTTAATGAATTTTGTACAATCTTCCTTCTTTTCAATTGAAAAATTAAAAGAATAAAGAAAAAAACCCTCAACAAGATTTGATGGGTTTTACTATCTTTCCAACATTTCCCCCCAGATTGATTTCAGACCATGGTAGAGACAACCAGACAGCTAATTAAACTATTAACTCTTTTTTCTAAATTGTAAAGCTCTGAGCATTTATATTTCAGGAGCCAACCCCCACCTTGACTCTGAAGCCCTGAAGGATGTAGACTTTCCACAGATATCCAGGGAGTTACACACACATTACCCTAGACCACATTTGACCCTGAAAGTGAAGTCACATGCACTACCTCTTAAAATATTTAATGATTTTCCCAGACTTTACTTAATAAATTTATGTATTAATAAGGAAAGCCTCCAAGGTAAGCCCAGAGAGGTTCATTTTTCTTGGAGCTGAATTGAAAGGCGACAAAATGAAAGTTCCTCTATGACTTTTTTGAAAGCAGCTAGATCACTTTCTAGTGAAAGGAATGTGACGTTGACTCAGAATATAGTGGAAGAAAATGCTGAAGTCCAGAAGCCTTCTCATGCTTAATTCGTAAGACATAAATATACTCATTGAACAGTAATGCCTCTCAGATTTTCTAAAGGTATGCTTGTGTTGAATTTTAAAATAAACAAAAACAATGTAGCAAATTTAGCCACAAAACAGATTCCTATAATTTTGAAAAAATATGTTAACAATATAAAAATATGCAAAAATACTATTTCTTTTTTTACAGAAATTGAATTCTTCTACCTCTCACCAGACCAATGTCTACACTCTGAATTTATTAACATATTCTCCCTGTTCTATGTTAAAATGAGTAAAAATAAGATTGCAAATTAATACAGTTTACAAGCCATATCATGTGATATGGAAGCATTCAAACTTGAGGCAGGAAAGTATAGATCTGATCCTATTTTAGTGCTCTGTGGCTTTGCCAAAGTTATTGAAACTATCCAATAATCCTCATTTTCTTTTTCTGAAAATAAAGGTATTGTTTCAGGTAATTTCTATAGTCATTTTCCAATTCCATTCTCCAAGTTTAAAATGTCACCCCACTAAAGCTGGTGTTAACCTTGAACTTGATCCCAGAGTACACTGAGCATGAAGTAGGAAGTTATATTTACCACAGAAGCACGGTGGCAGAATAATATGCAAAGATTTATTTGGGTAGATTATTTGTTTTCTTCTTATTTGACTTTAAACAATAATTGTACAGAATGTTTTCTTTATTTTATGGTTGTGAAATGATATAGAAGAGGATATTTCATTTTGCTTAGCAATTCTTTCTATGATTATGGAAAATTAAGACAAATACAGAAAAAAATGAATAGCTTATTGGCTGAGCATTGCTAGCAGTTAACATTTTTATTTTCAGAAACCATATACCCCACATGACTGGTCTAGTGACTTCGCCCCAAATCAATACAATACGAAAATCCACAGAAATGACAGTCTAAATTGAGCCCCAGGTTTATTAAAACATAGTTATGTAATTACTAAGGTCTTCTCATTTTAAATCTATAATTACAGCAGTTATACTAAAAAGGTTGTGTTAAATGTTATTAAGCAAAAACCACGCTAGCTGATTTGTTTTGTGAATACACGTTAAGATAATTCCTGCTTAGAAGAACAGAATCATTCCAAACTGGAATTATTATGAACCTTAGTAGGTTCTATTGTCACAAATAATGACTCAGATCCAGAAAGGGATTCATTAAGCTATTCTAGCAGTCAATTTAAGTTGTGAAAATATGAAGGAAAGTCAAAGCATATTCTCTACAGATGTAGCTACATTTTCTCCATTTTTCTGGTTAAGAAAGACCAAGCATCAACTCAGTGGTCCCCAGCTTGCTACTTCTTATCTGAAAGTAATCCTGCACATGTTCACCAAGATCAGAGTCATTTCTTCATTTGTTTGTGTTCATATGTGTTGAGGCTTTTGGCAAAGAATTTAAGGTCCTTTATAGACATCCAGTTAAATCATCATAGTACTCATTCTCTGGTGGATTAATAGTACCTTTGGAAATTCCATTAAACCTTTCTCATCAGAGAGCAAAAAATCATGTTTTCTTCTGAGTTACATGACAGTACCCTACACGCTGGCTGAATTTATCTATCATCTTGCTTTTCATTGCAAGCACTGATTAGAGGCCAACCAGCAAGGTGATGATCATTTTTACTGACACACACACACACACACACACACACACAGACACATAGCAAATGACCTCTCCAAGGTATAAAGTTAGTGAGCAGAAAGAACACTTAGGGTTGTGTTCAGTAATTTATTTCTCAGGTTTTAAAAGTTTGCCCCTCACAAAACTGTCCTATATTAAAGGAATAAAAATAATGCACTTACTCTAAAGTGGCACAATGCATACACTCAACAAATGCTGAATAAATGAATGCAGGGCAATCTCCACTACTCACATATTTGGGGATTCCACCTGAAACAAATCATCATTTGTATACAGATAACTAGTATATCTTCAAACACATACGGACAAGTCTGGGAATATTCATATGTTAGACATAATAGATTTAATTATAGTTTGTGATTAAATAATATTTGTCTATTGCAGAAACTGTGAAAAGCAAAAAAAAAAATGCAGAAAATAGGGATTTAGAACAGGTGAGGGAACTTTTAAATGATTGGCTATGAGAATGAAAGAAAAGTAATAAAGAGAACAAAAACAGTAACATTGGACCAAGAAGTCAGACTATGCATCCTTCCACATGTCTCCAAATTGTCTGTGCCTCCAGTGTTCACACCCAGTTCAACAACACAACTTGTTTAGAGGGTGCTAGCTACATTCACAGACATCAACAGAACTTTGTATCATTCTATTGATTGGTTATTTGGCTTGGTACCAGCACAGACCAGGATTGGTCTAGAGGTTGCTTTCTTGGTTTGGAGACCATTTAGCAAGTGACATTGTGTGAAATCAATGACCTGTTACTGCTTTCATCTTTCTCAAGTTCAATATCATAAGGGTCCTTAAGATTTAATGAACCTAGTCTGTTGAGGGAAGCTTTCAACCTGCTATATTTCTTCTAATGCACCCAAATGGCTTGTATGGGAAATAATTCCTACCTCATGCGGTAGCACAACAATGCAAACTAACAAATTTATCAATTAAGGATAATACGGCAGTAAGGTATACATTTAAATTATTTTCTAATGAGATCTGTATTTATATTTTTCCTTAAATAAATGGATGAAAAACTTCCTACTTATTATAAAAAAAAGAAACAAAGAAAATCAGCCACAAATGAATGCTTAAATATATACACACAAATGGAATAGATAACATTGTAGAACAGTCACTAGGTCCCTAGGGACCCATTAACATTTCATATCCAAGGAAACTAGCCACTCATTCCTTCTAAAAAAGAAAGCATTTTCAAAGCAAGATCCACAAACAGGTAAATGACAAAGTTGTCATTTTGAAAGAAGGTAAATTACAGTCGGGTGGATGGAGAAACACGGAGGAAACTTCAGACATGCACATCAGCAGAAATAGGCAACAAACAGAAAATGAAAGAAACAAAAAAAGAAAAGGGAAATATAAATAATACTAAATCAATGCCAGAAAATAATGAAAAGGAGGCTGTCATGTATTTCAGCACAAGGATGATTTCCCTAAGTGGTGCAATACAATGGAGAAACTCCTCCAGGATATCAGAAAACAGTTATATTTCAATTTTATTAACAGATTTTTTGAGTGTCTGTACACATGACTGGAAGAACATGGTGGATACATTCTGTAAAGAGTTATCTTCTAAGACTTCTGTCTTTTGGTGAAAATAAATGGGAATAAGATCATGGGTTGCTCTCATATCAAGACTATGCATCTATTTTCTTTGGAATAATACCATTGCTAGGGCCAAAGTTTGTCCATCTAAAGTTAGGGGAGCTAGATCTTCTCAAGAAAACAAGAAATAAAGGAGAATAATGCAATTACTGAAACACAGCAACCAAAGCATTTATTATATTTATAAAGGTTTTTTAGAGAAAACTAAATTTCCAGACTGATGCTGTCGAAAAAAATTGTCTGAAAAAAAAAATTCTACTACCCATACTAATCCATATCTCCTTCAAAATAGTAAAATTTTCAACTCAGTTTTTTTTCCCCAAATAGATTTGATATTGATGGGTTTGATATTATCATATGAAGAAGTATAAACATTTCTGGAGGATTTATCCTAGGGAAAGGCCAACTCGCTAATTCTAGGCTCCCTTGTAGTGAAGGTATATTTGCTCTTTGGTTAAAAAAAAAAAAAAAAAAGATTTGGGTAAGGACAACAAACACTGCAAGGCAAAGTGTTCTCTGATCTGATCTTTAATTCCTAGAAACAAGCAACTCCCTATGAAGTTATCCTAGTGATCCAGAGAATCAGAAAAGGGCAGCTATTTTCTACCCGAGATTAGACCTCTGAATGTATATATTATAGGGACAACATCGGAAGAGACTATACCAAGGGGGAACTCAGTGACTGTCTGTCAATCTCTTCAACAAAAGTACTACTATGATTACATCATGATCCTGTAAAGGCCTGGATGGTTTTGTTGCAGTACAACATGAATTAATAGTTCCTGTGCAGAATGTACAAGACTCTCTGTTTCTGATTCATGTTTGTGAAACTCTTTCCAAAAGTAATAAACAAAAAGAAAAATATAGGAACCAAAAACAAGATATAGTACAATTCTCCCAGTTCCAGTTTAATTTATCCTAAAGAAAAGGACCACTGCCATAGCTAAAATAGCTAGAAAACTTATTCAAAGGCATTTTCAAATATTAAGGTGATGTTGAAATTTTCTAATAACCATGTAGGATAATATTCTATTCCTATAAAGGTTCAGGTTTATCACAGAGGTGACAGTTGGATATGAGACCAGAGAAGGTCATCTTCCCAGCACGTGTTCTCCTCACCACACTCATTCACACTTATTAATACAAAAAATTACTCAGAGGTCATGGAAGCTAACATTCCACACTTGGAAATGATTTCTTTGGCTTAAAGATTTCCTATTCTTACTTTCTTCACATGCAAGAGAGGGGCAAGTTAAAGCTAGGAAAATGGTCACACAATGACAGAGGTTTGAGGACCAATTCGAGCTCACTGACTCCAGTTTTTCCCCAAGAACCATGCTGAAATATATAGCGTTGGTACAATATGGCTAATTAGGACTAGAAATAAACTCCTACACTTACTACAAAATTAAGAGTATAGGAAGCAAATCAAAGTTAGGGCTCTGAGGTTAAGATTACTCAGAATTTACATATATATATATATATATATATTTTTTTTTTAATTTATATACATATATGTCCCTCCCTGTCCCCTGCCCAGAACTCAGGTAGAGTTTGGTTTGGGGGTGCTAGTAAAAGTGGATTGGCAAAGAAGGGAGAAGGAGCAAGCTAGTTGCCATTAATATTGGCCCTGTCTATTTGCCCATCTTTTTGTCCTTCCTCAATACCGCATTGCATAATAGAGCCTTCCCTAGCATTAACGAGTCCACTGTGAAGAAGGATGGTTTCTAGTTAACAGACACAAAAGGTTATGTTTGGTATTTAAGAAAGCATAAAGAGAGTATATCTCCATTCACTCATGTCAAAATTACTTCAATAAATGAGTATAGAAAACATTACTTGTTCTTCCTTATTGTAGAAAACGGATAGAATACTCAACTTAATCTCCGTGTACAGATAGCATAGCTACCTAGGGAATTAATTATTTGCTTTGTGCACACGTTATGATCTTGTCTCTTAAAAGAAATCCCAAAGCAATCCTTTGTACAGGTCCACTGCTATTCTGTTTTGCAGAGGCTAATGTGCTCTGTGAGGTTATAAAAAAAAATCAGTTGTTTCTTTGTTTAACTAGAGAAGCAGATGAATAAAACCGATAGATATGAAAGGTACAAGGAAAAGCACTTTAAGTATAAATACAAGTTAGTCTTGTCTTGACTTTGTGTCTGCCTTTGACCAATGGTAAATGAATTTCCTTGTCTCTGTTTCTGCATTTTAAAGAAAGTAAATTGTATTCATATTTTTCTCAGAAATACTGTATTAAATGTATTAGTATGTGTCCTTGAAAAAGAAAATATAAAGCTCAGAAGAATAATGTTTATAGTGTACATATTTCTTCAAAGTAAGAAGGAAGCATCATTTCAATAATGCCTCAATTGAAAATTGAACCATAAATATCCCAGGTGGTCCCAAAATTGAAAGTAAAAAGGAATAAGGCTATTAACCTTTTAACTTTTTCAGAAGGATGAAGGTGCTTATGTTCTTTTGGGGGCAAATGTTAGGTTGTTTTTCTACCTGAATTACATCATTATCATAATCTGATACTTGATTAATAACTAATCAAGAAATATTTATCTAATGCTCATAGCATATGAGGCATGATAGGGAATTAAAAGCTTATACACTGGATAGATAGATAGAGTTGGTAAACCAAATCAGGAGTAACAGTCATATAAATAATACATTTTAAAAGCACTTTATGACTCTTAAAATACATTTCACATAGGTCACTAAAATTAATAGACATTAACTGATTTGAATTCTAAAAACACACAGATCCACAGAAAAATTCCATGAATTTATATCTGAGCTGGAATTTGAAAGATGAGTTGGGTTTGAATAAGAGAGAGAAGAGGACAATTATGGCTGAAAATTGCTTTGATCTTTAATTTTTATACATATATAATTCACTAGCTCCTTAAGTACACAAATATAAGCTTTTTTATTACCCTCCTTAGGTTTAGTACTCCACTAACAGCGACCTGAAGAACATTTACTGAATTAACCACTGGGGAGGATTTGTCCTTCTGTATCTATCTATTTTCATCATTAACAGGACACTTTACAAAATAGCTGGAGAGTTCAGGGTATAGCCCATGGCTATGGAATATAATTGAGCTCACAGACTCAGGGAGTCAATCCCTTCATTTAAGGTTCATTAGCCTGGGTTCCAAGGATCCCAGGGGGTGATTCCTTCCTACTTTGAATCCCCATAGCACACATCACCCAGACAATGTCTGCAGCACAACTTTAGTACTTCAAATGAAATATTGTCTGTGAGCTTTTTTGTCTTTCAATTGGTTTGTGTTATCTTTGCCTTACCTCCCAATTAAGCTCCAGAGCTCCTTGCAGATAGGAACTATGTCATCAGGATTCTTTATCTAGGCCACATAGCTACTAGCAAATTACTTGACATAGCATAGGTGTATAATCAACGTCTGCTTTGTGCCTCCAAGTAGCAAATGCTGCTGCATATTTATGTTAATGAAATGATGCTCACGCCTGTATTTTAAAAGATGACAGCAGAACAGGTGAATAAAAACAAGCAGACTGTGCAAGTTCTTACGGTTTCTGATTGTCAGTTAAAAATTGCTTCATTTGGTAACTGTGGCATTCTAGATTTGGAAAATTTAGTAAAAGCCATCTAGTCCAGACACCTCTTTTGATTCTTGGGGAAACAGGCTCAGAGAGGGAAAAAGCCTTAAGATCACAACTAATATTGTACAAAAAGGAATGAAACTAACATTTGTTGCGGGCTCAGCTTATTATAGGCGATTATTTCAATAAATAAAGAGGCACCAAATGTGGGTCACATGGTCCCCCGGCACTCCAACTGAAAAGGCAACTTAGTGTTATTTCTATGAGTCATTGCAGGTGTGGAATACTGTATACTCTTTTGTTTTCCCTTTGCTGTATTATTTCTGCAGTTATACAGCCAAATATTTGTAGTTTGCTGTACAAAAAAAGAAAACATATACTTGGTAGCATGGTCTGCTCTGAATACCTTAATAATGAGGTGTTTGAATCTGCTGTTCATCATGTATACTTCAGATAAACCTTTTGTTAGTGTTAATTACTCTTAAAATGCAGAAAAGAATAAACATTATATAGCACCTTTCCCTCTAGCTCTTCATTTGATATTTTGAATTTTCTCGTTTGGACCAAAAAGTCATTGAATGTTCACATTGCCCTCTATACCTTCTCTGTTCTCATCTTCATCTTTTCTCCTCAATCTCTTTAAGTTGGCTTATATTTTCCACTTACACTACTTATCCTTATTAGAATTCCTTCTACCTCACGCTTCGTCTTGTCTTATCTTGTACTTTGTGCATCACTTGTTTTTCCTAATAAACTTTCACACTATTCTCCTTGTCAGCACGATCTAATGAATACAATGCTTGGCCAAGAATAAGATATGGCTTCCTTGCCTTCTCCATGTGTCTAGCAATACAGATGTATAAGTCAGTTCAGTTTTCTTTTGTTTTTGTCTGTCTATATATATTTTGTTGTATTGTATTATATTGTATATATTGTTATTTTCACTTAGTTTTCATCAAAAATATTTACCTCTACTTAAAAAAAAGAGAGGAATGGAATCTGGTAATTATAACTAGCTGCCAATAATGGAAGGGATCACAATTTAAATAAGGATGACAAACTAGTATATGTATATATATGTATATATATGCACACACGGTGAAAATACAACATTTTTAGCAATTATACCATGGAGGAAAAGAACACAGTTGGGATTACAGTCCTAAGAAGGTAGGCATCACTCAATTTAAGATTTAGTAAGGACTTTAGATTTAATACACTATATTGGGATATTAAGTATGAAATGTCCAATTTACTTAAATACTAAATTTGACAGTTGATATCTCTGACATTTCACTTTGTCACTTCTTGTTTTATGTTTATTGTGAAGGTACATCCTCAATCCTTCACACATGTTTTGGCTTGTGATTATCTTTCAAAATTTTTTTAGCACAATTTTTGTGAAAACACGGATAAGCCAAAAATGTGTGTTATTTTCAAATATGAGTTCCATCACGGAAGCAATGCAGTTCAGACAGCTTGAAATATTAACGAGGTGTTTGAAAGGATATGGCTAATGAACGCACAGTATGTGGAGGGTTTGAGAAGTTCCATTCTGGTGATTTTAGTGTTGAAAATGAGCCACGTGGGTGACCTGAGACCAAGGTGGATACTGATGACCTGAAAGCTGTAGCAGAAGCGAATCCATCTCAACCCATGTGTGAATTAGCAGCAGGGTTTGATGTTAGTATTCCAATAATATTGCACTATTTAAAACAAATTGGCAGGGTAAAGAAGCTGATGGATTCCACATGAATTAAACAAGTGTCAGAAGAGAAATCATCTCAAAGCTTGTCTTTCTTTGCTATCATGACATAAAGGCGAACCATTTCCACACCATATTGTTACATGTGATGAAAATGGATTCTTTTTGACAATCACAAGTGTTTGGCAAAATGGTTGGATAAAGATAGAGTGTTGAAACATGGTCCAAAACTGAATATTCATCAAAAAAAAGCTAATGGTCCAGCATCGGTATTATCCACCACAGCTTCATAAAACCTGGTCGATCCATTACAGCAGATGTCTACTGTAACCATTTGGATGGAATGATGAGGATACTTGTGATTAAGCAGCCAAGGTTGGTCAACAGAGACAGGCCAATCCTCTTGCAAGACAATACTCAATCAACCACATGTCGCACAAACAATACTGCTCAACCTACAGTAGCTCAACTTGGAAACTCTGTCATCCACTCTATTTACCAGACCTTGAATCAACTGACTACCACTTCTGGGCTTTGGGCCACTTCTTGTAAGGAAAAATATTCAATTCTCAACAAGCTGTGGAAAACATCTTTTGCGATTTCATCCCCACTCGCTCTCCAGGTTTCCTTGCTGCTGGCGTAAACAAGCTACTGGTAAGATGGCAAAACCATGCCAATAGTTGAGGCGCATACTTTGATTAATTGTACTGCTTCTTGTTTGAAATATAATAAACTACATTTTTGATTCGAAATTGAACATTTTATATTTAATGACCTAATAGATATTTTAAAGTTATAGTACAAATGTACTTTCCTGATTATAATTCATCTGATTCAGTTGCTGGTTCCAGGGAGGTGGGCTGGTTTCAACCCAGAGTGTTTTTTTAGTGAATGAAGGCAATTCTGACATTCTTGAGGTGGCTTTTCATGGGGCTAAGGTGTCTTCTTCTGAGGTCAGTGGTCTTGGAGCCAGCCTGGCAGGAGTGCCATAGTACATTCCAGTGCAAAATCTGTCTAGCTTTTTAAATTGAGTTTTGCTTTTTGTTTTGTAACAACTTTAAAGATATTTATGAAACCAAAAATATTCCCACTCACATTAAATGTAAAAGCAGCTACAAAATACTATGTACTCAATCTCCCAACTTTGTGTTTAAGTACATGATTATGTCTATGTGTTTATATATATTCATTATGAAAACACAAATAGGGCACCAAAATAATAAAAAATGATTATATCTGGACAAGGGAATTCCTGGTGATTTTAATTTTCTGTTCTTTTTTTTAATTCATCGTATTTCTTACATTTGTCATAAAGATATAAACATACATTAATTTTATGGCCAGAAAAAAATCCAATAAATATATTTTTAAAAGAAAGACACTCCTTCTACACCTGCCAAATGCTAGCTGTTTTGTCAACCAGTTAAATTATTTGAGATATGAATTAGTTCACTTTTAAAACTTAAAACTTCGTGGCCGGGCGCGGTGGCTCACGCCTGTAATCCTAGCACTCTGGGAGGCCGAGGCGGGTGGATTGCTCAAGGTCAGGAGTTCGAGACCAGCCTGAGCGAGACCCCGTCTCTACTAAAAATGGAAAGACATTATATGGACAACTAAAAATCTATATAGAAAAAATTAGCCGGGCATAGTGGCGCATGCCTGTAGTCCCAGCTACTCGGGAGGCTGAGGCAGTAGGATCGCTTAAGCCGAGGAGTCTGAGGTTGCTATGAGCTAAGCTGACGCCACGGCACTCACTCTAGCCTGGGCAACAAAGTGAGACTCTGTCTCAACAAAAAAAAAAAAAAAAAAAAAAAAAAAAACTTAAAACTTCAATTAACATGTTCTTTGTATGTGGGAACCAGAGGTTCTGCTAAAGTAGAGTTTAACATTAAGCCTTAAACCATGGGAAACATCCAATTTGGGAAAAGAAGTAAAAGAATTTTGTCCTTTAAATCTCACTGTAGTTATTCTTTCTTTTTCACTCCATGAAGAGTTTACAAAACCAGACTTTAAATTTCATTTTTCGGAAACAGAAGAAGAAAAATCTTAAAAAAAAAAAAAATTAAAAAAAAAAAAAGCCCTGTCTACATGATAAAAATCTTCTCTGTTTCTTACTGGAACCTCACAGAACTTCCCCCATCTATGTTAAAGAAAATTTCCATTTCAAGGTACAAATGAATATGACTTAAGAATCATGTGGGAAAATCTCAAATATCACATAGATATTAAGTGGGTGCAGTGAAAAGAATTTAGGGATTAAATGAGATGTTTCATGGTCACCATGAGCCCCTTAATTTGTGTGACTAGAATTTAACTTACCAACAACTGCTGTATAAATATGGGGAAAGCAAATGTGAATTGCAGACTATTCTTCAAACACAAAATTTTGATAATTATAGATACATTAGCTAGACTGAAAAACACCAAGTATTTCTAGAAAATATTTGAGTGGTGTGAGAATTTCCTTAAGTAGTATTATTCTTTGTATTTGGATTCCTCTTTTCAAAAGGATTTAAAATCTGACATCTTTACTAATTAAATTGTTTATTAAACCTTTCTCCAGAAAAAGTAAAAGGTACACCACAGTTCAACCTAATCCATAGCTATCAAAATTTTGAATTCTAAAGTAGACAGATTCTTCCAATTACACATACAGTTTATAGATACCATAAGAGCATAACTTATAAAAAAATTATATATTTACATATAAATATGTATTAAATATAAATTTTTAAATCATTGTCTTTCAAACACCCAGGCCATTTGTACATATGTAATTACATATACTAACGTATATAATTGCATACTTAACAATGAGATAATGTAAATGAAAACAATTCAGAATGCTAAAAAGTGTTACTTATAAGTAAATAACATAATAAGGTAGTGTGAAAACTACTGGACAATATTTAGACAAAATGCAAAAATAGCCAAGTAGCCTTATTTTACAATTAACTGTTAGGCTACCTGATTGAAATCACTTTTTAAAACTATTGTGGAATCTGGTAACTATATCTAGATACCAATAATAAAAAGTATCACAACTTAAATTTAAAGAGGACAGAATGTTGTACACTTTGTCTATGAGGAAACTTTTATTTTCTTGTCTACACAGGACCATAAGGAAGATTCAGTGAAGGAAAAACCAGTGATGATTGTCTCATTTGTCTCTTTCACCCTCAATCCAAACGGTCATTCAGAATGGATATTTTTTAATTGGTACAGTGTAACTAGAAGATATTTTAAGAGTGGCTATTCCCATAAATTCTATTCTATTTTATTCAGTCTTAATGAAATGCTGCTTTCTGTTTAAACCATCAAGTTATTAAAATATATTAGGACAAGTTGAAACCCAATGAGAGCAAGTGATGTATTTTAACAAGGTTTAATAGGTCACTGTCTTGCAAACACGTAACTCAAACTATATTTTTTGTCACATGGCATAATTTCAAGAAATATTTGTAGATCAATGGAGAAACCTATTCACAAGTGTTGCATTTATTTTTAATTAATTTATTTGATTATTTAAGTGACTATTTGGAATTGCTAAATAAATTAAAACAAATAGTAGAATAATGATACTTTTTCTTTGTTTTTTCTTCTTAAACAAAGTTATTTTTTGGTTTTTTTTTTTGTTTGTTTGTTTTTTTAAGACAAGAAGGAAAAAGTCTATCTCAAATAAAAGTAGGAAACAACCAAGCTACGAAGAATCCTTCCAACTGCACTAAAAATTGGACCCACATAAGGACAAAGCCACTAGGTCAGAGGCAGCTCTGGAAGTAATTGGTTGTATAGTCTGAGTTCCTCCAAGATAAGTCACGTAATACCAAGGACCTAAGTGCTTAGAAGGGGAGAACTAAGTATAAGGAGAAATTTGCGGGAAGGCCAATGACCTGGGGAGGAAGGTCGGAGTCAGGAAACACACAGGCTGGCTGTTTTGTATGAAACATAGTGTTGATTTAGCAATGTGGTAGAGAAAAAGTAGGAAACAAAAGCTCTGTAGCTGTTCACTTTAGTCAGCTGAAGACGTAAATACTATCTCCACAGATAAGAATCTGTGACATAAATTCACTGTGGACATGTTAAATACCTGCCATCTGTGAGTGGGGACTTAGCCAAGGGACAGATGTGTTGGTAAAGACAGAGAAAGACACAGTAGAAGAAAATGCAGCTGACTACTTTAGTTTACCACCTCCATATTATCAGTCAATAAAACTTGACCCTGAAAACAATGGCCCCCATTGCAAAATTCTGGGAAGAAAAAAGTAATAAAGCAATGTGACAAAAAAGTACCAAATGAAAAATAAACACCAAAAAAAAAATTCTTCCACAATTTCCACTCAAGTCTCCATGAAGTTAAAAGAATATATGGATTCTGTGAAACAAGAACTTGAAGAATGAGGAATCAATAAATAGAGTCTAAAGTGCTAATCCTCCACAAAGGGGATTGAAATGTATAAATTACAAAAAATAAAAAGATCACACATTTTCTAGATTTAGAATAAAATTGCACAAACACACATATTTCCACATACACACGTTTAAAAATTCATACTACATATTAAAAGAGAAATTAAAAGAAAATCTTACTGGAAAAAAAATAACCCTAATTTCTATCATCCATAAAGAGACTTTACAACCAGTAAGAAAACAGCCTACAATCCAATTTAAAAGTAGGCAAAAGATTTGCATGGGAAGTTCATCAATTTAAGAAATTGAAGAAACATCTCAAAAAATATATAAAACATTAAAAATAAGTGCCTCTAAGCATACAAAAACACGTTCGACCATCTATTAAAGAAAGACCAGTGAAAACAACTTTGAGGTTCCACTGGCAAATATCAAAAAGGTTGACAGAGAGGATGTTGGGAAATACTCTTAACAATCTTTAAAGGAGGGAAAGTTTGAATAAAAACACATTGGAGGAAAATTTGGCAATCTATTAAAATATAAACTATCAACATTTTTCCCCAGTAATTATGTTTCTAGGACTTTATCATACAAACAAATCTGTTTACAAAAGTAGCCAGTCTGATTAGGTCACCCCTGCCTTGGAGATTATCCCTAAGTGAATTCTTTTAAACAATTCCTATTTTCCTTTTTTCTTAACTTCCTTTATTTATTTACTTTTTAACCCAAAAATCATGCAAAATTTTCCAGCACTATACATATCCACCCAAATGTATGTAGATAAAATATCTGAATTGTTTGTGTTTTGGCGGGGGGAGTGCTATTGGGAAATCAGGAATATTTAAATTTTTAACATGAAAATCTCATTTTTACAGTACTTTATTAAATTTAAATTTGGTACAAATTAGATCTTTATGAACTCATTATGCTTAATATAATTAGAGAATTGAAGACCTAGAATAAGAAGAACTTGATAAATTTTAAGAAAAATATAGGCAAGGATATCCTTAATAGTTATATATAGAACCCAAAGTCCATGTTAATGTAATTCAGTATTAACATTTAAGAGAGATTATTGAAGAGTATGAAAAAGACATAAAGAGAGAAAAAGGAAATTAAAATCTATAAAATATAAACATCACCAGTTAATATAAAATTTATCTCAAAGTTTCTAAAGATAGTATCTGCATTTTTTTAACCTCTGAAATGAGGATATGATACTACAGTCTGCAATCTAAAGATTAACAAATGATCGTCAAAAATGCCTTGCAATTCCTTAAAGAAAATCCAAAAATGTAGTTTGTAGTCTCTGTTGCCTAAACAGAGCCTTTAAGCCTAATACCTAACTCTGTAGAGGTGATTCAGTCAAAACATAAAACAGGCTTTGGTGCAACAGGTTTTCCATTTGTATCCTTTACTCAGGATAGAAGTGTGGCATGTGTTACAAAATTGATGCCAAATAGCTTAGAAGCCTTCATATGTTTTGAATGACAAGGTATTGACCATGGTTTCTGTAAAAGAGGCACAGCAAAATAAAAACAGATACTTTAAACATCAAGAATATCATCACTCCATTTGTTCTGTTCCTTCAGAGGGCCTATGTAATTGGAATTGAAGCTACTGGACAACAATGTTATCTTTTACAATGAACTACCAAATTTAGATGTCAGAGTGACAGCTGAAGAAAATTGCTTGAGTGGAAAATAAATGAACAGCCACAGAATAAACCAAGTCTTCTTGCCTAAGCCCTGTGTTATTAACTAGAGGGATGATTATTACAGCAAGAAGCTATAGCTTATAAAAATTCTCTGAAAATCAATAAAGATTTGCAGACTGTAACTTCAACAAAGATTTGATTTGTCAAATATTAGTCTAACTTGCTTTATTCTGCACATGCACTGGAGTTCTAAAAATATTAAAGGCAAATATTCACATTGAAATCCAAACGCAATATTTTCTAGAACTCTCTTCTTTTTCAATATTTAATGTTTCTGCCAGAAAATAAACTGATGCATGGCTTGGGGTCTTTGCTTATAGCATTGAGGACATTATGGTTCCTCAAAGAATTGGGTTCCTCACCCCTAATTTGTCTTTCTATAATACATTAACACTTTATGATGATAATTAATAATTATTGATTCACTGAGTCTCCTCTAATTCATTTACATTTCTAATTACTAACTCATCTCAGTGGAATTATTCCTTAAGATTGGGTAAACATGGAAACTTTATTCCAAATATAGCTCTTTAAAACTTAAAAGAAAACTGCCTAATCCTAGCCTCTTATATTTTTGGTACCTAGTTATCAATAGACTGTATTAAATATTAGAAATGAATTGCTAACAGTGGTGTTAAAGGCCTTGTTTGCTTAACGTGCCCTGTATGCTGCGAGTGAATTGAATTGCTCAATCACTGTTTTTCATGATGATAATAATGATCATATCATTGCCCATTCCCACCTTGCAAAAAAAGCGCATTCTGCAATTTTGCTGGCCAATTTAAATCAGAAGACTAAACTGCAAAATGAAAATATTTAAAGGAAAATGGCCTATGTGTTTAAGCAGTGCTTACTCAACAATAGAGAGGTGAGACACTCAAAAGAGCAGAAGGAAAAAGGCTCCTTGATGCCTCTTTTGATTCCAAGGAGATGGCACGTATTTGCAGTTTGATTTTTATATCCTTGCAGACAATCCTTCACCTTATCACAACCACACAGGTGTTAAAAATAATAATAAAAAATAAGAATAAAAAGGCTAACACTTGTATTTAGAAGATACATATAGCTGAGGAGCCACATGAGAACAGAGTCTGCTGTTAAGAATTCTGACTTTTTCCCTGCTTGGGAAAAAAAAAAAAAAAAAAAATCACTCTACCCTGCTGCTTTCCAGCTTTCCTAACAATGTGGGCAGCTCATATCTAAAGGCCAAGAGGAGTTCAAAAGGAGTCCAATGTTTCATTTTATTTTTTAAACCAGGAGATTATAAAGAAGTAGTGTCTAGGGCATCTTTGTTTTGACACCAAGCTCAAAAGAGAAGTTGACACATACATTTTAACTATTTTAGAAGAATATTCTCATGACAGTTTGGGGCCGGACTGATTTTGTAGCACATCCAATAAAGTACAAAATGCCTTTAAGTTCACAGCGTTGTGTGTCTGCTTACACAACTCCCGAAGGCATACAAATTTCAGGACTGGGGTTGGGAGATGCGGTCATTCTTATTTTTCTGTTTTTCATGTGCCTTTCAACTTGCTTCACACTCTTCTATGCAATATATCATGATCGGAAATATATATTTATCATACTGCTAGGGGACAAAAAGAAACATAATGTGCCGGGTGGCAATTAAGTTACCAGCACTGTGAAAGTACTGGTTATTCTATGGAATCTGCTACATGACTCAAAACATCAAACAGTGTTGGTCAAAGACATTAACCATAGATAGTGCTTCTTATTAAAAAAAAAACTTAATATACCACTTCAAATCTGAGCAAATCAACTTAAATTGAGCCCAAAGGGTCACCAAGGGCCTCTATATTTTTGAATAGAAACTCTCTTTATAAGGCTTTGTGTTTACATTTAGTATTAAGCAGCTTACTGAAGCATGCTCAAGCTTATTTTACCTTGCCAGAAAAAATTCTACAAAGGCATCAAAACTGAAAGATGAAAATGAGGCATTACTGAGCAAAAGACCTCTTTATGTTCAAAACAGTACCAGGTAGGATGGCATTCAATGAGAGTGTGGTGAAATATTGTCGGGCGGGTTGAGATAAGCAACACCTCTAACCCTTTTGGGGATAATTCTAGTATGAAATTATTTAAAAGATAAAAGAATTTAATGATGCCTTACTAGCCTGATAGATCATTAAAAGAATCTAAAAGCAGAGTTTTAATTACAAAAAGATGTCCTCTTGAAATGTTAATCCTTAAGATTTTAAAGTCATGCTTATTCATTTATATCACAAACCATTCATTCACCCTTCCTACCAAGTTGAAGTTTCTCTCCTCTTATTTTACACTTTAACATTTAAAAAAATATGTATTCAAAGAAACAGGCTGATATCTATGGCGTCATTTGTTGGGGGCTATCAGCTAACATGTTCCTATTTCCTGAGAACCACTCTTCAAATCATTGCCCTGTACGAAAAAGAAATCATGGCGTTGGTGTTACTGCCTGGATCTTATCCACCAAATGACCCATCAGTTGCTTCTCAGATGATACAATCATCTATCAAACTGCACTAAGATATTGGTCATCATCAAATTTATAATAAGTGTCAACATTTTACATTTAATGTGAAAATAGATCCAATCTAAATAATAATTGCTTAAAAGTTATAAAATGTTATCAGTATAATGTATAACTGAATAAAGATTAGCACTCCACATTACATGCTAGCAAAATACTTTTGGCACTAGTAAAAAATATTCAAAACTGAAGAATAAAGTACCAAAAATACCATATGCATTTAGCTTCCTTTTCCAGCCAATGTTAACTTTTTGTGGTCTGCCACAGGATCATAATGACCATGAAGATTATCCTTGTTTAGGAAAGCTATTAATAAAATAAAGATTCATTAATTAAAATATTTACATGAATAATATGAAACAATTCTGATGAAACTTTATAAGTAAATCAAACTGAAATTGTGTTGTCATTTTATTAAAGACAGCCACAAAGCTTTAAATAGTGCTTGTTTATAGACTATTTAGAAAGAAAAAATATTTGCTCTTATTGTTGACAAAATGCCAAGAATCATTTTCAAATTAGTAGCAATAATAAAATATTAAATGATTCATAAATCACAATGGAAAACAGAAAAGTTGAAGTGAAATAATGACTTGAAAACATCATTATCTCAAAAAGAATATAAAATCATTTAAAATGGCATAACACTAACTTTAATTTTAAATGTTAATTTATCTTAGAATTTTTGTTCAGTTTTCCTTTCCATTAAGAAAAAGCACTCTATGAAACAGCCAAGCAGAGCTTGCATGGTAGATATATTAGGAGCCAATAATTCACTTTTTAAAAATATATTAATACTTTACAAAATAATTCTTAATAAGATTGCTTTAATTAAATAGGATTTCAAGTTCAATATTTCCTGAGATTTTTTGAGGCCACCACCTGGATCATGATGAACTTCAGTCTTTTGAATTCAACAGGCTGGAATTTAAATCTCAGCTCTGCCACTGATTAGCCACATACTGTACTTAATTTATTGGAACCTCAGTCTCTTAGTCTGTAAAATGGGACTAATAAATACCTACCCCAAGGAACACTATGAAGATAACCTAAGACAAATATGGCATATGACAGGCAGTTAATAAGTGGTGACTATGCAGTTAATATCAAATCACAGAAAATACTATTATTCAGACTCTGGGAGGCCCTCTAACAGGTAGTTTGGGATCTCCAAACCAATATGCTCCAAAGTCCAAAGTGGGCACAGGATGCCATTACAGAGTCTTTCCTGAGAAAAGAATATGATTTATGAAGGAGATGATTTTTTTTTGTTTTGGTTGTTTTGTTTATTTACTTATTTTTTGTTTCTACGTTGAAATACTGGAGATTTGCAAGCCATTTTGAACAGTCATATGTTAGGGTTTAAAAACTGTACATTTTGGGTGCCATGTTAAATGGGGCCAAGGTAAACCGCATGATTACTATTTTGTATTAAAAATCCAGAATAGTAAACAGCAACAATAACATCAAAACCTTTTTCTGTCCCTTTTGTTTGGGGGATGTGAATGTGCTACAGAGAGCCTTGGTGAGTCAACAAGACCCTGTGTGGATTCAAATCCTACCTTTCCATAATAAATTCACTTAACTTTTTTGTGGCACTGTTGAGGATCAAATGAGAACATGCACAGGAAAACATCTGGTGACTTGATAAATATCATGTAAATATGGCATACTGTTATTATTAATGGTAAAACTGTGTTCCTCGTTCCCATCCTAAGGAAGAAAGTGAACAGTTCCCCTTTCACAAACTAAGAGCTTACAGATGATAAATGGCTCCCAATTAACCCAGGAATTTATATAAGTAATGATCAGAAAAATGAGATACAATCATCTCAAATTCATTAACTAATGCAAATTCTTTTAGAACCTAAATTAGTACTATGATCTACAACTTTCAGTGCTCAAGAACAAAAGCAAAAGTGGTTTCTATCAGCAGTAGAAAGCCCAAACCCCTTCCCAAACATCGTTAAAGATTCATCATCCTTAAAATAAACATGTCGGTAAAACAGTTTTAAACTGTTTGGTCTAAAGAAAAATTGTTATTGCTATTAAGAAATTAATTTCACTATTATCATAAAATTAGTCATTTCCCAAAAACAAAGCTCTACTTCATGCCTGAGATAGGAGACATTGATACATTTAATCAAAATATTTTAGAGTTATAACTTTTTAGTTTCATGTAAAGTAATGCCATCTGTATTATACAACAACATATTTGGAGCATTAAGTCAGAAGTAGGAAGCAGAGGATGTGACTGGAAAGATAGCAGTGTCTATGTTACACAGAGCCTATATGTCTTGATGAGGATTTTGAAATTTACCACTTAAGTGATGGAGATCTACCAGTTCTAAGCTAAGGAGAAAACCAGTTATATTTAATTTCAGGCAGATCACTAAGGCAGTGATGCAGAGCATTTTTAAGACATTAATCATAGCCTGGGATTAAGATATACAATTGAACCTTAACACAGGTTTGCACTGCACGGATCCACTTAAACACAAATATTTTTCAGCCAAACTCTGATGGGAAATGTATTTGAGTGATGTGAAACCCAAGCATGTGGAGGGCACAATTCTCCTACCCCCCAGGTTCCACAGGGCCCGCTTCAGGACTTGAGTGTGTACAGATTTGGGTATGTGGGGGAAGGAGGGGCTTGGAATCAATCCCCCACAGCTACTGAGGGGAGATTATAATTCAGCTTGGCATAAATAGTATCATTTTGGTCATAGTATTGACTTTCTATTTTCATATTACTTCCTTTCATAATGCAAAATCAAATGAATTTTTTGAAAATATGAATCAAGTCCAAATAAAATCTGGGTTAAAATTTTTTCCACAATTTAGTGACTAATTGGTACAATAAAATAACTTTGAGTAAGTGAGGCAAACAGATATACTTGTGTTTTGAGTATCAGGGGAATTCATCAATTAACAACATTATCTACCCTCATGTCACTTTGAAGCCAAAGAGTCATCAAATTAACATCTTCTTTGGCATAAGTTAAGACAATAGATCTCTTTTACCATGGATATTTGCTTAAACTCTTTGAATAGTGGATAATTTATAATAGGAATTATAAATGGGATAATGGGAATATTAAGATAAACCTCACCTATCTCTCTTTATTTTTGAGACCTATAAGCCCTGTGATGGAAGACACAGTGTATGTATTAACTGTTCCATTGTGAGCCTCCCAGGTGCCTGGCACATAGTGGGGGTGGAATAAGTGAATACAAGAAGGAGTTGTAAAATGAGATAATGAATATGAAATTGCTCTCTAAACCTTAAAGTATGACATAAGTGTTAGTTATTGTTGGTGGTTTTGCTTCACTTATTCTATAAATAGTCTCTAACTTCTTTCAAGGTGCCAGTTATTAGGATGTTCTGAAAAAAAAAATACTTTTTCTTCAACAAAATAAAAAGCTACCATGCCCAAAGATACATTTAAGTAAAGTAGTTTTATGCAAATGCTTCAGAATAAATAAGCATCCTTAAAAACATTAAATCTGTTTATAATCTTTCTTGTTTAAAACACAAATGCTCATACCAAAATAGATCAACAATTTCCTTTCGTGGTACAGAAATTTAAGGCTTCAATTTGAACACAGGAGCTGAACTTAGCACTGGGTACCTACTATAAAAGACTGAAGACTACATTGACACAATCTTTACTATTCATTAGAGTTAACCCTTAAATAGAAGGATATCTGGTGTTCTATATATCTGTGAGTATTTTTCATAGCTTATCTAACTTTTTTTCCTGCTATACCTAACTGCTACATATTTGAATCTGTAACCAGAATTTATGGTTTAATATATGCTCTGCCTGTTATACCTACATGTTCTGTCTAAATGCCTTCTGTATCTCAACAGACATCATCCATGGCCCCTATTATCCATTCCTGTCTCTACATCCATTCTCATCAGAAACTCCACGTTCATTTTCTCCAGGGTAGAGTTGGAGAATTCTATGCAAATACCTTAATCTCTCTTTTTCTCTCTTCTTTCCTTTTTCTCTCTCCATGTTCTATTTCTTCCAAGCAGGGTAAAGTTTCTTGAGAGAAGTGTTTATTTTCTTAATTCCTTCCCATACCAACAAAAGCATAACTGATCACAACAAATGGTTTTGCACGTTCCTATGATGCTGAGTTTTCACTACATGTTCAAGATTGAGCAACTGCTTTCTCCTGGAAGTCACAGTGATCATCTCACATAGTTCTGGTATTCCCAGTCAACAGCCATCGATGAAAGATAACAATAACATTTCAGTTCCTTAAAAGTGTTATTAATATTTCTCCGCATGCCTTAAGGCCTGTGGCTGTGCTGGACCATCAGCTTGGAATCTCTTACCCAGTTCTCTCTCTCTCTTTTGCCTAATGAATTCTACTCCCCCAGCCAGTAACAGTCCAAATGATGCTCCTCTATGGAGGCCTTTGCTGGCCTCCCTTACTAAAGCAGAGTCTCCCATTATGTGATTTTACAGCATTCCAAATTCTTCTTCAATGACGCTTAGGATGGTTTTTAAATTACTACGCATTTTGAATTCTTTTAATAATGGCTGCCTCCCACAATGGCCTATAAACTCCATAAGGGGAAAGACTATGTCATGTCACTAGCACATAGTCTACCACAGAACACGTTATAGTCGGTAAACAATTTCTCTCCTTGCTGTCCTTACTCACCAACTCCATGCTAGCCTCCTGCCACCCTTATGCACTTAATACAGAAAAATCTATGGAGTGACAAGGCAAGAGATTGTTTTTGACGTTTCCTTTTCTTTTCAAATTTTATTTATTTTTTAAATTGGCATAAAAATTGTATATATTTATTGTGTACAACATGTTCTGAAGTATATTGTAAGTCCTCACATAATGTTCTGGATAGATTCTTCAAAACTGCAACTTTAAGCAAAAAGACATATAACAAAACCAATTTTACCATGGACTAATTGATAAAAACAAGAGTTAGCCTCCTGCCTCATATTTCTGGTCACAAAAACATCACCAAACTTCTAAATAAAGACTCAAAACATTTCTAATATTAAACATTGAAATAAATGTGAGCTACACATACATTTAAGAAAGAGCAATAAAAACAAGATTGTTATTTACTCAAGTGTTAGTAAATCAAACAGTGAGTGATGGCGGTAGTTGTGGTGGATTAAATCAAGGAATTAATGTTTGCAATATGAAAATTCTAAGGCGCACCTCCTACCACCAGGCAGTTCAAAAACAAACAATAACGATATGTTGTGCTCACTGTGCACTTTTTTAATTGCACCCTTTGTTATCATTCATTTGGATGATTATTGTATATTTTCAAATGTTTTATTTTACAATAATTTGTATTCATTCATTCATTCATTTTCCAAGCCACACATTCCAGTTCAGGGTTATGGGGAGCTGGCTGGAGCCTATCCTGGCAGCTGAGGGTGCAAAACAGGAGCCATCTTTGGACAGGAAGCCCTCCCATGAGATGTACTCTCACACACACCTGCCCTCACTAGGACTAGAACCATTTAGACATGCTAATGAACTTGACTTGCACTTGCACTTGCTCGGGATCTGGGAGGAAACAAGTACCTGGGGAAAACTCACATAGACCTGAGGAGAATGTGCAAACACTCCACACACAGTGGCCCTGGCCAGAAATAATTTTTTTTTCTCATTAACATTATAATGAAAAGATGTTGAACAAGATGATATTATTTGAGTATCTGCTGCATACAGTGTGGGATAGTCAAGTGAGAAATATATATATTTTTTAATTTTTACTTTAAAAAAAAAGAAAGCAGGTAGTATGATTTAAAATGTTTCAGTTTGCCAAAAATCTTTCAGAAATAATTTAATGAAATTCTACTTAATGAAATGCTTCTGTAAATTTGGAGTTTGTTTCACTTCCATGCCACTTGCTAGGACATTATTTGATGCATCAGAATATATACATGAGAATCCTTCACTTACAGCAAGATCCATAGAAAAAGAGTTTCAAAATACCCAAACAGCTCACCTTTCAATAAGTGGAATTTCATTTGACATTCTGTAATACAGCTTATTTAAAAATGTAAACTTGAAAAAATAGCAATGCATGACAGAATAAAATATTTTCAACTTGCAAATGTGTGGAGAGAGAGTAACAGAAAATTTTAACAAAAAAATACCTAAGAAAAGATATATCTTAGGTAGAAGAGTTTCAATTCAGTTTTTAATTGACAGATAAATTTGTATGCATTTATCATGTACAACATACTGTTTTAAAGTATACATATTGTGGAATGTATAAAGCAAGCTAATTAATATACGTATTACCTCACTGTTATTAATATCATTTTTGTGATAACAGTTTACAACCACACTCTTTGCATTTTTCAAGAATATGATATATTTGTTAACTATAGTCACTATGTTGGATAATAGATCTCTTCAATTTATTCCCCCTAACAAAATTTTATATCCTCTAACCAACATTCCTCCAACCTTCTCACCCCAATCACCCCAGCTCCTGGTAACCACCATTCTCCTCTCTAATTCTATGAGATCAAGTTTTTTAGAATCAACATATGAGTGAGATCATGTGGTATTTTTCTTTCTGTGCATGGTATATTTCACTTAACATGTCCTACAGCTTCATCCATGTTATTGCAAATGGCAGGATTTCTTTCTTTTTTATGGCTGAAGAGCATTCCAATGTGTACATGTACCACACTTTCTTTATCTATGCATCCACTGTGAAGTAGGAGATTTATGTGAAGCAGTTAACCAGTGAACTAAGAGAGGAAGATATCAACCAGATGGTCTGAGACATCCTAATGTATGAATGTGCCATAAATATCATTCAAAGAGGTAGAAGACTAAATGATAAAGCAAAAAACCAGCCAACCAACCAAACCATCAAAACTAGAAAAATCTGTGATATCTTATCGACATGAGTGCATTCCAAATTTGTGAGAAAAAGTCACTGCTGTATAATTTAAAAACTACTTCAAAGAACTCCCATAAATATATAAGAATTAACATTATCTCAGAAGTATTACAATAAAATTAGAGTTTGTAATTCAGTGTTCTTTTGATAATTGACAAATTATTTTTAGCCCTTAAGAAATAGCCTGGATTTTTCTAGTACTTTCAATATTACTACTGCTGCTTCTTCTTCTGCCTCTTTCTATTATTGCTATTATTATACAATAGAGATGCATGTTGATTTTGGCATTTAACTGTAAAGGACTTATGAATAGAACATATGTTTTATTGAAGGTGCTTTGTAATTAATAGTACTCTAAACATTATGATGATCAGTAAGTAGAGTTTTGCAAATTACCCTACAGGATTTCACTGAGCTTGAAGCTCAATACTTTTTCAACAAGTGTATAAAAACAAATAAAAATAACCCAGGGACTACGTGCTATAGCTACTCAAATTCAGTGCCTACATGTTTTGTGAAATTAGGTCTCACATTTAATATCATTTCCTGAATTGAAAATTAATCAGACAGTATCTTCTCTCTACATTCTTCCCCTCAAAATGATAGGACAAGTATGTTTAAACCTTCTCTATGAATTTTAATATGCCATTAGCATTGAAAAGCATGAAAAGTATTAAAAGGGAAGGTAACTATAATACAAATGGATAGAGATTAGTTATTGTTGTCTTCCAAAAAGTGTTTATATAATTTTCATTTTAGATGTTAACCATTATTTAAAGGAATGTTCTTTTCTGGAAACTGCCCAGAGCTCACATTGTCTGAATATTAGCAAGTCTATTTCCCTAAGATGGAAACTGCAACAGAGGGAAGATGACCAAAAATAGCATGCCTCTCAAGATAAGTTTGCTTTCCACCATCTGACTCTAGGATGCAGTCTTCATTAGGGTACAGATGTATTATAATGAAATGGTCTGGTCTCTGTTTCCATATTTTATCATTCTCATAGTCTATCATATGTTAAATCTAAAAGTACATTTTAAACAAAGGAAAATAAGTGCTAGTTGCTGATAAGAAGATTCAATTTCCCATATGCTGCAGCTTGCTTTATTCGTTTAAGAGGTGGCATTCAAAACTATTACTTAATATGTATTAAATTTTTTCCTTTGATAACCTAGGAAGATTTTTCGACTATCATTTCCTGATATATCAAAATTTGTAAATAATCTTATAATCTGAATTTGGAATACAAGACACCCTACTATGGAGGAAAGGACCTTGAACTGGTAGAGGGCAGTTGCAGATACAACAAAGAAGAAGGTACCTAAAATAAAAATATATATTATTGATGCACAACCTAAATATATCTTTGAAGCTTTATTGAATATCTAGTCAAAACAAAAACTCAAAGTAATATTTCTCTTGGATGCTATAACAATACATAATTATGTTGTATCATATGAATAATTTTCTATCAAAAATTTACTGAATACCTGTTTGCCAGGAGTTTTAACAAAGAGGCTAAAGAAGTGGTTGTCAGCTGGGAGAAATTTCACTTTTCAGGGACATCTGACAATGTTTGGAGACAGTATTGACTGTCACAACTGGGAGAGAAGAGCTACTGGCATCTAGTGGGTGGAGGCCAGGGATGCTGCTAAACATCCTACGAGGCACAGGACAGCCCCACAACGATGAACTACCTACTCCTAAATGTCAGTAATGCCAAGGTTGAGGAACTCTGGGATAAAGACATAAGCATGATTTATTTAAAGGGGCATAAAGTTGAAGAAAGGATATCCTTTAAAGAGGTGACTGTCCCAATCCTAGTTAGAAGAGACAGATCCTTGAATTAAGACATTTACAGTTGGAATGGTTAAGAAGAGTCAGATGGAAAAATAGTAGGGGAAAGACTGCAGATAAGAAACAGCAATTGAGTAGCTATGAGTAAAGGAAGTCAGAAAGATGAGAAATCTAAGACAATTCCTAGATTCGGTGACCTAGTAGCAACTCACAATATGTTGAGATAGAGAATGTAGAAGAAAAAATATAATTAGATGGAAAGTTAGCTTGGTTTTGTAAATGTTGAGTTGGAGGAGACTGAGTCATATTTAAATGGAGCCAAATGCTAAGAAGATAATTATTAACATATATGAATGTATAAATTAGCAGAACTCTAAGGTTAAGATTAAAAAGCCAAGAAATAGTCAACAAATAAATTGAAGTTTACACATTACATGTAATTATTTATTAAAAGAGGTAGCTGTTAGATGCCCCTCTTACAATGCAACCAAGATGTCTGAAGCTGGGTAACTGTAATTTCCCCCATAATGGTGAAGTTCCCTTCTAGGACAATTATGCAATTTATGGTAGTAATGCTTATTTCTCCTCCAATATTATTCTCCACAGAAATCTTCACTTATTCACTGTCTTTTTATATGAATGTGCAGTGCAAGCAGGACTGACAGAAGAGACACCTTATTAGAAATCAAACTGATATATTTGCCAAAGCTCTATATTATTTGGCTTCTTTCCTGCTACATGAAGTAAATGTCATTTCACTATAATTATTAATGCAATTTAGTATTAGCTATGAGTTTTCAGGTAGGCTTAATTAATCAAGCTCTTAAATTAAATTGAATTACTTAGTACAAATACATGCATTACAAAGACATTTATATAATGTATAAATAGCTATGATTATAACTTATCTATAAAACATACAGCACCTCACTGCTATTGATTTCAAGTAGGATCAAGACACTTGAATTCAGTGCACAGGAAGGAAATATGATATCTGTACATTCCATAATCAGCTAACCCTTAGCAAATTCATTAATTTTTTACAAGGAAAAAGGCAATTTTCAGAATTCCAAACCTCAAATGGCAATAATGTTTCCTGAACCAACCCAGTTATTGTTAGCACTTATATGCTAAGAAAAAATTAGAAATTAATTTTTAAGTGAACTTGGGAGATGGTTTTGGAAGACAAACAAGATAATTAAAATAGTGAGAAAATGGCTTTTAGATTTGTTCTTAATAAACAATATCAGATATTTTCTCTACTACACACATGTATCGAAAAGTACACACTCTGAAAGTTCACATTTAAAAACCAAGAAAAGAAAAATCAACAGGTGAAACTCATTTGTGCAAGATAATTAATGGCAAATGAGTAGCATTTCTTGCCCCGCAAAAGACAAGATTCATGTGGCACTTAATTATTTCATGTACCCAATACTTTATCTGAAATTGAAGAAGCTCTTTTTCACCAGCTGCTAAACAAAAGCAATTTATTCAATTGGGTTTGTTTTGCATGAGTTGTTCTGTATGTAACATGAGAGCAAGAAAATAAAATTTTTAAGTATCACACTTCCTTCCAAATATCCTCTTTAAGTATTTGTGGTTCCTGATATAAGTGATAAGCCTAATGCCAAGCCTATGCTTTACTGTAATCATTAAATTTGCACTGTTTGAGCATCACTTCTGATTAATAAACTGAGAAAACAATATCTGGAGGAAGATAAATAAGACAGTGCTAGTTTCCTGGGTTCTCTAGCCAGCAGGGTAAGAAGAGCTCCAGTAAGGGAGCAAAGCCCTTGGACTCACACTCCCACAGTACAGTGGAAAGGAACTGAAGGAGGCTGCTCCCGATAATCTATTGCTTTGGATTGCTTTGGAGTTAGGAATGCTAGTTTAGGCCAATATGGAAATCAAATTAGGTTTTAAAGAAATAAACAACAACACTGGCAAAAATCAGATCTCCTCTGGACAAAGAGTAGGGCCAAGAAATGAACGTAGCTGTTCTAGAAGGTATTTTGCAGCATGCAGTTGACAGTCTGACTAAATAATGAGAGTTTTCTTCAAATGAGGCTGGCAATGGAACCCTTTCCAGTGCTGCATTTTATCTGAGAGCCCATTTGCCTGCAGCTGAGGTACTATTACCAGTGGAATGTGGATGTAATGTAGCCGCGTGACACCAGTATATTTCTATTTCTAGAGAGATAGCAGAGAAAAATCCTCCACTGTACTCACACTAGTGTATGCTACTGTAGGAGGGAAAGGAATTTTTCATTTTGCTTCTGGAGCTGAACCACCAAAGTTGCAAGAAAAAAAAATAAGGCTCTGAATTAAGGGAGGGAAAAATCTGATGTTAGGAAACATTGGCTTGTATGCTTTCCTGCTTTCAGGAACTAAACAGTTTCAACAAATAATCTGGTTTTGCTTTATTTTGCTTTATCAGACACATGCATCTATTAAAGCATTCCTCTTCCTCTGAGTACCCGAATGAAATATGCAGGGCTATTTTAAAACGAGAGAAGATTTTAGCTTAAGGTTGTATCCTCAGCTGTGTGCTTGGGCACCCTCTCTATGCTAGGCATCAGACGGTATTTGGCCAGCTTTGTAGGAATTTATTAAACAGGCCATACTTTGCCAGGGAGAGAAACCAAGGTGGCCAGATATTCAGCGGTGGCTTTGCCACCCATGAGCCCACCTGTAGGGAAGCATTCATCCCTGGCACTCGGGCACCCTGGAAAGACCATCCTCCTATGAGTCACGCAGGAATTTCCCCAATACCAGTTAGAAGCAATTTAACCATGCTGGGGCCCTGCAAAATTTTCACAAGATGAGTGTCCTGCTCTCTCAGCCATATTATTTTGGTATTTCTTCCATAAGGGCAAAGTCTCTAAATAAATTCAAACTGACTTTTATTTGAAAAGAGCAAGTGTAGTTGGTGTGTCCAGGAATTTAAGCCACAGGAGCAATAAATTCTTCTACCCTGTTTCATCTAAACAAAGAGGCCCACAAAGGACTGTTGGTATTTACGAGGACTGCAGAGCCTTGAGTCAGCATTTTCACAGCAGCCCTGTAAGGTTCTAATGCGCAGCATTACTGCTCCATAGCCAGCTTATTAAACCTTAATGGCACTCTTTAAGTGCTTTACACCAGGATGGCAAATAACTCACCCACAGCGTGGCTCCTGGAAGCTGCCTCGACTCTACAGCCGTCCTGCAGCTTACCACCCTTTGACTTGAAATTCCAAGAATCTAGTTTCTTCATTTAAATCAAGGGTTGGCAAACTAAGGTTGTTAGATGGGCCAAATCCCATCCAACTGCCTCTTCTTGTATTGCTGGTGAGTAAAGAATATTTTTTACAGTTTTCAATGGTTGACAAAAAAAAAAAAAATCAAAGAAAGAATAATATTTTGTGACACATGAAAACTATGTGAAATTAAAATTTCAGTACCATAAATAAAGTTATATTGGAAAGTCACCACATCCTTCATTTACATATTGTCTGTGGCTGTTTTTGTACTTTAATAGCAGAGTTGAGTAGTTGTAACACAGAACTATGGACCAAAAGCTTACTTTTTGGCTCTTTGGAAAAAAAAAGTTTGTTTATCCCTGATTGAAAGCATTATCAGTCATTTTCATCCTTTAACAGGTTCTAAAATGCATTCCTATCAATTTAAAGGAGGATCCCTTGTCAGCCATTTGAGTGCTTTATAAAAAACTGATAATTTCCTAATAGTCAGATCTGGGGCTCTGCTTAGGAAAAGCATATAAGAGCTCTAGGTGGGCTCAACAAGGATAAGGACTACAAAATGGTACCTTTAGAATGTTCAAGACTTACTTAGGCAACATATGGCTAAAAAGTAATATCACCAATTTCTTTTCCACTAACATACTAGAACTTACAGATCAACATTAATGTTTTACCCTTCAAAGGAGTCACTTTGAAATTTGTCCCAAAGAATCTGCCAGCGCTCTAAATGTATTTGGAGTGTACCTTTTTGATGCTACATTTAGAACTTCTTTTGATTATTTTTTAAATAGTCTCAAGGATGCCAAATCTTGATCTGTTAAACTTGGATTTGGTTCATATTTGTAATCTTAAGTCATTCAGAACTACAGTCAGTGAATAAAAGAGAGAAGCACATTGCCTGGAATAGAAGGTGACCTCAATATATATTAGTGAAATTAATTGAGCTGGTTCAATATACAGTGAGGCTAACGAAACTTAAAAGAATAAAAACCAGCTGAAGACGTACACATCCATCCATTATCTGTGCCCTTAAGTGTACATACGCCAAGTCTTTCTGTTTCTACACTTAGTTCTCAAATATTTTAGCTTTCTGGGTGTCTGTATGATAATCCCCTTCTCCACTGCCTTCTACCCTCCATAAGCCTGCCTCATTCGCCCACATTTACATTGTCTCTGCTCCTGCTTGACATCTAGATGCTCATTCCAGACTTCCCATTGTCACATCTCTTCTCCATCTCTCTGACCAGTTCTGATCAATATGCCCAAGAAGTTATAAAAAAATTATACAAGTGATAGTCCTTGACCCAAAGTGCCTTTCACATTCATAGACTTTCCTAAACGAAGTGGGCATAGGGATTCCAAACACATAATATTCCAAGTCGTATGTCATGCCACTCCATCCAGGAGAGACTACGGATATCCTATACCAAAGGCAAAGGTAGCCCTCCATAGGGAAGGGACAAGGGAGGCAGGGATATATAAAGCAGTACGGTAGGGAGTCTGGTCGGAGTCTCTGGATTGAATCCAAATAGCACTTCTCTTAGGAAGTTAATCCAAATAGTATTTCTCTTAGGAGGACATAATACAGTGGTATAAGTAAAGGAGAAATAGAGGAAGGAGACATAAGAAATGAGAGGTCAGCAGAAATAAGTAGGGATTATTAGCAAAAGAAGTACATCCTCAGAAAGCAATAAAGACAGGGATATGAGCCACACGAATGATACTCTCCCTGGGGCAGAGGGAGACGGGAAGGTGACCAGTTTACTGGATTCACTATGATATCACAAGCAGTGGAACCATGTTCTCTTAATAGTTCTTTACGATGCCTGGCTGTGTGGCTGCTAGGAAGGTTTCCTGTGTTTTCTTAAATTCCCATTTCTCACAGTAGCCTAGATGGGTCTCTTCTTTATAGCCTGAAAAGCTTGTGTTCATGGAAATGGAACTGATTTCCTGTTCATTTAATAAGGTGGCTCTGACTTTAGGAGTATTCTAAAACTTCTTTGAGTAGTATCAATATCCATGCAGTAAGTATATACAATCCCAGGTAACTTCCTAAAAGAACAACATTCATTTTGAACCTTTGATAGACTTTTAAAAAAGTTTCATGACTTTATGGCCACTTCCACTGAATGTGCCAATTCATGAAGTAAAATAAAAGCAAAATAATTAATTTGCAATACTTCACAGAGTGACGAGACAGTCTAATTTACTATCTAGTTATCTGTACAGCAATTGTACATTATCTATAATTCTTATTTTCTAGGAAATGCTCAATGTTTACACTATGATCAAACAACAACATCAGATTATTTAGAATTTCTAAAAACAACAGAACAATTTTATAGATTTATAATGCTTTGTATTCTGTTATAAAATAAAAATAAATCATGAAATAGCAAACAGTAATTTGATCGTTTATATATTTATTAAATAAGCATTTACTTTATGCTAAGAATTGAAGACAAGTTGGATAAGATACCTTCTCTGTATTGGTGAAGTTCATTGTGAAGGAGAAGAATCCTAAATAGATGATACAAACAAAGCATCCAGAAGGAACACCTGATCCAGCCTGGGCTGGGGAGGAGGTAGAGTTTAAGAAAGACTTCCTGAAAAAATGGTGTTTGAGCTAAGCCTGAAGGATGAGATGTTTCCTGCTTTGTTGGGACAAGCTGATCCATGTGGTTTGATGAGTAACATAGATCAGAACCTCCTGACCTAAGAAGCATCATCACTGATCACTGAAAAGAAGACATTGGAATAGTGAATCTGTTTCATTTTCAAAGAGCCCCTTTATTAAAATTCCAAATTCTCCTGGGAAAGTTTAAACCTCAGATTTGTGTAGGTAAAACCTTATCTCTAGCAATTAATGGAGGAACAGACAATAAAATTTCAAAGAAAGAATGAAGAGGAATGGTTTCTTAGAAATTACTGTTCAGTCTAGTCCTATGGACTTGTAAGCATTTAAATTGAGCAAATTATTAACCATTGGAAGCATTCTGCCTATGTATTATATGCCTAGAAAGGGTGAATCATGCGTATTTCTTATATTCCATATTCTCACTTTGTTCTTGTTCCTGTTTTTGTTTTCTGTGCTCTGGTCATTGCTTAATTTACCAAATTTCAAACCAGTCTTTTGGAAGATTTCCAGACTGACTGATTTCTAAAGCAATCTGACAAAAATAATGTGAAATTTCAATGAGGATGAAAAAATCACTCTCTAAAGAGTTAGCAAGTCAGTAGGCATGAGGGAATTTCTCACAAAACCACCATATAGACCATTTCACAAATAACTGAGAAAATCCTAAATTTTTATTGTACTGAAAGACAACTGGGAGACAGGACAAACCACCACTTCCTTGTAAAATTTTCACTAGTTTATCACACTAATTTCCCTGGAATTCGCCCTAAAGTTATTTAAATAGAGCAGCACCTTTAAATTTGTCTTAATTACCAGTATATGCAAAAGTGCAGAACAATTGCTTTATAGAAGCCATCACTTCATATGCACAGACTAGGTGAATTTCCTCAGTGGGCACAACATTTCTGGGCAGACCATGTTAGTAATACTCCCATGACTATATGAAGATGAATGGAATGCTTAGGTTTCATGCCTACTTGATATGCATTCATTTTAGATAAATTATAGATTGATTACACCTAATTACAGAACTATTATACCACACTCATACCATATTCTAAGCCTTTGCCACTCATCCATCTGACTTTCTACACAAATGGAGCCTTGGGAGAATAAGTGAGGAAAGCAAATGCTTCAAAAGTTACTGACTTTATGCAATTAACACAGGAGTTGTGGTTAGCATCTTTGATGATGAAGGACGATGGAATTGTCAGTCTGGCTACAAATACAAATAAGAACTAAAGTCCATTCAATACTGACAGTTTCTACCATTTTTTAATCCTATAACTTTCTATAAAATATATTTGTTGCCTCTATTTTACAAGTATGAGAACAAAAACTCATCAAGATTATAAGTAATTTGTACAAAGTTAATATGTGCAGGATCCAAGTTCAAACCCAGGTCTGCCTTACTTCAAAGTCTGTATATCCATTCTGCCATGACATCGCAGTAGGAGCTTCAAGTGTCAAGAATTAAGGGAAACACCAGATGGTAATTATGTCAAGATGTACCTAATTCCTGGGATATACAACATTAGAATAATTAAGACTCTATAGTGAAATGAACACAATGGTTATATAAACCATGCACACAGGCACAGGAGAGGGAGGTAAATTTTTCCTTACAGTGTTGAAGAAAGTTTTCCAAAAAGATAAAAATTTGAATGGATATTGAAGGATGCACAGGAGTTCAACTGTGTATAATGGCAAAGATGTGACTTGGCAAAAGATTAGATGAAATAAAAACCAGGCAGTAGACATATTCAGGAAATCGAATAGTCCAGTGTGGCTCAGGGGTAGTTTCCTCTTTACCTTTCTCTTCTCCTGATTAGCAAATTTCAATTCTTAACCTTTCCTAATAAACCTAATTTCAATATTAATATTCAATTAATAAAAATATGTAATTTTGAAATATCAACTACTTAAATGAAGAAATTACCATTGGTGCTAAAGTGACAAAGAATTAAAACAACAATTGTGACATGTGTTTGTTTTACTCCCCTTTTGGGGTCCCAATATCTTCACTATTGAAAATTATTTTTTTAAAGACACAGATTTTTTTCAAAGAGAAAAATAATGAAAAATTAACACAAATGGAAGACATGTATAAACAGTTCAAGATTTAGACACTTAATATACTCTTTTTTGGCTTTCTAATTCTAAACAACACTATCCTTTAGGCTAAGATGCCTCAGTTTGATGCGTGATTTTTTTCTTGAGCATTTGCCAGGACTGGGGAAACCCAGGGAAGTTTTCATTGAGAAATCTTAAAAATTTTGCAGAAACTCAGGCAAGCAATAAAGACTCCTGCTAGACTTTTGCAGTACCTTTCTATTTTTATAAATTTCTTTATAGACCAAGCTAAATCATCAACTTAAAATGTCCACAGAACCTGAACAAGATATTTTATCTACCACTTTTCTTCCCAAAAGAGAGATTCTACTCTCAATAAGTACCTTTCTATTGAATGGTTCTCCAGACCTGGCTCTGAAATTTCTTCTAAGTACACAGCTTTAATCATTTGTTACATAATCTATTTACAATGCCTTATTCTACACATAATGTTTGTGAAATGGATGTAGCTTAGTTGTCTGTGGATATATTCCTTGCTTCTTGAAAGATTCTTAAAACTGATTTTTATGATTAGAGGTGTCTCTGCTGCTAACCCCAAGTCATTCAACCTTTCCTTTTGAAATGAACATTTATTTCAGATAATATATGCTCTCTACAGGTAGCCTGTCCACTTTTCAAATATAATGATCCTGTCTTCTGTAGATATGAAATTTTCAAAAGTTATTGGCATAATGCAGGGGAAAATGCCATCCTTTTATTATCTTCAAAATTGATCTGACCCCTGAGCCAGCACTTTGGGGAACTGGGCTACATAATCATGTAGACCCTTTCAGGAAATGGCTTATTTATGGATTTATTTTTTTATACACAGAAGATTTCACACTTCTGGCTTTATACAATTGCATCCTCTCTTCCTCTCCAATATGTTTCCAAAGTAGGAAAGCTATAAATGGCAGGAGAGCTGAATTTCTACATCAGCTAGAAATCTGTCATCTTCTATATATTGCCTCTAATGATAATGCATTAAGAATAAATTTATTCCATATCTGCATCCAGTCCTCTCTAGCAGAATTTTAGCAGTTTTCATTTACTCAATAAAGTAATGCTAAAGATGGTTTCATACCCTGGTCATTGCCCAGTGTTTAAAAAAAAAACAAAAACAAAAAAACTAACTTTTCAAAAAATACTTTTTCCCCTGAGGAACTGGTATATGTCACACGGTGGTTTTTTTTTCCCCCCCAACACTTATTTTCCATTTAGTAACTCATCTCTATTCTATTAAAATTTCAATAACTAAATCATACTAAGTACATACTAAGAACATGGTATGAATAATGAGCCCTTTTTGTGAACAATGAGTTTCTTATTATTCAAATTGTTCCCTATTTTTAAAAAGTTGAAGGGAGAAATGTGGTGAATCTGTATATCCATATAAAGCAATAAAAAGTAGTCCAACTAAACCCGCTGATCTTTGCTCTAGTTCTTTTGAAATGGCTACGTTTTAAATAAAACCTATTTCCTTAGGCTAACAAACAGTCTATAAGCCATTAAGCCTTTATGAACAAATCTAAGGCTTCTGAAATCAGTGCTTAGGGAAGAGAGAGTCAAGTAATGGATTTCAAAGAATTATGAAGGTGATTAAAAAAAAAACCAAAGGATCAAACTACCATCACCATGATTCCTAAAACAGAGCCTACCAACTGGGCATTTGGGAAGTTTATGTATCATCTAATCCTGAATACGAAATAGAAGACAGCAGGGAAGAAGGCAAGAAACAATACTAATTTAGAAAGGAGGTGAAGTAGAGAAATAGAAAAAAAGAAAAGAGGTTTTTTTTTTTGAAAGAACGGATGGCTTTAATGAATATGTGAGAGACCAGGAGAGCTAATAATATTAACAAAAAAGAACTGTTGGTTTTGAAGTTTAAAAATGTCATTTTAACTTTTAAAAGCTGGAGTAAGTAAATTGGTTAGGACCATTCTGATCTTAGTGATGCCAGAAATATCTTAGTTATAAATAACAGTTTGAGTTATAGTTATTTTCATATGACTGAAAATTGCAGAAGTACTTTTCTCTCATGTACTCAAGTGTACTATGGAAAAATAGACACTATAATCCACCAATTCTGGGTGGGAAAGCCATCTCTGTGCTGACTCCATATGGGTTTATCTGTGGCAGAGACTGAAAATTGTCTTCCTATAAGCTTTCTCCTCTCTTCCCTGTATAGGCAGAACTTTCTGTTCCCGAAGCACTAATTTCATCTGGGCACATGGCCATCCAATGTAAAGAAGGAATTTTCTCGTCTCCCTTGCCTCTAAGTGTGGCCATGTGACTAAGTTCTGGCCAGTAGGATGTGAGCAGAAGCGATGAGGTCAACTTCTAAGACATGCTCTTAGAGGGGAATTTGGCCTTTTCCTTCCCTTCCTATGGAGTAGCCATCTCGTACTAAGCAGATGAGGACACCTCATCGAGTTAGCGAACAAAAATGCAAAAGGAGCCAGAACTCCTAAAAATTCTGCAAAGAGCCACCTCACTTGGTCACATCTTGTGCTGAGACTCCTTCATGAGAGTTAAGAGGGAAACTTCTATTTTGTTTAAACCATTTTAAATTTCAGCCTTTCACTTGCAGCAGAACCTATACAGTAATAACAAACACACTGTAGCACTCACCATATGCCAGGCAGTATTCTGGGTGCTTTTACTACATTAATTCATTAAATAACACAATAATTTAGAACATAATATTGTTTGTATTTACAGATGCAGAATTCAGGCATTGAAAGGTCAAGTGTTTGATCGAGGGTCCAAATCCAGGCAAGCTGGTTGCGAAGTCCATACAGTTAGTCATAATATTTAGCATAATGCAATACATTTAACAAATATTAAATAAACATTTGTTTAATAAATGAACAGGTAATTCATTTGTTTAAAATTTTTTTTTTTGTTGTTGTTGTTGAGACAGAGTCTCACTTTGTTGCCCAGGCTAGAGTGAGTACCGTGGCGTCAGCTTAGCTCACAGCAACCTCAGACTCCTCGGCTTAAGCGATCCTACTGCCTCAGCCTCCCGAGTAGCTGGGACTACAGGCATGCGCCACTATGCCCGGCTAATTTTTTCTGTATAGATTTTTAGTTGTCTGTATAATGTCTTTCTATTTTTAGTAGAGACGGGGTCTCACTCTTGCTCAGGCTGGTCTCAAACTCCTGACCTCGAGCGATCCACCCGCCTCGGCCTCCCAGAGTGCTAGGATTACAGGCGTGAGCCACCGCGCCCGGCCTGTTTAAAATTGTTGTACTGTGTTTATAAGTCTAATCATGAATAGATTTGTTGGCGTAATCATCCATTTTCCCCTTCTACAAGGGAAAAGTGATCAATTTACATGGTGAGCAGGGTCCTATAGGATACTCTATACCTCGCAGCCTTTTATGTACCCAGTCCCTAACACGTCTGGAAATACCCAATGTCAAGTATTGTTGAATAACGACTTGCTTCAACAATGCAGTAGCACCAGAGAATTGAAAAAGGACACATATGTATTAATATAACGAATCAAGGTGAAGCATGCACATTGCCTATTTGTTTGGTATTTTGTTAACATTGTGCCTACTAAGTGCTCAGGACCAAGTAGTTAGTGACAGTGGAAGTGTTTAGTTACAAAAATGAATGAGACATTTTTCCCCTAAAGGAATCAAAAACCCAGCCTTCTACAAATACAAGATCTTTCCAAAGATCTCTTTTGTGTTTTTTTTCCTTAATATAATAGCCCTCTTGATTATGATGTGTCCCAGCAAATCATGTTTTCAGTGGAATGTAAAAAAAAAGAATACAGACAAACACAGAGAAATTTTTAATTTTTTTTTTCTTTTTAGAACCAGAAGTCACTGGGGCAATGAAGATATTTAGTGAAAAAATTTAAGAGGGAAAAATACAATAAACTTAGTTTTGCAATAAAATGAATGTGTTTTGGCATTTCTGTGACAAAACTTAAGAACCATCTCTTTGGGCCGGGCGCGGTGGCTCATGCCTGTAATCCTAGCTCTCTGGGAGGCCGAGGTGGGCGGATTGTTTGAGCTCAGGAGTTCGAGACCAGCCTGAGCAAGAGCGAGACCCCATCTCTACTAAAAATAGAAAGAAATTATATGGACAGCTAAAAATATATATATAGAAAAAATTAGCCGGGCATGGTGGTGCATGCCTGTAGTCCCAGCTACTCGGGAGGCTGAGACAGGAGGATCGCTTGAGCCCAGGAGTTTGAGGTTGCTGTGAGCTAGGCTGACGCCACGGCACTCACTCTAGCCTGGGCAACAGAGTGAGACTCTGTCTCAAAAAAAAAAAAAAAAAAAAAAAAAGAACCATCTCTTTGGGATTTTTTTTTTTTTACCTTCGATCCCTAAGTCTTAAGGAATAAATTCATATAGATTCTTTTTGCAGAGATTTTGGTTTTCAATTTTCCAATAATGAATAGCCACTTTGCTTTAGATAACCTTAAAGTTTCAGAAATGAACCAAGAGCCATAGGGCTTTTTGTGTTCTTGGAATAATGAAGAATTTAACCAATTAATACATAATGGGAGCAAATGATTAATTGCACATTCAAGACACAATTTTGTCAATCATCTTTATTGACAGTTATAGATTACAAAGTCTGCCACACCAAAAGTCAAGAATGTCTTGATTGACAATTAATTAGTAAGGCCAATTCTATTAAGGTGACTTCTATCCTCCATTTTCCAATTTGGAAAGTGCATTTGCAGTTGTGATTTGTAAACCTATAAGTTGTACTTTAATATCAACTTGAATGTCTTATATAAATGTGATATGCCTTAATAAACATTCTCCTAAATTAAAATAATACCTTTTGCACACATGAGCATCAAGTACAATGCTCAAAATGTCTTTTATTACGCCAGTTTCAAAGAAACTCCTTTTCACTGAAGTGTTAGTCTTTCAGATGTTTAGAAGTATCCCTACACTGTGTTTTTAATCAAATTTTAAAGGGATGAGAGAGAAATAAGAGTTTAGAATGTTTTTTGTCAATTCAAGAATTATTAATAAATCTGCAATCACTTATTTGCTATATAACCTTCCAGACCATCCATCTATCCATACCATATTTCATTTTTTAATGGTTAGAAAAGAAGTTTTATTGAATGAGGGGTCAAAAGAGAAGCTTCTGGACTCAGGTTGTCTAGAACACCACCTCTGGATCAAAAACTCTAGACGTTACTGCAATACATTGATCTTCTTATTTGGATCTCGCTGGAATAAGAGAGTCCACATGTTTTCCCTTAGGTATATACCCCTCCAAGGCGTTTCCAATTTGTTCACAGCCATCTGTATAATTAATCAGTAGTGTTTAGGTTCACTCTACACTTAAATTTTCACATATCCATGCATGAATTGCACACATACATAACAGTGTAAAATTTTTGAAAGAAAGAATGTTACTTAGAATGAGTTTCTAACAAAACTGTGACTATTTGTTTTCTCAATACCAGGACAGGTTGACTGGTATGAAAGGGACAAATTAATTGAAACTCATGAAAGTTTTATTAATCACATTTCAGAGTGGCCACATTTCTCTTCTTCAGCTTTCTATACTTTACAGCCAACTTAAGTCATTATCATGCATTAATCATGACATGTCTATCATACCCACATACTTCCTCAACTGGTTGTCCCTCTGAACAGAGGCACTTTGAAATCAAGCCCTGAATGCTCTTTCTCTTACAATTTTCTGTAAACCTTTCATGTGTGTTTGAGTATAAGTAATGAAAGCTTTTGATAAGCTGATTATGCCACAAAAATTTATATCAAGTGAAAGTTTATTGAAAGACATACTGATTTTTGTTGTTAAAACTCACAAAACCAGAGATTACTGACCTCTAGATTCTTTTCATATAGTTTAGGTAAAAATATTTCCACTTCTCTACTTATTATCCTATCACATATACTACTAGTTTAGCGTATCCAGTATAATTATGAACTGGAAGTTTTTACCTCCTGTCTATATTTGCAAAATGTGATATATCCAAGCATACCTCAGCAGAGTCTTCTGTTGCAAACAAATTCATCAATAATTATACTCTAGAAAGCCTCTGTCTATATAACTTCAGCTAAAAGAACATTTTATAGGTCATACTAGTGATGTAAACATACATAATTTATCCCAATTAGCTGAAAGTTCTGACATACAAGATTACAGCCATAGATCTATTAGGATGCAGCAGAAAAAGATATGGCATATTGAGAAGGCTGGTTATATTCATCATGATTATAGAAACTAAAAAATGTGTTCTTCTATTTACCTAGTCTGGAAAGAATGCTTTTTCTGAAGTGGCACCCTGAAGTAAATTGTCAACTAAACCCTAGAGAGACAAATCCAAAAGGTACTGAGATCTGTGCACATTAAGTAAGTTTTCAATAGAATACAATAGGGATCAAGGACAATGTGGTTTATTAAATAAATGAAAAAGGCTGAAAGGGCTGAAAATTTTCTGGGCTCTCCGGAGATTTAAACTACCTTTGATTAAGTGAGAGCTGAAAATATTCCAAAGATCAAGGAAAACTGGTAGTGGTAACAACGAACTCTAGGTATATGTAGCACTTATTATTTCTGTATGCAATGAGTCAAAAGTCCCTAGGAGCCAACTAAAGCCATTTTCAGCATTGGTGTTCAGGGATTTCTTCACTCTTTGCAGCTGGGTAAGATATAAATAAAAATGTCCCTCCTTTCTACTTGAACCCCAGAGGAAAACAACTTTACAGAGCTATAGAAGCCGATCATATTAATTAAAATCTATTTTTTTGGTCCTCTAAATTTCCCTCTTCTTATTATCAGTATGTTGTGTGCTGAAGAATGGGTTCTAAGCCAGTTTTACGAAATGGGAAGTGCCCATCACAGTGTTCAATGCATGCTAAATGCATATCCATCCTCCATTAATAGAATGGTATTCGTGGGTTCAATTTTATTTAGAGTTTAACTTGGTAAAATTAAATTGTACCCACTTTACCACCAGGCAAAACAAGTAAATATTTTTAAATATGATTTTAGAGACTCAAGAGTTGAAGAGTTGATTTTTTGTTCTTTCTTTTTTTCTTCTTTTATTTTAGAAATGGGGTCTCCCTATGTTGTCCAGATTAGCCTCAAACTCCTGGGTTCAACTGATTCCCCTGCATAGTTGACAGTACAAATACATGCCCCCATGCCTAGCTTGATTCTTTTTAAGAAACAGAAATGACTTATACAGCTATCAACTCTTATTTAAATAATACTCTTCCTACCAGGTTTAACCAAGGAGCTAAATTAAAGCAAATATGATTGGCAAATCTTTTAAAACTCAATGTACAAACATTTATTCAATATCCAGGGCCCTAAAAATCAAATAGCCATTGAATTTTGTAACCTTATTTTTAATCTGTTCATGTAACTTCAATGATAATCCAATAACTGGATTTAAAATTAAACAATATAATAAACACATGCCAGAGACAAGAAAAATCTTACTTGTCAAATTTAAGATTCAAGTCACGATTTCAGGTCAATGGATTCAAAATACTTTAAATTTTAACTTGAGCCATTAGCAATTAATATTAAATAACCCATGCCACAAATCTCCTTTGTTACTAGATCCGTTCACATCAAACGACAAGCTGATTGCACAGGTCACAATTTTATGAAAAAATCTACTTGTGGCTTGATTTTCCCATTATTATTACCAAAGTCCATGCTTTGAAAAATTCAAATTGCTTTGTTGTGAAAAACAAGACAAAGAGACTCCTCTGCATTGGAATCCCCCATGTTTTTGCCCTTGGGAGCTATAAAGAAGGCTAAAAAAATGATCTACCCAATTTTCTCTCTCTCCATGTGAGAACAGGCTTTTAGGAAATAATTTTTTTCTTCCTTCGTGAGCAAATTAGCCTTACTTTGATTTTTCTTGGCTCAATCGGCCCACACCTGTTGCCTCATGATTTTGTTATTTAAAATGAGACAGGTGAAAATCACTGGCAACCTCAAATTTGTATGATTATTAAAGAATGGCAGGTACTTTAAAAATTAAACCTAATACTAAACAGGATAAAGCTTTTAGGCTTCTGTCTTACAAGACAATTAAATTCATCACTGAATAACTAATCTATTGGGACTTAAATGAACTGAAAATAGGACACTCTAAAAATACTTGGTGCAAAATAAGAACCAAACATCACTGAATTCATTGAGTAGGCTTCTCTTTAAAGCACTATGGTATGGACCTTTCTAATAAACTAGATGACATCTGACTTATAATATTTACAGTGATTAATTCAGAATGGAAGCACCTGTGACCCCTAAGAAAACCATACCTCGAAAATCCAGCCTGAAGTTGGAGCTCAGGTGTGTACACTGAGCCTTTTGTCTTTAGGCATGGCAAACACCCAGTTCAAAAATAATTTTGTCATTCAGAGGAGAAGCTATTTTATGGATAAAAGATTATGAATTTCACAGCTGACTTGAGATCTACTCAAGCCAACAATATTGGTTTCTACTTTGCAAGTAGTATTTGTTCTGTCAATGCAGATTTCTCGGTAAGTACTTTTCCCTTTCAAAGGCCAAGTCAGATTTCAAAGAAACATTTACATTTTTTAATACAAATGAAGTCACTGATTATATTAGCTCAAATTCAGATTTGATGCACTCTTTGTGCCCCTCCTCCTACACTTAAATTAAAATGGAAAGAGACTTGGTTTCTTACTTTTAATACTTACATTTCTGAGTATAATTAAATGTAGAAGTGTTGGCTTAGATGGCATACTAAACTGAAGAGAAGAGTAAGGACTAATGTGGCCTTTTTAATTGTTCTTATATGTGTGATTGTGTGACTTTGTAATAAATAGTTCTTCAGTTTCCTGTATAACACATAATAACACGGATGTCATATATTGGACAATATATGCATGAAAAATATTGAGGTACTATCTGCCCTAATATGTGCAAGTGTCTTCTTTCTTTCATTTAGTTTCTGATTTATCATCATTATATATTTTGAAAACTTAAGGATATGTCAAATTAGGAAGGAAAAAGAAGCAGCTTAACTTTTTGATCAGGGGGTGGGGGGGGTGTCTTCAAATTGTGAACATCTCTAAAGCCTGAAGAGCAACTGAATTCATAACCAAATGGAAAAAGTCCATTTGATAACAACCCCTAATTGGCATTACTCTTGGTCATCTGAGCAGAATGTAGAAATGTTGCAAATGAAATGGTAAAAGATACAATTGCTCATTCTGATATTTACAAAAGTCTGAGACATTGCCTCAAACCTGTTTAGACTCTAAACAAATTTACTTTTCACTGTAATTAGTGATCAGGCTCAATGTACATTTAAAACTGTGTCTATGTAAAAACACTACCAAAGGATTATTTTCAACAGTCCTGTTTTGCTGTCAAATGCCTCCATAATGATTTTATTTAAACCATAATCCACTGAAATAGCTAACAACTTTCAATGGTTCCTTTTATTCTTTCTCTGGATTTAAACACAAATCTCTAGAAATGTTGGGTGAACACTAGGAGGAAAAAAAAAAAAAAGAAAAGAAAAGGGAATGATATGCTCCAAGTAATCAATGATAAAACTTTGAAAACTGAGATGAAATGATTTCATCTATGGAGTTTTATGGACAGTGTATTTAACCTGCGTTCAATTTCTAAAAACTGTACATATTTAGCATGTATATAATGTTTTGATATATGCATACACAGTGCAATGATCACTACAGACAAGCAAAGTTATATATCTATCTCCTCACAGTTATCTATTTGTGTGTGTGTGTGTGTGTGTGTGGTAAGAAGACCTGAACAGTCTAGTCTCTCAGCAATTTCCAGTGTGCGATACAGTGTTACTAACTATAGTTATCATGTGCTGTACCTTAGATCACTAGACTTATTCATCCTACATAACTGCAAATTTGTACCCTTTGACCAAAATCTCCCCATTTCTCTCTCCTGTCCCTACTCCTGGTGGGGACTCTGTTTTTATGCATTCAACTTTTCTAGATGTCACATGTAAGTGAGATCATGTAGTATTTTTCCCCTTGTGTCTGGCTTATTTCACTTAGCATAATGTTTTCCAGGTATTCATATCTATTGAGAGGCAACATATATGATGCTAAAGAGCATGGAAGACAGGGAGCCAGACAGATTTTGGTTAAGGCTCTTAGCCCACCACTCATCCAACAATGTGACATTGAGTAAGGTCTTAATTTCTCCTAGTCTTATATTTCTAAGCTATAAAATGGGTATAGATTGCTAATCTTTAAAGCTTTGATAAGGATTAAATGAGATGCATTTGTAAAGCACGTCATGGTATGTGAGGCACACAGAAGCTTCCCAATAAATATTAGCTATAAATGCAAACTTAGGACCTAATTTAGAGGAGTCTCTCCCTTAGGAAAATCACTGAATGAAAAGAGGGGTATTTTCTCGATATTTTACAGTTGGACATTTGATCCAAGTTTCCTTCCCATCCAAAAACAAATCTATAGATCTTATTTAACTTTTTATGAAGATGGTTTGGTTAGCCTAACTCTAGTTATCATTTGGAATTCATAAGTACAGAATATAAAATAAGATATTAAGAATCCAAATTGCAAAACACTCAAACATCAGTGCCTTTAAATCACTGAGGTTTTACTGGGCCGCACAGTTTCTCCTCTGACTTGATGGGAATCAGGGGTTCTGGCTTTCAGTTGTACCTCTGTCACTTACTAATTGTGAGGGCCTTGGTCTCCTTCATTTGGGATATGAGAGTTTGGACAAAACGATCTCTTACGTTCTTTCAATGTGTCTGGGAACTGGTTCAGAATGTAACCCTAGTGTAGTTTGTGAGGAAAAAAAATCTTTCCTCGTGTATGTTGTAAATCCCCACATGTGATAAGTTCTTCTTCACATGTATGAGTTTCTGGCTTGGTTTCCTATGGCAGTTTACACACTGGACACTCCCATTATGTACAAAATCAGACCGGATTGTCACCCAGGAAAGGAAAACAAGTGACACGCTTCCAGCCTGGATTGTCTAGACTAATTTTCTTATTCCCTTTGATGCCACCGTGGGACCCTTGCCAGCTGCCTCCCAGGAAATAATTATTAATTACACTTACTCAAATTAGCCTCCTCTAAAGTCCCCTTCAAGATAATACTATAGTGCTGTCCTTAGACCTAGGAAAAGCAACTAAAATTTTACAATCTTTCTTCTTCCAAACAGATTATTGCAAATTGACCCATGATTAAAATGGATCTCATAATATGCCTGTTTGTTTAGGGTTAGGGAGCCTGAGGATTGCATCTAAGTAAAAGAAAGTGTGCTATGTTGTCAGTTCTGGATGGCATCTCTGTACTAATAGAGGGTAAAATCTAAAACATCATGCCTCTGGCTTCACCCTGAGGTCTTAGGAGCAGAGAGGAAATACAGCGCAAGAGGCAGGAGGGAGTGCTTTGCTCCTTTTGCTGTTGGGATATGCCAAGGCAAGAGTTCAAGCAGCCTAGGCTGCTCATGGACTATTTTGACTAAAATTATTTATTCTCCCCCTTATTTCATTTCTTGGATAACTTGACTGAACACTTGGAACTGGTCTCCTTACAGTGGGTAAAAGAAATTCCTAGGTACACTAACTCTCAGCATATGTTCATAGAAAAGTCAAATTGCAACACTGTAAAGGGAGAAAAAATAGCCAGCTGCCACTCAGTATATTTCATTCAGAACAAGGCTTTGAAAGAAGCAATGATCGTTTGTGCCCAGGGCTGCTCAACTTGAGTGCTGCATCCTGTACTCCCTGAAATTTTATTTTGTTTCTATTTGGATTCCAGGCTGCTAAAATAGAGTTCTCCTCAGGCAAATGTAAAAGAATACAGAATATTTTGTCCTCAAATGACTTATTACAGAATAATCAATTTAAATATTATTTGTTATTACTTCAAAAATTAAATCTATAACAAATACTAATGTGATACTTTTATAATTATTGAAGGACATACCAACATTTAATCTGTAAACTACATTATGGATGTTATGGTCCCATTTTTAACATATTGTATATATATTTATGTATAATTAGACTTGTTTATATCATCTGTATAAACTGATTAAAGTGAAGAAGAGACCTACAGAACATATAGAGACCATCACATCTTAAGGCTGTATTTACAAGTATCATGTGGTGGGATAATCGGTATTTTTTCACAGTGTTATGTTTCTTAATATTTTTCAGATTAACATCTTTGATGAAAACAAATGCAATGTCATACAATTTGCACAAGTTCCATTTTTTTTCCTAGATAATGGCAAAGGTTGCATGACTACTAAAACCTTTAGATAAATAGGAACCCCCCCCGCCACATGCACACACAAAGTAGACCTTTTATTTTAACATACGAGAACTAAGATAAGGAGAATGATGCCATGTACTCTTCTATTAGGGCATTATATAACACATGTTTACAAAAGAATCATGATTGTCAAGTGTTGCCTGATCATTCTTTAAAACAAAACTAATTTCAGAGATTGCTAAATCAAATAAAAATGTGGCTTTATAATTTTGAATTTAATAAAATGTCACAGAAAAATATGCATCGTAGAAGATCAAATCTTCCCAGATAATGAATTGCCAAACAATAATTTTGGAGAGTCTCTATTTAAAAACTAAGGATGTCAACTTGAACATTTAAAGATATGCACTGTGACAGACAGGAATCTATTTGTGGGGTATAAGTTTTTGTTCCCTAAGGGATCCCCATAAGACCAAGAATGAAGAAACCATACCCTGACCATCTCAGCCTGGATGGATTATTCCAGCCAACCAGTGGTGCACTCCCCTTGCAACCACAGAGGCAGGCAGAGTTTATGATGTCATTCACAGTGTTTCTGCTGAAGAACTAGACATTTGGAAGAAAAAAGAAAATGATGCAAAAGTTTAAAAAGAAAAAGTTTTCTCAGTACACAAAATTTACTTTACTTTTGAGCTTTAAAAAAAATATGTTTTTCATTATGAAAATAAGGGCCAAACAAATGATAATTAGAAATTTGGAATGCAAAAATTTTCAAATACATATGTGATATAGATTCTACAGTGTCTTCAAATCATAGAAATAAAGAATAGTTACTAGAGGAACATTTGCCTCTGTGACTTCAAATATAAAAACATGTATTTGCAATATTATTTGTTCCCATGAATAGATGTTGTGAAGAAGAGTTTTTTGTTTGTTTGCTTTATTTTGTTTTGTTTTTTTAATATCTGTACCCCAAGATACAAATGGAAACTCTCTTGGAAAAAGGGAGTCACACCACAAAAATCAAAAGGAAATGCAGAAAGTCTATAAACAACCACCAAACTGACACAAAATTTAAAAGATTTACAATGGTAGGAGCAGACAAGGGATATAAGTTTTTATAGTCACTTCGGGAAATAGTTTGACTTCATCTACTAAAGTTGCAGATATCCATAGGCTATGGTCCAGTGCTTCACATTACAGTCCTGTCTTATACCCAACGGAAATATGTGCAAATGTGTACCACGAGAAATGCACAAGAACATTTATAACTGCCTTATTTATAATACTCCCAAACTGGGAAAAAACACAAATGTCCATTAATTAGAAATTAGATTAATACATTTTGGTATATTTATAAAACAAAATATTATACAGCAATTAATAAATGAAGTACAGTTACCCAAAAGAATATGTCTGAATCTCACAGACACAAAATTGCAAGAAGGGAGACACAAAAAAATATGTACTGCATAATTCATTTATACAAATCTCAAATATATGAAAAGCTAAGCCCTAAGGACACAAGGGAAAAGAGTGATTACCTTGGAAATGAGGGAGTAGGAAATGGCGGGGACGGGGCATGGGGACACTTTCTGGGGTACTGGTTTGCCCCACATGGTGTTTACACAGGCATTTATTTGTGATAATGCCCTCTGTCATACATTTATGTTCAATTTGCTTTTATGCAAAATAGAGAGAAGAAAATAGAAAATAGTGTAGAAGAAAAGTAATTTTTATGACTCACAGGGTTTGTTATCCATTAATTTTGTGGTGCACTTTACACATAACAACTCACATTGTCTTGTGGAAACTGTGAACTCAAAAGAATTCTAGAGTTATCTTTATTGCTATGTCTTTATAGCTTTTACATAATGTGCTACCATTGATCTTTGTGAATTAAATGACAATAATCAATAAATAATGACATTATTTAAAAAATGGGCGATGGGTGTGTTCTTTAAAAAAATTAAAACTTCTTTAACTATTATTTGATTTCCAGGACAGGGAAACTACTTGAGAGCTATTTAGCTAGCTTGGCCATCCAACTTTCTATGGTTCCTGATGGTCAAAACATTAGGGAACATCCTAAATTTATAAGTAAATATATATAAAGCTAAATAAATATAAATAATAAAGTCCTAGGCACTTGGAGGGAGGGAAAATATTATATTAGAAATTAAGTCCAAATGGTTTAATTGTTAGAAGCTAGGTTGGGTGCTGGGGAATAAGAGTGAGTAGAATGGACGGTAAAAAGAACAAAATATAGTCAGTCACCATCCTGGCCTTGAATAATAGATACTGACACAATAATCTTGATTATTAATATTAATCACTATATTAATTCATTAGTATATAAACTTGGCACAATGCATCCATTAATGTAATTTAATTTACTGGGAAATTCTTCTCCTGGGAAAGATTCAGTAAGTATGCCCTTTGCCAGTCACCAAATTCTGAGATTTCTTCCTCACTCCTGCCTCACAGGATGAACCTGGATATATATAGATTCAGGATCTTGGTTTTTTACTTCAAGTGAAGGATTGTGCTATTAGAAGTTGAACACAGATATGCAGGGTTGGGGGACAGTCACAGTATGCAGGGGTATAAAAAAGAAAAGAGGACGGTGCAGGCACAGTTGATGTCGGCATGATAGTGGTAGGTCTATGGGATGGCTGTTCATTCATTTTCATTTGTTTTTTAAACTTGGGAAATCTTGGAGTTTTTATACATGGTCACTGAACCATGATCTAAATTCTCAATCTAGCTATTTTTTGACAGCACTTTTACATTTTCAATGCATTTTATATTTTCCCTTCTGACAGTCCTGGTTATTCCATTGAGTGTGCATCCAATCCTCCCCACCCCCCAGCTCCCACCCTTCACATAGGCTAAAACTGATGCATGTTTTGAGGGTAGAGAATCTCATACTGCCCAATTTTTTCACTTGCTTTTATCCAGTCATTAGAAAATGATTATATCAGATTTATCTCACAGGGTGAGCTAAATAAAAATACTGGAATTTCAGCTATCTCAGTCATCACCAGCTAAAAATAAACAAAAACAAACAAATAAAAACAATAGCTAAACTAAACTACCCTCCATCCCCTGGTTAAAGAATTTTAGGTTTTGACAGAGGCACACTTTAGTGCCACACATGGTTAGAGCATGCTGGGGAACTTATTAGAGCAAGCTAGGGAACTCTGATGAGTTCTTGGGGCATTCTTGAGAGCCAATTCCTTAGAAAGAGAAGATTAAAACATAGATAACTCTAGACACTAGTCATATATTTTAAGAGATAAGCAAAAATGTAAGGTAAGGTAACATTATATAAAGGTAAATGAAGTGAGATTTCTATGAAATGATATATGAAGGAATTTTTTTCTAGTTGAAATAGAATTTAAACAGAGCCAGAAAACTGTAGTATCAATTCCAATTATTAATAATTATTGCATTCTCTATTAATCAAGGCCAGAATGGTAAATAACTATATTCTATTCTTTTTTCCATTCTGCTCATTCCTGCTTTTCCCATTCCTACCCTAATGTCTCACAATTAAAACACTATGACTTGATTCCTCAGTGACACTAATACTCCTCCTCTAAGTACCTAGGATGAATGTTCATTTATATGTTCAAGATGCTCTTGAGTTATTTGACAATCAGGAAACACAGTAATGAGAGGAAGGCCAAGCCAAACACCCCTCAAGCAGTCTCCCTGCCCTGGAAGCTGTGGGTCCTGAGGTCATTTGCTTGATAATTTGCTCTGTGGGTGCCAGTAAGCTTTATACTTGTTGGACATGCGGTGATGGGGAGGCTGTGAGCAAAGGAAATCTAGGCAGGCATCACCATGCATGGGAGGAACTGGATACTTAAGCAGATAAAAGGCTCACGAGGATACTAGAACACTATTTAGTTGAGATCATAAACAGCATCTCAGCATAAGAGTAGCCAGCCCAATTAAACAAAATTGTAAATAATTGGTATTAGATCCTTCCTTCTATAGAAGACATCAGGATTGCAGAGATATTTGATGTCTTCAGGGAAGAGAAAGGATGAATGAAGGCAGCTGAGGACACTGAAGATAAATGTCTCAGACTTTCATGACTTTACCGGTTTACCTATCCCTTGGCAGACAGAATCTGGGCACAGGGAGTTTGTCAGCTGTCATGTGGAGCTCTGTTCTAAATTATTTACATATTAGCATATAAGCACAGTACATGGAGAATTTGTTAATATGATATCACATAATGTAGTTTAACCAATATAGTTATTGTCAAAAATAATTTACACATAATTGCTTGTTCACTCTTGGGTATCTGGGAGCCTCAAAGATTATGAAAAAAAAAAATGCATTTTCCACGCTGAAGGTGAAAGCTTCAGAATAGCAATATTCTGAAGAGTCTTTGTCTTGATCTTAGTAATCAAACATCTTAATCTTTTATGGTAGAAGCTAGTCTTCCTCTCACCTGAATACTGCAGAATGCTAAGAAATGCCAGTTCCCGCAGATACTTTCTCTGCTCCAAAAACATAAGCTTCACTTTGATCTATTTTCCATATGGACTCTGCATGATTTATCTTGAAGGGGGGAAACGAACGAAGAGGGTCCTACCACTTAAAAAATAGTAATAAAAAAAAGAATCTCTCTGAAAAAGCTAAAATAAAAAAAAAAAAACCCCTAGAAAACATTTCATCCCACCTTTCCCTTTCTTCCTCAATCAAATCAAAAGCAACTCACTGCAACTAAAATGAACACATTCCTTCTTCTCTTCTTTTGTCACGCATAAGGCCATAAAGCTTTAATCCCTCTAAGAAAAAAAAGTATTTTCATATAATTTTGTATGCATTGAAATGAATGATGTTTTGAATTTATTTAAAAAAATGGCATTTTGTTTAGATTAAGGGTAGTTTAGTAGTGTTGAAGTGCAAATGACAACATAAGGATATTTTCTCTGTAAATGCAAGAGAGTAAGAATAAGAGGTTTTAGGACTGTGTATTCTCCGTAAGGGTCATGAAGACTAATGCTAAAGATCAGAGAAAACTAACCCGTATTTATACTTATGCCCGATTAAATTCTAGCCAGAGTTTTGGGAAGCTTGGAGCAATTTTGAACCCCTCTGAGCCTCATTTTTATCACTTATAAAATGAGGGTGCTAACCTAGGTGACCTCAAAGTCCTTTCTCAACTTTAAATGCCAGGATTTTTACCCTACTTTAGAAAGGCATTTTTTTCTCATTATAAAGTAATATATGGTTAGATAAAAGAACTATCAGTAAGAAAATTTATTTTCACTTCTAATAATTCAAACACTAACAGATAATCAGCTTGGTGTATATTCTTCTAGGTAATCTTCTGATCCTTAAATAACAAAACAACAAAAGCCATAACCACCACAGTAAAACACAGTGGGATCTCCTTTCTGTTTTATCTCTCTAAAGAATACATGAGCTCTTTTCCTGTTTTAGTATTTAAGTGCTTAACAATTGATGTTCTGGCAACTAAAACTGCATAGGCAGCAGCTCCATTTTTCTCAGAATCAAGTGAAACTGAACAGGCAATTAAAAGTTACTGAACTGCAAGGTAAAATTGCTTCCCTGCTCTGCTGCTGGGTGACTAAAGAGGGGAGACAATGGGAATCATATTTAGAATTAAGATAGAATGATGGAACATAGCAGCCTGCTCTACTAAAATGGAATCTATAAACATTAGACATAATCAGCAGCGCTTCAATCATGCTCTTTGCTCACAGTTAGATGGAAGATTACACAAAGCAAATGTGCAATGTTCAAATCTGTGGCGTGGCTGGTTAACAGAAGGCTTTTCCCTCCCGGCCCACATGGTGATCCAAATTCTCTCCTGTACAGTCAGTGCCCATTCCACAAATGGGCTATACTCCAAGAGTCCATTTGTAAGCTAGTTGTTCCAATCTCTGTATCAAGTTTCCAATAGAATTAATGTTATAAATGGTACGCAGGTTCCTAGGCTAGCCCACACAGGCCAGTTTATTAAAAGATGCATTATCAAAAAATAACACCAAGAGCACTATGGAAACTATCCACCACGATAATGCTTCTTTTGAAATTATATTCAGAGGTCAATCTTAGAAGTACAGAAATAGCTCTCCTCTTCTGAAAATTACTAATCCCATTCTTGGAGTCAACTGTTGGGATGGAAGTATAAATTTTGAAGAATTTTAGCAATTCAATCAGGAAAATTAGGGGACAGAAGTCTAGGAAAAGGACTGGCATTGAATATGGAAAGAAGGAAATAGCATGAAGTGGGGAGTTGGTATTATGGCTTATAAAGCATAAGAAAGGAGGTAATGATTAGAGTATGGAGAAAAAGAGAATTATTCTGGGATATTCTTCTATACGCCATGATTTTGAGTTCTTATCTTAGAAGCATGAGGGCTATATGGTCCAAGATGAGATCTGTTTCCCCATACTCAGTAGAAATGTTGGGGAAAGAGGATTTGGTGAGATGGGATGGACACAGAAAATGTACAGTGGAAATCTAGGGAAGCAGTAAGACATTTCCATTCCAACTGGAACCTGTTGGAACCTGTATATCACCTGCCCCTCTGCTAAAGACCCTGCCCAATAACTTGAGCTGTGGGAATAGGGAGGAAGCCTAGAAAATGCAGTGGGATTGAAAATGAGAATATCAAGGGCTTAGTGGATAGCTCAAACACAGAAAAACAATGAAAACAAATATATAGAAGGCAGGCAAAGAAAGATCCTGCCACATTCAACTAGTATAACCATTTACTCAATAAGAAACGCATTAAATTGGCTTAAACAATCTGTGAGGATCTCCTTTAGGATAACATTTTTTTCCATAATCTAGGGAATAAACAGTAGAATTTGTAACCTTAGGTATGCATGCTTTATATTTAATGATTTTAATGTAGAAAAGTATATCTTAAGACATCAAAATGCTAACTATAAAAAGAAATGTTGATTATATTAAAGAATTTTTGCCAGAAGATACCAGAAAAAGACAGAAAATTCAAGCCACAAACTAGGAGAATATACCTAAAAACTATAATGAATTTCTAAGAATCAATAAGGAAATGACAAACAATCTAATATAAAAAAATAGACCAAAAATGTGAACAGATATTTCACAGAAGAGAAAACACAAATAACCAAGAAACATGTGAAAACATGCACAAGAAGCAACCAGGGGAATTCAAATTAAATCACAATGGGAAACCATTGTACATTCACCAGATTGGCAAAAATTAAAAAGTTTAGATGAGAACATGTAGCAGTGAGCCTCAGAGTGTGCCTGGTAGGCAATTTCGGTAGGAAAGTTAACATGTGCATTGTAAGTGCGGTACTGCAACAATCCCACTCCTGGGTCTATGCCCTACATAAATTCTTGTGCATGACCCAGAGCCATATAAAAGAAGATTTAAGGAGCACTGTTTGTGAGAGCAAAAACGCAAAAGTACCCAAATATCCATGAGTGGATATGATATTGTGAATTATCCATTCAACAGAATGACACAGAGTGGTAGGAATGAGTGAATTATATTCTATAATAAATCTCAAACAGATTAGTTGGAGAGAGAAAATAAAATAAGCACTATATCATTTATACAAAATTTTTAAAAAACAAGCAAAACTAAACAATATATTATTTAGTGTATATACATACAAATGTGATGATACTATTTTTAAAAATAAGGAGATTATAAACATAAAATTTAGGATACAGCTATCACTGGGGCAAGGAAGAGGGCCTATGCAGTGCTTCAGACATTAGCAGTAGTCCTTTGTTTCTTAAGTTATGTACTAAGCAAAAAGTATTTTAATTTATAATTATACTTCAGTCTATACAAATATATTATATAACATCTTAATGTAAAATATTCTCACAATAAATAAGTACATTTAATAGTGTTAATTATAGTTTAACAATTGTAAACAACAATTTTAAAATGAGAAGGATAGCTTTGCTTTTAAGCTTTCAATGTTCAAAATTTGGGAACTTTTATCAAAAATCACATTTAAAGAAACATGGTAAAACTGCAGGTTAAATTGGGGACATTCTCAGAGTCATACATTTTGATAGTGCCAGTGGAATAATAACAACTCTAGTTATACCAAGTGAGAGTTGAAAATGTCTGTTTGTTTAATTATTTTCGTTTGTGGTTCAGTTTTATAGCATTTCCTCATCATTAATTATATATTGCAGTTGCATTATGCAAAATGAAAACAAATAAAATTAGAAACACTATGCTTCATAAAACATAGCATAAAGTTATAGTGGCTGATATAGCCGTTTGATAGTCACTGCACTGAAATATACTGACCTCAAACTTCAAAATGTCTAAATTCTGCTAATATAATGAGAGGAGATACCTGACTGACTGACTGACTGGCCTGAAGGAAAATCATTTGTTTTGATCCAAAAGGAAGGCCTTCCCCCTTTGTTACTTACCCTTTTCTCCTTACTGAGCTCATTTCTGAGAAAGTGACTCAATTCGTAGCACTAATTTGCAAAATGAACTGTGTAATTTGCCTAGTTGCCATGCACTCATCAGTTCTTACGGAAGCACCTGCCTGAAGGAAACTGTATCAGAACTGATTGGAGAGAAGGAAGTGGCACCTCAAAAAATGCACCAAAGACCGGGAAGCAAGCTTGGAACCTGCTTTCAGCTATACCCTACTGAAACCCTTTGGTTCAAGCACTAAACTCCTCTCATACTCCCTCTGTCCCCCAAGCTCTAACTTCACTACCCAATCATCCTCTCTATTCTTGCCTCCTCCAGTTCTAACTCATGTTGCAATCTTTCTTGTTAGAAGTACAGCACAGTCACTTTGGCAAGACACAGCTTCTCTCCTACCCACAGGGCAGAGCACTATAGAGACAGGAAGTATGCCTGTAAAAGACAGTATTATCAAAACCTAACATTTTCCTGGGAAGACTAAGCTTTCTAACCACCCCCGACTCTCGCTCCTCCTCAGTAAGCTTTTCCTACATCCAGGACCAACTGAAAAATGACTTAATGATTTAGAAGCAAAAAGCTTCTACAGCATTCTAAAGTCATCAATTCAAGTGACTAACAATTCTAATTAGAAGGGTCTTGAATGATAACATTTACAGCAATTTACTCTTCTTTAGTCAGAGAAAAAAACCAATTATTTTAAAAAAGTATTCATTTAATCATATACCTCAGTGTTACATCTGGTATGTGATTAACACCAAGTTAGTCTGGAGGTAGGGGTGAATTTTGCTTGGTAATGAGATAAAAAAGAAACATAGTCTCTTTCCATAAGGATGTTTTACTTGAAGAAAGGATCTACATTTGCAGAGAATTAGAAGAGAGATGAAAAACAATATAATAAAGTGCCAAATGGTTTGGCAATGGCATTAAGTGACACAGAAATTCAAAGGAGAGAAATCAATGTGAGGAGGAGTACCTAAGAAAGGCTTCTAAGACGAAGTAGGAATAGAACTAGGATCTAGGGAATGGATGAATGGGCAGGAACTGAAAAGGCAGAGAGGAAGGAGGAGGGCATTGCTGGCAATGGAACAATGGAAATGGAATGGGAATTAAGCTCAAGCATGTGAAGATAAGCAGGGGATATGACCATGAGGTACGGAGAGGGCGGGTCCCAGTAGCTGCTCTGATGGGGACATGAAGAGAAGGACCACAAACACCCAGAAGTCTGGCTGTTTTATTCATTGAACTAATGGAATGTGCAACGAATGCCATCTGATTCAAACAGCAATGGTTTGTACTCTCCTATCCTCTGATAATTTGCTGGCAGCGTTCACCTTCTGTCATGCCAAATTACTGCAGCCCTGAAGTTGTGTAGGAAAATCTGTGGTGGCAAATTAAGTGCTTGCCATCCTGAAAGAATTCAGGCATTCAGGATTGATTATTAACAACTGGAAAGCTGAGGAAGCAAGGAGAAAATCATCACCTTCTATAGCCAAAGTCCTAAAGCCAGTAACCATGTAAACATTACCATTAGGCAGACTCATTGGAACAAAAGCATTCTTTGGCCTCCAGCCACGTTCAATTCAGACAGATAGCATAGAACGCAGGCAAATCTGAACATAAAAGAAAATGTGGCCCTGAAAAGCATGACTCTACACCAAGGAGACAGACAGACTATCCAGACACACCCAATGTGACACTGCCACTGGTCTAAAACATACTGGCTTTCTGTCTGTATTTTCTAAATCTAAGAAACCACAGAACTAGCAGGCATTACATTATTGGATGCAGTATGTTCCATTGGGACAAGGAGTGAACTGAGATTCATTCACTAGGAGAAATAAACTGAAGTTCATGCCTAAGATATAGCAAGATTCACCTTTTCAATCCTGTGGACCAGTGACACAATTTATGCCTTTGAACTTTACAGAGTTTAAACAGTGCATAAATTTATAAATTTGGAGTGAGGACCAGGGTGACTTATAAAGTTACAAAATGAAGATTTTTTTCTAAGTAGTAGTATTTTGCAAGTAATAGGAGTTATTGGATATTGGCTATCTTTCAAAAGATAGCAAATGGGAGAGGCAAGGTGTTTTTGGTTTGGTTTTGTTTTAAATTGGGAAAACTTACAGAAACTAGCAGTAATTAACTTTACTTTTCAGTAACTTCAATACTACCTTTCATTCTATAATAATATTATATTACATTCCATATTTCCTTGTATTCCATTCTAATAAAATAATAAAGCTAAAATAATAAAAGTAAAAGTATATAATATCTATGAAAAAACTTACATGCCAGGTGCTACCTTAAATGATTTTAAAACATTACGTAATGTAAAAATTTAATGTTTTCAATTTTTAAGTGTAATATGTAAGTATTACATTTACTGTAATATGTAAGTATTATCATCCCCATTGTATAGATGAGTATTAGCTGAGTTATAACTGAAGCTTGGCTTAGCAAACAGATCCACCCATGGTCACAGAGCTAAAAATTATAATGTCAAAAAGAACCAGGTCTACATCATGTGCTCCTCAAGCCAGAATTGGGTTTCATCTAGGAGCTGTGCACAGACTGCTTGCTCAGATGTTACAATCAAGGAAGATTCCTGGAGACAAGGGCTAACTAGAACGTTAACACAAGGACCACTAAAGCCACTTTCTTTTTACCACCTTAGCTCCGTAACAGAAGAGGAGCAGCCTCAAAACAATCATTTAAAGAGATTAAAACTTAAAAAAGAAAAAAGGAAACCTCCAAATACTCCGTAATTGGTGATGTGCTAGAGTAGGGTATGGGCGGGGGGGTTGAATTTAATACATCAGTCCATCAAGAGTCATTCTGTTCACTTCTGTATTAAGTTTTTACAGTAAGGTGTATGTAATATATTTGATCCCTAAGAGATACCTTCTTTAGTATGCACACACATTTTAAACAAGGAATTGACAACAATGATTTCTTAGACAAGGAATTTTTCAGGTGATAACTCTTTTAGAATTATGCAACTCTGTAAGTATGAAAAGTTCTCTAATCTATCATTAGATATGGCAACTAATACGGATGAGTAGTGGCAGTATATAAATTTAGATAATACACATTCATTCCTTATCTTTGACAAAGATTTGCTTATAAATCCATGCTATTTTATTTTTCTCATTAGCCATATTTCAAATAATTCATCCCAAACTATAGAAAATAGTAATTCTCGAAAAATTAAATACTAAAGCTACAATTTAAGAATTATGCTGATAGATTTAAATTTTAAAGAATATTATCCCTGCACACAGTCCATTCCTTGATACCAGTGTTTTATCTGTGAGCCATTCTGCAGTAACCAGCCCACTAACATTTTAAAGCACACTCTCAAATGATAATTTGTCTCCCAACTATAAAATAATTCTAGTATTATTTTTCATTATTAACTCTGATTTTTAAAAGTCGAAATAATTTACTTGTAGGACAGAATTTAGTAGAAGGCAAGAATAAAAAACTATTAAACAATGTTCTTCTAAGACTCAGCTCATAGGTCATATCCTCCATAAAACTTTATTAGAAGCTTCTTCCACTCAATTAACGAATCCCTGTGGGGTCACTGTACCCTATACAGTTGTGCGGTGTCTGTCACTGCTTGAGTAATACATTGTAACAGTAGTTCTAAAACTTTAACATACTGCAGAATCTCTGGCATGGTGGTTAAATTACAAATTGCAGAGCTTCACCCTCGGAGTTCCCGATTTATTAGGTCTGGGTAGAACACAAGAATTTTCATTTCTAACGAGTCCCTGGGTGATACTGATGCTGCTGGTCTGAGGACCACACTTTAAGAACCACTGCTTTTATAGTGTTTCTGTTCCAAAGTCTGCCTCCTACTATTAAAGTAGAACCACTAAAGAACAGATATGGTGCCTACCACATTCTGGGCACTCAATACATATTTCTGAATGCAAAGAGGCCCCTGCATTTCCATTTGATAGAGAATCAAATGGAAAATGAGAAGACTGACAATGTGAGTTTTAGGAAATGAATGGATGTATCATGCATGGAAATCTTCTTCATAGCCTTGAATTTTATTTAAACCATGAAGTCAATATTCTGACCTTGCAAATGGTTTGGTGAAAAGCATCATGGTTTAAAGAAAAATAAAAAGTGTTTAAAATCAATACTTGATCTAGTTTCTGCTAAGTCTTTCTCAAAAATACTCCTACGTGTATCTGTTCATTCAGCAAACATTTACTGAACATGTACTATAAGTAACTGAGTAAGATAGAAAACATGCTAAATAAGTTGAAAAAAATAATGCTTGCTTTTAATAAAATGGGATCCAATAAATAGTTGTCATGTATTTCTAAGAATGATGACTACCAACTGCCAGAAACAAAAGAGATATTCTAGAAACTCAAAGTAGTTCAATGAGGATTCTGAGGTGGGTAGCAGAGAGGGAGTGATAGAAAGAGGTGTAAAACTATGTGAAGATACGAGGTTGGGCCAAGGAAGGGAAGGTTTTGAATATAAGACTTAGGAATTTGAACTCTTTGAACTTACTTTTGTAGGAATGGGAAGAAAGCAATATTTAGCAATACTAACTTCAGGCAAGGTGTAAGCTTGAGTAGAAGGAGACCAGAATCAGGAAGGCTAGTGAGAAAGCTGTTGAAATGGTCTCTTTAGAGGTCACAGGGGCCTAAAACAGGTAATTGTAGTAGGAATGGAACACTAAGAAGGCAAACTCAGCAATTAGGCAACTGGTTAAACTCAGGGACAGAAAAAAAAAAAAAAAGATAAATTAATTTAAAGGTTTTGAACCTTAGTGACCATGTAAGAGCTAAGGATGCACAAAGATAGAGTCAATTTACTGAAAGCTAATGAATCAAAAACTTCAGGGCCACTCACTCACAGGAACTCCTATCAGACCCCTATATTAGGGGAACTCTCGCAATGTGTTTCCATAGACACATATTTTTGTAAAATTTGTAAAAGTCATTTTTATCCTTATTGCCAAAGCTTCTCTTTCTACTCCAACTTCTTGGTCATACTTCCCCTCATACCAGATGGCCCTGTAAGGGCTGTGGTCATTTTTATTTAACATTTGGCATTCTTTTCCTTAACTGACACTCATTGAATTATATTAGCTGTAGGCCCCCCCGCAAATCTGGTTCTGACCCTATAGGAAAACTTTCTGGTTGTGGGGAAGGTGTGCTCACTTTTATTCTTGGACTTTGATGTGTTGCCCAGAAATTCAGGTGGAAAAAGTCCAGCATGGGTTTAAAAATCTAGCAGAACAGTTGGGACTAGGGAAATAAATGAGAATGGTTGATAAAATTACTAAAAAAGAGAAGGCGGACAGAGGGGAGAAGAATTAAAATAGAATTTCTGCACTCTGGTGGCAGGGAGAGGAAGAAGAAATTGGGAAAGAGGGAGAGGATGGAACAATCAGAACAGGAGAAAAAATAACAATGTAGTTCAATGAAATGGATGCCAAGGGAAGGATGAGTCATAACAAAGTAAGGAAACAGACTGTTTCCTGTGCTGAAAAGACCAACAAAGATGAGTGATGACATAAAGCCATTGAACATGCAGCTGTTAGAGGACAGGTCCTATGGACTGGAAGAGAATATGTGAATGGATGAGGAAGAAGTTTGCAATGCCTTCCACTAGGTTCACAGGAGAGCTAACCTCACTAAGGGGCACTTGGGACTAAAATTTGCCATTGCACTAGTGACAAGAATTTTACATACCCATTAAAATTTCATAAGAAGGCAAGCTGAGTTAGTATGACTCTCATTTTACAGATGAGGAAACTTGTCCAAAGTCACACCACCAAGCAGAGCTGGAATTCAAATTCCAGGATTGCCTAACTCCAAGCCCATTCTGATTCTTACAGCACAACTTAATAGCAAAGTATCTATCTATCTATCTATCCTCACTATCAATATTATTCAAATAATTATCTGGAATTTAGAATCAGAAGTGACTTGACCCTAATTTTAGGACTATTTTTTTTTTTTGAGATTCCACTTGAAGTCAGAGATAAATGCCACATACAAATTAACATTAGAAAATGTATACAATTATTTCACTAATATTTTATGTGTTTGTTTTCCTTTATAATTAATCTGATGTTTGCAACATGTTAAAAAGCTAAGATGTCAACATATTACTTTTCCTTCTTCACAGTTTCTAATCTGTAGACTGTAATACATAAAATGATTCGCATTTCAAAAAGAAAGTAAACAAAAACTTGGAAGAAATACATTTAGCAGAGAAAGTTTCTAAGTATGATCTGTTGTTTGGATACATTTTAAAAAAGAAGTTCAAAGTAAGCATTTTACTCTTTTCCTTGCATCATAGGGTGGTTATCAGTTTTCATCAAAACAAAGAAAATAAGCACTTTTTTTTGTTTTGTCAGCCCACCCAGTCAGTGGGCTGACTTTTCATATTCTAAAAATATTTTATTCATGTCCATATTCCAATATTAATATTTAACACATGGGTTAGAAACATTGTTCTGAAAGATGAATTGAATAAATGCCTGCAATTATTAACAAGCAATTTCAACTAAAACTATAAAACAATTTCAGCAGCAATTACCTTACATGATAAATTTTTCTTCAATTTAAAAAATAATTTTCTTCCTCAAATGTTTATTGAAATTATTATATCATACTTGCTGTATCTAAAGACAGTAAGAGACTTAGCACATAGAAAATTAGAAAGTACTTTTTCATAAGTATTTTAACTTCTTAAAAGAATATTTCATTATTAAATGAAATTGCAGGCTGACAGCTGCAGGCTTGGGCTTATGTTGGAAGAGAAAGAAGGAAATACCAAAGTGGGAAATAACCTATGTCTCATAGGTCATGGGGGAGGACCTGAAACTTTGACATACTTGAAATTTTCACTTGTAAATTTATCTTCAAGCACTATTTGGTGTAACTTACTTATGGTTGTTTCTGTGTCCATTAATTTTTTACTTTGCTACCCTCCTTAAGTATCCCATTGTATGGATATAACACAATTTTATTATTTATTTTGATGAAAAATAGAGTTGATACTATCTTAAAAATTGTTTTACACACATATTCTGTAATTCTGAGGTTTTGTTTGCTAAGGAACTTCAGCTAGTGAATATTTATGCCGCTTTTCATTCCACTGAGACCAGGCAGAATGTTCACAAGAAAAATTTTAACACATCTAACAGTATTGCTAAAATTTTAAAAATTGACAGCACTTAGTATAAATGAAAATATGGAAAAACTGGAACTCTTATAAATTGTCACTACGAATGTAAAATCATATAACCACCTTGAAAAACTATGGGACAAAGTCTAACAAAATTAAACTAATTTTTATCCTATGTCTCAGCCTTTTCACATCCAGTATACACCCAACATAAATGATTATGCCCACAATTCATTTAAAAATGTTCATAGTTATAGTAGCCCCAAACTGGAAACAAACCGAGTGTGCATCCACATGAGAATAAAAAATAAAATTGTGGTATATCCTTACAATGGGATATTACTCAGAAATAAAAAATATCCAATTAATGATGTATGTAACAACATGGGTAAATTTCAAAAATATTATGCAGATCCAAAGAAACCAGACACAAAAGAGAACATCTTTATAATTCCATTTATATCAAGTTCAGAACAGGCAAAATCACCTATGATGATAGGTGTCAGAAGAGCAGTTGGGGAGGAGGAGGAGTTGCTACTAACACATAGCCTGACAGTAACTTCCTAGAACGGTAAAAATGTCCTGTGTTTTGACCTGGATGGTGACTACATGGGGGTATAAATAGGTTAAAATTCCTCTATTCTACTTTATTTAAATTATATTTCATTGTTAAAAAGGAGAAATCAATACCAAAAGCACACTTCATGTTTCTTAATTTCATATGGCAGGATTAGTTACATGTGTATTCTGATTTTCCTCTTAGCATCCTTCCTTGAAAGTGAAATAATTAACATATGTTTCACACAAAAGAGAGCATTTTGAATGCAAATATATCATATAGCGTACACAAACATCTCAGTACCCTGGCCAGCAACAGAAAAAAGGAAGAACTTAATAACATTTAGTTCTCTCACATACGCTTCTCTAGGCTTCAGCATTCTCAAGAACTGGAAAGATCTATTAATTTTCTACTAATTCTGTCACCCCCATTCTACTCCTAAACTCCAAGACCTCACTATGCTGGTAATAGCTTCCTGCACTTGACTCCTGACCCAGAACTGCTTGCCTGGTCAACCTTCTAACACAACTTGTCTCTTGTCATTTCAATCACAGCTATCTGAGTATATGCTGGCTCAATATCTCCTGCCTGTGGAAATATATAAAATGCCCCAACATGCAGAATCATCTTTATCTCAAAGGGATAAAATATAAGAAAAAGACTAGAAAAGAAATAAAAATAGAGAAAAGTGCCAATAGATTTGACTATACAAAAATATTAAATTCCTTTACATTAATAGCACCATAAACAAAATTAAAAGGCAAGTAATTAACTGAGAAAAAATATTAACCACATATATAATAACTACAATAAAGGGTTAACAATATTGATAAAGAATTCATACAAATCAAAATGAACAAAAGGAACACACCACTAGAAAAGGTAATGAACAAACAATTTGGTGAAGTATAACTGGCAAATCCACATGTGAAGATGGAAGATGTTCAAACATAGAAGTAAAAAGGCCACAAAATGGTTAAAACAATGAGATTTCTTGCTTATAATATGATAAAGACTGAAAATAGTAATTATAATCTGGAATGGACATTGTGTGGGGCAGTATAGGAGATAATGTAAAGAAATATATGGAGCAGGAGGTCTCAGTCTGAAAATCAATACTGAAAACCTTGAAATAATTATACTTTCTACCTTATTTCCACATTTTGTATACAACACAAATATTTATATTCAAGTATTACTTATGAAAGCAGTGTTTATAAAATTTTTAATGGAAATAAACTAAATGTCCAACATCAAAAAGACTGGTGAAATAAGTATGGTCCAGATGAAATACCATGCAATATCTAAAAAGTTATAATTTAGAAGGACATTAATATCAAGGAAAGATGTTCATAATATATCGTTAAAGTTTTTGAAAGGAATGCAAAGTAGTCTGTACAGTAGGATCCTATTTTTAAAAATGATTAAAGACAAACTACTAAAAGCAATACACCATTTTAACAGCAGTTGTCTTTGGATATTATAATTATGGATGTTCTAATTTTGTTCTCAAACTTCTCAGTTTTCCAAATCTGCTACAGTAATAATGATAATCAGTGAAAAACAAATATTAATGAAATTTTTATGATCTCCAAATGACTTAAGAGTTTGACAGAAAGAATTTAAAAACATAAGAAGGTTCTCCTCCTTTTCCTTTTTTCATTAAGGAGGATTGACTATTAAAACAAGGCCCCATCCTTCTGCTTTAATCTCACATCCCCAAGGATTTCACATTAGAACATCCTTTCTCCCAATACCTCGTCCCTACCTTTCCCCACTGAGACATTATTTTCTCCCCATTTAAAAAAATCTCCATAGTAATATGAATTAAGCAAGGAAACCTTTTAAACTGTCAGCTTAATGGTGCACACAGGAATTATTGTTGATCTCAGTTCAAGTAAATTTTAATGAATAAAGTAGCTAAAAAAAATGATATCTTCAAACTATAAATGGAAAACTTGTTCAGTTTCTCAGAGGCTGTTTATTGCCATGGGAGTTACTTGATTTAAAATTCTTCACAGAGGATGGCTTGGATATGGTTAGATTACTCTGAGTTAGAGTAACTCATGAATAAAGCTGAAAGAAAAACAGTACAGTGCTAGGAAAGGAACACAGAGCTGGACATTTAACATTCTTGTGTCTCAGAGTCATGTTTGTAAAATTAGGGGTGGGAACTAGTTAATTGCTAAAATCCCTCTTTGTACACCAGATTTCTAATTCTAGAGGTGTATTTTTCATCCACACAAAGTGAAAAAGAATGTAGAAGTATAACCCAATAATAATGTCATTTTTAGAAAGGTATAGATGATTTAAGAATAAGACCAAAAAAGAGAAAGCTCATAAAAGATTTAACATTGAAAAATCACAAACATCAAAGCAGATTAAACTTGGAAAAGACATTATAAAATCTAAAGCTTTATAAATAGGATATGATGAAATGTATGCTGAAATAACACCTGCATCAAAGTCTTGTTGGTCAAAGGAAAAAGTGTTAACCGTTAAGAGATTTTTCTCTTTTTTTGCTAAAAGAAAAAAAAAGAAAGAAAGAAAGAAATAACACCTTAGTTTGCATTATAGACTAAAACAATCCTTTGAAAGGATATTGGGAATAGAATAATAAAGACTGTTTAAATGGAAGGACAAAAGGAGAAAGCAGATGGAGATTTATAAATTGTGTGTCTATGTGCATATAACTCTCAAAAACATAACTCTACTGCAAAACAATGAGGTAGCCCAGGTGTGGTGGCTCACACCTATAATCCTAGCACTCTAGGAGGCCGAGCTGGCAGGATTGTTTGAGGTCAGGAGTTAGAGATCAGCCTGAGCAAGAGCAAGACCCCGTCTCTACTAAAAATAGAAAGAAATTAACTGGACAACTAAAAATATATAGAAAAAATTAGCCAGGCATGGTGGCGCATGCCTGTAGTCCCAACTACGTGGGAGGCTGAGGCAGGAGGATTGCTTGAGCCCAGGAGTTTGAGGTTGCTGTGAGTTAGGCTGACGCCACAGCAACCAAGTCCCAGCAACACAGTGAGACTCTGTCTCAAAAAAATAAAAACAAAAACAAACAAACAAACAACACAGAGGTAGCTGTACCTAGAGCCATTTTATTCCATCAAAAAAAAAAAAAGTCTATGAGCCTTTAAAGAGAATCTTCTCGCAGTCTACTTCCTATTTGAATGCTTTCTATGTATAACAGTTCTTTCTAAGAGAAGGGCAATAGACAACTTGTTAGTATCCTGGTTAATAGTCTATCAACACCAATTGATCCCTAGTGTGAAGGTATCAAGTTTGAGATATCTTCATACATCTTTCTCCCTGTATCCAAGTAATTTTCCTGCATCCTCTGAATATAAGCAATCACTGCTAAGAATTATTTATTAGACAATAAATGTTGCAGACTTACAAAGATCTAGGTAAAAGCCCTAAGGTGAAGATATTAGTTCATAATGGCATAAGGTCTTGTTCCTCCAACAACTGTACAAGGACCATCTACATTCGAATCTCTTAAAGTAGATATCTATATGTACAAATTTTTTTTTTCTTTCTGTTTTTTCATTCATTATATAGCCTATATACACTTAAGCCACAAATAGGTGAAGGGGAAGAATAAGTATCTGTCTGAACTTGGTGAGAACACCACCACCAACAAGTATTAAGAACACATGCTATATGTGCAAATCCTTAAACCCTACCCCCAAATTACTGAAGAGAGTCTCTAGGGGTGTAACCCAGGCATATGAAGTTTTAATAAGCTCTTCAGGCAATTCTGATACAGTTTACATTTTAAGAATCACTAGCTTACATCAGGTTAAAGCATTGCTGCTTCTTAAATAACTAGGTTATTATATTACTATAATGTTTTTATTCTTTTAAATATATATAGCATTTTGTAAATTTATCTATTTTATTCCTTATATAACCTGGTTCAATGAAGACAGGGATTGTCATTTTTAACCCATTTTAGAGAGGTCATTGAATCAGCAACTGGAGTACCATGACTCCAAAATTCATATTCTTTTCAACATGCAACAGATTTTAGTAAAACCTATTAAGACACTAACAAATGAATTGCTAATGGTGGAATCACAGGCAATGAGAGAAATATTTAGGTCCTGTAGCCCATTTACAGAGCTGGAAAAAAAATCATATCCTGATAATTATAGCTAGCTTTAAAGTTAGTTCCAACTAACAGAGTGAACATATTATCATTTCTACGTAAGTAGTGGAGGCCTTCCTTGTAGGAGTCTTTCTATAAATATTTAAGTATCTAAGAATATTTATTGCTGGGCACTAAGATACAACAAAAACCACACTCATTGTCCTTAGGGAATTTATTTTTTACTTATTTTTTTTTTTTTTTTGAGACAGAGTGTCGCTCTGTTGCCTGGGCTAGAGTGCCGTGGCCTCAGTCTAGCTCACAGCAACATCATACTCCTGGGCTCAAGCAATCCTTCTGCCTAGCCTCCCGAGTGGCTGGGACTACAGGCATGCGCCACCATGCCCAGCTAATTTTTTTCTATATATATAATTTTAGCTGTCCAGATCATTTCTTTCTATTTTTTGTAGAGATGGGGTCTCGCTCTTGCTCAGGCTGGTCTTGAACTCCTGAGCTCAAACGATCCGCCCACCTCGGCCTCTCAGAGTGCTAGGATTACAGGCGTGAGCCACCGCGCTCGGCCCTTAGGGAATTTAATACAGGGAAGTTAGATTCTGTTTTGAAAATGTAGGCAGTATTTTTACAAATGCATACTTTGGACATATCTTAGCATCATCTCTAAGCTCACTGATGACATCAGGCAGTATTCACCTTCACCTTCACCTTGTTGGAGAGATCTCTGCTTCAGGGAAAATGTTGACCACCTTCCCAGCTAGGCATCATTCTTCATACTGTATTAAGCAAAAGGCATTTCGAAAGTGAGAGTGTCTTTGTAAATTTCTTTGTCATCCTTGTGAAGAATCAAGTGCTTTAATTATTAAGTTTTTGACAGAATATCTCAATTTTCTAAGTGCTCTTTAATAATTCTCTGCAAGTAATTGGGTATTTTAATTATATGGAGCTTCTTGTCACTGTTCATCTAAAAAACATTTCAGCATTAGTTAAAGAAAGATGTTAAGCGTGAGTGTTTTCCTGGGTTGTCTGCACATTTTTTTTTTTTTTTTTTTTTAGTTATTTCAAGAATGATCAAAAGCCAGTGAGTTCATCCTTCAAACCAGAATTCTCATTTCTTTTCCAAAAGTTAACACTAATAAGTAACAAGAAAATTAAACCATCACACTAACAAAATGTATTAACAGCTAATCAATAATCTTGACCATCTACTTTTATTTTATTTTACCATAATGGGCCATCAATACCTTTTATCTTTTTCTCCTAGTCCAACATGTCCACAGAGACTGGGCCCTTTCAGTGTTTCCTTCCCAGAATCCATACAGAATCATTATGTCTACTCATCTCCTTTGTCTTTAAGGACAGTCTACAAAGAGCCTGTGCTCACCTATGTGGGTGCAGAAGCGGCACTGGACTGTGGGAACCAGCCTACTGGGCTAAGGTCCCAGCTCTGCAGGTTGTAAACATGTGACGAAGGCCACTTAAAGTGACCAGGCCACTTTGTTTTCCCATCTTCAAAATGGGGCAAAAAGCTGCCATGCCTAATTTACAGGCTTTTTGTGCATACCAATGAGATAAAACACAATAAAACACTTTGTAATTAAGAGCTTTACAAATGTGAAAATGGAAATAAACCAAACATCTTTCCAACTACCAGAAAGACATCTGTCCATTTTCTACAGAAATCTGTAATGAAGGAAAATGTGTGCCCATGTTGCCCATTCAATGGTACAAATGTCGCCTCTGGTGTGTCAGAAAAGCAACTGGAGGAAGAAAAAGAGATGGTCCTCACCTCTCCCTGGGCTGCTGCGGGACACTGCAAGCCCTCCCTGAGGTGTTCGAAAGAACACAAGGCAGGCAGTTTAAGTTAAAATAGAAAAATAGCAGAGGGGATTATTTTTAATATATTTTTTTTAATTTCAGAGTATTAGGGGAGTACAAACTCTTTAGTTACATAAATTGCCTTTGCATACCCCAAGTCAGAGCTATGATATGAGTACCCATGCCCCAGACAGCATGCATCATACCTGTTATGTGTGAATTTACCCATCCCCACCTCCTTCCTCCCCACTTCCACCTACCCGACACTCAAGAATGCTACTTCCATAAATTTGCATAAGGTTTGACCAATTAGTACTAATTTGATGGTGAGTACATGTGGTCTCTGTTTTTCCATTCTTGTGATACTTCACTCAGCAGAGGGAATCTGAAGGCCTCTTTCCAGCCTTGGGTCTTTTGGCACAGAGTAAGACCATGTCCTACTCCACGCAGAAGGCACTTGATAAGCACTTGATGATTGATCGGTCTCTGCATTCTTGGCACTCACTGGAGCAGTGATTTGCCAGCAGAGTGTGTAAACACCCACATTTCAGTAATAACCTAAATATCTGCATATTGTGAATGAGGAGGCTGACTGAATGAAATTATGTAAAAACAGAAAGTCAGCTCCCCGCACATCTTGCCTTTACCATTCTCTATTTAGAAGCAGGACTTTTTCACAGTGAGGGCATTAGGGTATCCACAAGGGAAGGGTGGAGCCCTACCGTGTTTTCGGGGAGCTTTTTGTCTGTGTATATGTGTCTGGCCATCTTTCAAGAATGTGCTCCTCTCTGGCAGCTCCCAGCAATGTCTAGAGAGCACAGCACTGTGTTTTCCAGCTGAACTAAGAATTAGGTCTCTTCTATAATGTTTTTCCCTAAGGTCAAGACAAAAAAAAAAAAAAAAATTACGTTGCCTGATGGGCCTCATGTCTCAGGAAAATACACACAACACATACACACATACACACAAAGTCATCCATTCAGTGGTCAGACCTTACTGTTTGAATTACTAGAAAAATTCATTGCATCGTTTTTTATTTTTAAAAAGGCAGCCATTAAAGCAGTGTTTTCTGCTTATGCTATTTGCTTATGTAAGAATGTCTTCCTCTCCACTCACCCACAGACCCATCTTTCAACGTTTCTCTGAAGGTCCACCTCCTTCATGAAGCTTTTACTGATTCCCTTTCTGGGAAGTGTTTCTCTGATTTCTAAACACCCACAGTGCCTTAGCAGAGATGGCCGAGGCATGTTCTTTCGAGGACATGTTTCCCAAATGGCAGCCACTCCATCTAAAAGGTCTCTTGATTCTCCAAAACACTATGGAATGCATGAATCTGTGGGGTGGAACATAGACTCATATATCAGCCTCAGAGGAGCCAGGTAATACCTTCTCCAAGAACACACTTTACCATTATCTGTTATCTAGAAAATCACCTTCATTTTAAGATATTTAGGGGAACATTCAAGTTACATGGTTTCCTAGCTTAAATCTATTGCTGGCATCCATATACCAGAATCAATAAACCTTGGGGGAGGGGCAATAAGGGCAATAACTTTAATCATACTAGCTTCTTGTCTTAAACATACCTTGCTTTGACTGAATTACCCGGATCTTAATAACACCTGACTGTTGATACCACCTCAAAAGCTTTCTTTACACTTTGGGGAGTGAAAGTGAAGGCACACTGTAAAGTGACTCTACCTTAAAGTACATACATCATACCAGGTGACCAAACAGCTGAAATAAATATGCTTTAAACTAGCATGAAATTTTGCCTACTACACAATTTGAATAAGGGCCTCTTTTTAGAAAGAGAAGGGAAAAAAAATTCAAGCATGGATGTTAAGTGGCTATTAAAATGTTCATTCATTTTAAGAAATTGGCTAATTATGTTTTAAAAAATGGGTGATTAAATTACAGTTTCTGTGCATTTTTATTTGATTTAGTATTCTGAAAGGCTTGTGTTCTATCTAACTGCTATACTCCTACTGTTTGGCTATAGCATAGGCATCAAAGTGGCCACAATAAAAGAAGTGACATTGGCAATTGTGGGCTGGGAAGCACTATTTCTCTTACCGAAATCTCTTTCAGCTGTAATACAGCCAGGTAAAGACAGCTTTGTGTTTGCTGACATTTTCAGAGCTGATTGGGCAAAAAAAAAGTTGCAATCATTTTCCTAAGTCTTTCCTCATTATCTCTGCCCTCTCCTCCCCCACTCTACTTTAAGGAGGCCTAATCTAAATTCGAAAAGAATTTTCTAAGAGAAAAAAAATGTCCAACACTAAGATGCAGCAATAGCCTTCACAGTTCAGCTCTACTGCCGGTTTCCTGGTTTAACTCCCACATGGATAAAGGGCATACAAATTGTTGGGTTACCACAGAATACCCTCTTGTTAACATCTGTGTCGTCCTCTTTTGGATGAATCAGATACCAGGAAAGGATCTGAATTTCAAGCCCTTGTCTATACTTAAGAAAGTCAACTAAATCAATCTAGAATAAGAATGCAATCTGTTTTAAAAGCCTCTAAGGAGTCTTCCTTATAACTAACCTCAGTCCTTTCTGGTTTTTTTCCAGAGCAGAGAAAACTCACTGCTGGAGAGAGGTTCATCTACCACTTGAGGAATAGCAGCAATTTATCAGGTCCTGTGCCAGATGTTTACATAGTATCAAATCTTCACAATAAACCTACAGAGGCCTTATTTTACTCTAGAGAAAACAATGGCTCAGAGAACTTTAGAAATTTTTCCAAGGTCAGATAGTTAGTGGATACAATGAGAACTATAAGAGTTAATCCTTTAACTCACAAAGAAGTTTCCAGAATCCCTGTAGTGTTATTTTAAGTAGAATGTGTGGAATATCAGTAAATAAACTGAATGAAGACACCGGTGTTAAATTGAAGACACAAAATAATCTTTAAGAAAAATGTAGTTAAGTGACTGAAACTTCAAAGAATTTACCTTCCTTTCCGAATGTTGCCCCAACTGATAATCTAATTTCAAAACTCAGTAGAAATGCTTAAATTCCTTATGTAGTCATACAATACCATGTATATATAAAAAGTGCAATTTGATATTTAAAATCTTCAAGGCATCATAATTAAGAAACCATAATGAAAATTAAAATACTGGAAGTAGTTTATTGTCATCCTTTTTTCTATATTCTGCCTTCAGAATTGTACAATTTTATTTAACCATTTACAAAAGGATTCCTTTCATCTCAGGAGAATATAGTCACATAATCAAACTCATCACCACTGCTCCCTTTTAATTGCAAATCATGGCTGCACTTGCAAATTAGTCTATTATCACGGCAGATTATCAATTTGGTGGGGAATGTTTTTGCCAACTAGAATGAAAGTAGTTAATAAACATTAACAAACATCTTAAATCAATCACTCCTTTACTCTTGATGTGGTGGTAGATGTCGATCAAGATTAATAAATCAGTCCAAACAAATAATGCAATGAGGAAGGGAGGCACAGGGAAGCCTCTTGATGCCATGTGTAGTGAAGAATCACTATGCTCAAAACCAAACTGGAAGATAAGGATAAGGCATTAAACCTTTAGAGAAATGACTTGTTGGAAACTAGACAAAGTAAATCCAGATAGTCATCCTCAGTGGGTCCATTAAGAACCACTGGCAATAAAAGCTGGAGCAGAAAACAAAATGCTCAGTCAGAATAAATTATGTTTATTGACAACATAACCTAGAGGTTAAAAGTGTGGACTTCCTAGTGTACCTGCTTGGGTCTAAATCCAGGCCCCACAACTTCAGTTTCATAAATTTGGCTATTTCTTAACTTTGCTGTGCCTCAATAATCTTGTTTGTAAAATGGGAGAGTAATAGTACCTATCGCATAGAGTTGTTGGGAGGATTAAATGAGTCATTGTTTTGTTAAGAGTTTAGAACAGTACCTCGCATATAATAAGTACTAAACAATTGCCCAATAAATAAATGATGTAGTTGGCCATTTACTACCATTTTACACAGCCCTTGTTCTTTCTCTGCATACCCTTTTTACTAGGGAAAATTAGGATAGTGAAGTAATCCTACAATATTGAAGTCACTCTCTCATTATACGCCAAGAGTTGAAGTATTTCTTTGTAAAGAAAATTAAAACATGAATTTATTTTATTAAAAAGAAAAAGCAAAGTTCTGCATTTAAAAATAAGATTACTGAGGCAAAATTGTATTACCTGCAAGTACAAATGGACTGTTGTTATATGTTTTAGTCATTGCAAAAGCACCCAGACATCAATACCTTGTGTATTAACACAAGGCTTTTGTATAAAGATGTTTGTCAGAAACCCATCCAGCAGTGTTCCACTTTTGATTATGGTATACTAAGTTATACATAAGCAGCATCAAAAACTTTGTATCCCGGCCAGGTGCAGTGGCTCACGACTGTAATCCCAGCACTTTGGGAGGCAGAGGGGGGAGGATCGCTTGAGGCCAGGAGTTTAAGTTTAATAGTGAGCTATGATTGTGCCACAGCACTCCAGCCTGGGTGACAAAGTGAAACTCTGTCTCTCAGAGGAAAAAAAAAGAAAAAAGAAAAAATGAACCCTATACGTCACTTAGGACAAATCTCAAACAAAAGAATGAGTAGAGAAACCAAGTATATTATTTGCATATTTAACAGCATGTCCAATTAACCACTTTGCTGATAGAGATTAATTTATTATTCATCTTATCCCAGCATATGTTAAAACTCTGACAGTAGACATGAAAAATGACTGATACAGCACATTGCAATTTTGAAATGTTAACTGTGGACTTCAAAAAAATGTAGCTTAGAATGTTGAGGAAAGTTTCTCTACTTCAACTTTGGAAACATATAATCTAGAAAATGATCGATTTTCCTACTATGTAGGAATAAATGGTCCAATATGACAAGATTTTCAGAAATAAATATGAAATACAGAGGAAGTAGGCTATTAAATAGTATCCTCTAAACCAAATAGAAAGTTCAGTGTCTATATACATCTAGGCAAAAATTCCCAAAGGTACTTAAATTAGTCATGCTCCAGTATTATTTCTCTACACCAGACTATCACCCACTTGATAATTAAAAAGGATAACTAGACATAAAATGACATAGATATGAACTAAAGCACTCATTAAACTAACAAAGTCAAAATCTTGAAAAATTTGAAAGACAAGTTGCTCAAAAAAACTACACACTTCTTTAAAATGTTCTGCTGCATGCCTAAATAAAAGTGCTAATCCATTAGTGTGATAGTATCATGACACTAAGCTACCACATTTTCCCTTAATGTATTTTTTAGAACAGCATCACAATCACTCTTAGAGATGTGCTTTATACTCTATCTTCAATTTAGATAATTCAGTCGCAGTGTAAAATTAGAGATTTACAAATCCAAAATTATACCACTTCTCTTAGTCAACTCTCAAACCCATAGTCACCTAGAAAAATACGCCATGATCACGGTACATAACTAGTAGCCAAGAGAGGCTGAACCACATAAATAATTACATGTACTAACGTTAGTCCAGTGGCAACCCAGCTAATCAAAACAACCATGCAGAAGTGATGTCCAAATCAGTAAATGTCACTGCCTTGTATTTTACCATATATTAAAAAGCATTTTGCTTAAAATTTTTCTTTCTTTCTAGTTGTTAATAGTTATAAATATATCATAAAACTTTTGCCGGTTCTAGTTATTTGATAAACAAATCACCAAATATACACATGAACATATAAAGCCCATAATTTTGCTTTAAAAAATGTAGGTCACATTATGTAATACATTTAAACTGGGGAGCCTATAGCCCAAAAAGGATACTATATTCAGAATTTCACAATAAAAATGACTACAAGATTCATAGAAGCTTCACATAAAACTTAATGTAATATGTACATAACCACATACCTTGAAAATACACCAAAGAAACACCTTTCTATACTGCCTCAATTACAATTCACAAATCTCATAGATATCATGTCCACACAATTAACACAGCAGGTTCTTCTTATCTGCCTCTATGCTTGGTGATTAAAAGGAAGTCTGTACAGAAATCATCATCTAGTCTTACAGCTTTTTAGTATAATTATTATTATTTGATTAATAATATTCTTTATCACTGCCTAAGGATAGCCCTTCAGGCTGAATTTGAGAATAGTCCTCATTCATCAATCCTTCTCTACCTTCCTACTTATGTATAGACTCAGTACCACAATGCAACATTAGATAAAATTTCTTCCACTGGAATGTGGATATAAATTTCATATCAATATTGACTGGAAATTCTTACAGTTGTATGAGTTAAGTATTTTTTTTTTTTTTTGGCCTCTTTTTTCTTAATGAAGCAATAATTTTTTGAGAAGTGAAAATTGTAAAGTCATGACAGTGGAACAAAATTCAGGTCTTCTAAATTCAAATGCAGTGTCTTTCCCCTTCCCCACAAAATCCTGCCTCTTAACATATTGTCATGGAAAAGCAAAAGTTCTATGGCTACTTATTAATTAAGTGACCCTGACAGAATCATCACCTCTCTAAATCTGTTTCCTTGCCAGCAAAATGATGCTCATTAAGCCCTGCCAGGGTTATGATGATGATTAAATGAGACACTTTACATGAAGGCGCTATGGAAATATATACTTAAAAGATAGCTGTGTTCACTCAGTTCTGTCAAAAGCTTGAGGGAATGCATTGTTATGTGAGCAAAACTGAAAACAAAATCTTGCATTTTGTGAGAGACTAGAATATTTAAAAAGGCTGTCACAAGGTTCTGTGTGGAAAGACATTCTACACCCCACATAGACCAGAAAAAGCTGGGCAAAAATACCAAGTGAAAGAAGCAGGTGCTTTTCTAAGAGACATACCGTGGGACCTCAGTGGAGAGGAAAGTACTAGGCGAAATGGACCCTGAGCCTGAGCCCCACACTGTGGCTCCTGTGCACCTAAGTAAGCCACCCCCTAAATAATGATGAGGACAACTGAATGGCTTAAGAGACTGCAATTTAATCTCAGCAAAGTTATCTCCAGTTACAGTACACTTGGAATCAATAAGGCACCGGCAAAAGACAACAAGAGCATGAGGATTTTAAGAGATCCTTATTATCAAAGGAATCTTAGAACTGGAAATGATCTTAGAGGTCTGCCAGTCCAATTTAAAGAGAGAGAGAGAGAAACAAAAACAAAACAAGCATATGAATGACAAAACAATATAAAAACCCATGCTCAATATTATTGGGATCGTTATCATCCCAAAACACTAATCGTATTTTTCATTAAAAAGAGACACACAATGTAGTAAAAATGAGCCCCTGATGGCAGACTGTGGTGAGGGGCAACAGTAGAGTAAGGATGGTTTTCTCTACATACACCAGGTTGGGTTGCTCTATTCTCTTCTGAAAGACCAAGGCTAAGCAGAGCTGCCTTTGGTTGCATAGTGCTCAGGTGAAAGTGCAGCTGAATTAGTGCAGCCCCTCCTCACTACTGGAGCACAGGCTTCATGGAAGAGTATTTATAAAGTTTCTTTCAATCATTAAAAAAAAATATTGGGGGCCTATTATAGTTTGGGCATTTTAAAAATTCATGGTCTCATTTATTCTTCACTGCAATATAACTCATTATAAAGGTAAGTAGCTTAGTAAGTTTACACAATACTAGTAAATGGCAATGGTCAAATTTTCACATAGATACATTTCTGAGAATTTTCCTTACCAGATCAAGCTGCCTCAATTATTTATACATTAGTGTGAATTTAAATCAGTGAATTCCTGTCTTCAATATGCTTGTAAAACAAACCTTATCTGTATCTGAAAAATGAAAGCTGTACATTTTGTTAGAAGAAAGACATGCAGCACTGGGTGGAAAGCAATTGCACCACAAGTTCTCTCTAGAACATTAATAATAAAGGACAATAAAAAGTGATGCAGATAAAATTCACTATTTTGATGTTTTTATCAGATCATTTCATGTTGAGTTGCAGATGATGGCTACATATACATAAACTTTATGCATTTTTTTTGCATTTATACTTGGAGACTACCTGTTTTTAAAGAGAGGTTTTATTTGTGTGTTTTAGGATTGACTCTTTCTAACCATAGCTTGGATTTTTAGAACTAAGCTGTAAACTTCTTGATGGTTGTGCCTTGTGTATTTTGGCTCCTCTTCCCTCACTCCTTTTCTCATTATCCCCATTATTCTCTGGCCGTCTGTAGTACATGGTACACACACACACACAAATGTGCCCATAGCAAACATTTACAATATATTTACAGAATGAATGAGTGAACAATCTAAGGAATAAATCTATTAAAGTTTGGGGCTATCAAAAGTTACTCTAGAATGCTAAGATTACTTGGATCATGACTAATTCAAAGATTCTTCTGAAGATATGAGCTAGCCATCTTACTGAAAACAGCATTTCAGTGACGCAATTTTTTTGTCCAAGAAGCTAAAGTAAAGAAAAGGTGTGGAACAGCAATGTCCATTTCCGCAGAACAGTCATAACCAAAAATGTGCTGGGTCACACATAAGAATTAATTACCATCTAATTAATATTAAAAATTAATAGCTAAATGTTTCTTCAATGTAGAGTAGGTTGTGCAAGGTTTTGCTCACTCTCTTGGTTGCCACACAAAAGAGTAAAGTGATCACCTGATCAAACAGCAACCTCCTGCCTCCTAGAAAAACAACAGGAAAACAAAAACCTCCTCAGCAGAATCAATGAAGTGATCTGTGGGATAGCAGTGAGGTGCTATCAACCTTTCTTACAGTGAGTATTATTGTTAAAGCATGCTGGAAGCAACATTCTTGGTCACACTTCTTATGATTTCTTCTCCAAGAGATTAACCATTAAACTACACAGAGGACCCTCTTAGTTCGAGTTTAAAAACCTCTGAGCTCATGGAATTGCTCTGGGCTAGGGGCCATGCAGCTTTGATTCTAATTCCTCTTTGACTCTGATCACATATCTGGCCCCATTTTTTGGCACTTCTGTGGTATGCCTCAGTATCTCTAGCAAAAAATTACATTCAAACTCCCTCAGAAACCCCCCACTCCTCTTAGAAGTTCGGTATGTGTACTGAAAGTGCCTCGGAAAGAGAAACATTATAAATTCAAGATATAATTATTATCTTTATATAACACCATTGGGCAACTTCAATTACAAACCACACTTTTAAAATCTGTTAACATTTCCTTCTGGGAAAGCCCTCTTGCCCTTTAATAGTATAAGCTAATCACGGCAATATAATTTCCGGAGCTCATATTTGTGGGAGGAGAATGGCTGGCACTGGTGTGCTCCGATCTATGATGGCTTTCTCCTTCATCTCCTGAAATTATTGAGAGACTCTAAGCTAATTTTCTAAAGTATGCAGAGGCAGTTAGAAGAGCCGGGAGCTGAGATGGGAACCTGAGCATTGCACTGACATCATTCTATGCTCCCCACATATGGCACATCATGAGAGGAGTACTGGCTGAGCACACTGGTCTATTCTGGACTCTTGTTGGTGTTAAGTAGCATTCTTAATTACAAGCAGGCTTGCTTTGTATCATTTACAGTCACACAGCTCTCTGTTTATTTAACTGAAAAAATAATTTTTCTACCGAGGCAGTTTCACCATTTATGTTTTCAAGTACATGCAAAATAAAGTGGGACCCTGCAGTGTTCTCAAAACCTGCTTCTCCTATGCACTTAAAAAAATCCTCACCATAATCCCTGCAACTGGGTCAGCTAGCACAAAGATGTTCCGGGTAGCCATGAGCACTCCCTGCACCCTGCAAACCTTGTAAGTGACACCTCATAATACTGCAAATGAAGCATGGCAAGATGAGAAAATGAAGAAGAATGAACCTGGATAGTCGGCCCAGCAGTTTTCAAAACATAGGAGACTCGATTTTATTCCTTAAAATATACCACACACGAATTTTTCCTTTATACATCCAAGCATATACATGCATTACCTATGAAAAAAAATATCTTGAAATTCCCAGTAATTCTAACACAACTACACAGGCTGGTTCATTTTGTTCACCTCTATATTTGCAATAGTCTCAAATTTTGAACTAAGCTTCTTTTTCACCTGTCTTGACTTTCAGCTAAGAATTAATTATATTGCCATTTACCTTTGTGCTTTCCCTTCACCCTCATCTATTAGGCTCAAAGATTCTTTCCTTGTGGGCCCTTTGTCCCAATGATTAGCTAAATATTCAGGGAGCTTATTGACCCAACAAATTCAACATCACCTCTTTGTGATCAGGTTTTTCTTTAAGCCACCACCCTGCCTGCTCTATTCTCAGACCCTCTGTACTCCCACTTCACCCATTTCTCCACCCCCCACTCTGAGAGGCTTATTTTTCATCTTAATGTTCCTTGATTGTTCTCTATAGAGTTAACATTCCTTCTTTTCAAGAGAGGGAAGAGATGAAGTATGAAAAATCCACACCCCGGCTTTTCTTTGGTGGGGGTTGGTTACTGACAGGTAAGTTTGCTCTTCTGATTGAAAAATCAAAAAGAATCAGGAAGAGAGACAGCCTTTTCCAAAAGAGTGAGTGTGAGGAAGGTAGGCAGAGTTTTAAAAACACACAAATATGACCACACAATAGAACCTTCGAAGGAAAAGAGAAAGAGAAAGTTTGCTGACCCAAAAGAATGATACCAACTGCCGCTCACAATTTTCTCCACTCTCCTCCTATTCTTTCTCTTTTACAATGATAGATGCCTCTGATTTTTCTTGCATTCACACCCGAAGACAAGCACTGGATTGTGGAGGGAAAGAAATGCTCGTAGAGACCAGCAGACGGCGCCTAACAGGGGTAGAAGCTGCAGTGGTGAGAAGAAAGCAGTGCCGGACTCTGCGGCAGGGCCCCCTGGCTGTCCTCCCCCCACACCCCCAGGCACCCTCCCCATCGAGCCGCCTCACCCCTCTGGAGAGAGGCAGAGACACAGAAAAGGAGAAGTTAACATGTATATGAGATTATTAGACAAGTGCTTCCCACTGGTACAATCAGGCGCCCCGCCCCCTCGCATGCCCCCATCTGGCTCACCGCACCCACCCACCCACGCTGTCTGCCCCTCCCCCGCAGTCCTGACTTGCCTCCCCCCCACGGGACTCACAGTTTCGCACAACATCGGGGCAGTGGTTGAGAACTGCACCCAGGTCAAGGGAGCAACAAGCTCCTGGAATACTTGAGTTTGTGGTGAGATCACCAGAAACTCCCTACTGTTTCATAAGGATCTACTCTCTGTTACTTGTCGCTAAGAAGCCGGGTTTGTGGCATCACTCCTGTCTCCATACTAGCCGCTCTTAACTCGAGAGACAACCAGGAGAAGGAGCAAGGAACCAATCTCTAGGACCCATAGTGAAGTGTTCCCCTATTCTGCTCTCAAAGCGAGGTTGCCAGTGGCACTTAGTCTCTATTTAGATTATCCTGTAACTTCTCATATCTAACCGGATCCTGGTGGCACCAGCAGCTGCTCAGGGGGAGAGAAATCACGCAGGGAGAGGGGCAAAGGATCTGGAGCTGATGTGGAAAAGGGATATAAAAAGAGGTCCACAACTTTCACTCTGCTTTCTAAAGAAGGGAATTTTACACTGTGGGAGAAGAAAAATGGGGAATGGGGAACAACACACAAAAAACGTTAGATGTTTTATGTTTTGGCAATTCAGGGAATCTAAAATGGGCATTTATCTGAAGATTAGAGGAATCTAGCCTCACAATGTTTGGCCACTCTGGAGAAGAAACCTGCCAACCAAGGCTTTTCTCCACACTTTGCTCTTTACAAAGAAACCGGCAGTTAGGGGAATAGCTTCCTTAGCTCTAACTTCTCCTCCTCCATGCAGACCTCCTGGTTTAGCCCAGCAAACATTGACACACTTGCCCTTCCTGGAAAGCACCAAACACTGAGGAAGGAGGAACCAGGACCTCCCTTATCCCAATAGCCTTCAGATTGATCCTCAGGGAGATGGGTTTGTGTAGTCATTTGAAAAATAACTCAGCCTAATTACCATGAAAAATAAATATATTTATGTGTGGAGTGGATGAAAGGGGGTGGTGCCCAGAGGTCCCCTCCGTGACTGATAAGGGCTGGCCTGTTTTGGAGAGGTAGCCTCCGTTAGCCTTCTATCTTCTCCAGTTAAGGGAGAGGTGGGGGCAAAAGGAATTAGCCTCCCGTTGAGTGAGTCCCGGGACCGCTTGGCTGTCACTGCAGTCTGGGCGCACTTCGGAGGAATGTGCGGCTGGAATCTCTCCCCCCCCAGGTCAGGGAAGATAGGCAGGAGGTGGGGCAGCAGATACAGCACAGACAAAAGGTTCTGCAGCGCCCTCCTCTCTCTGGCGTTCAGGTCCCTAGACTGAGCGCTGCGCCCCATCCAGCCACTGAGTGACCTTCTGGCGAGTGACGCCCCCTTCCCGTGGGGCCCAGCCGCCCAGCCCGAGCTGGTCCTTTAGTAAGTGCCCATATCTCTCTCCTTGCACAGAAACAGGGAATGCCCCTCCCACCCCTCACCACAAACACCCGCGACGCCTTCCCTCAACCCCTTTCTATTGTCTTCAAAGAGATAAGTGGCTCCCACCAAACACACCCAAATGCACCTCCCTTTTCTCGAGCTCCCGTTTCTCTGAGCCTTAGGGGCCCAGAAGCGAGTGCAGGGTTGAAAGGGGATAGCCCGCGAGAACTTGGCATCGCAGACCCACCGTGTCCGCCTCGCAAGGATGCCGGTGACCTGTAGATTGCAATAGGCACTGAATGATGCTTGCTGCTGCCATGGAAATGGTGGATGTGGTGCGCTCCCAAACTGGACGCCCCCCACGCCACTCCCAGGAGGCCGCTGAGGGTGAGCGGGACTATCCAGAGCAGGGCCAGGCGCCCCCCTGCGCCGCCACCGCCGCCGCCACCCCCGGGCGAGCCCAGCTCAGCGCCGCACCGGAGCATCCTCTGGTACATGGCGGGGCGCCCGCCGAGGGGCAGCCGCCGCGGGAGGCAAAGTTTGGGGCGCGGGGAGCGGAGAGGGCGCGGGGCAGCAGGCGGCTCGGGGTGGGCTGAGGGGCCGACCGCCTCACCGCGCCAGGGCACCCATCTTCTCTCTCCTTCGGACAGTCTTCTCGGGGTCTTGGAGTCCACCGTGCCTTGCACCCCAAACAATCCGAAACATAGCCGAGGCGAATGCAGCTGGCGGGGGGCTTGTCCGGAAAGGCAGCCCCGGGGAACAGCAAGCGGAGCGGGTGACTGCTCCCAGATTTCCAGGGCTCCAGGTTCTCGAGAGATACTCCCAAAGAGTTTCGGGCGAGAGTGCGTGCCGGGGGGTGGGGAACCGAGAAATTGTTTAAAGCTCCTCCCGGAGGGTCCTCACTTCTACATGACAGCCATCCACCGCGAATCCGCTAGGTAAATCCATTTAGCTTTGTGTGTGGGGACTGGGGAGGCCACTTCGCCGGCCCAACCTCCTTTCAAGAGAGAAGCAGACCCCATGGAATCGAGGCGCCCCTTCCCTCCATTCAGCCCCGGCCGGCTCGCCCGCCAGCGCCAGCCTCCCCCGGGCAGCGCGCGGAGCAGCGGCGCGCATCGCCTGCTCCCGAGGCAATCTCCGCGTCCGCCGCCTCCTGACACTTACGCCCGGCGAGGGGTTCAGAGGGAAGAGTGCACCCTTATGAAGAAAGCGGGAATCGAACAGGGGAAAGACGGCTGAGAAGAAGAAGAAGAGGAAGCGGACGAAGGAGTAGGGGAGAAAAAAAAGAAAAAGAAAAGAAAGAAAAAAGAAAAGAAAAAAAAGAAAGAAAGGAAAACCACACACGCTGGTGAAGCAAGGGGCTCTATGCAAATCTGCAGTCTCCAAACAGCAAATCACTGAAGCTCGGATGCAATGCAGAGGACGAGCCTATGTAACGAGGGAGGCTGGTCTAGCTTCCCACAAAAATCGCCCTGCTTTGCCTCTCCCTCGCATTCTCCACACATCAAAGGGACACGTGTATGGCGATGCGATGCGGGAACACCTAAAAAGCAACTCTCCCTCTGCCAGGTGATCCCTCCGTCTGAATTACAATGGCAAATAGGCACCCTTCCCCTACCCCTACGGTGTAGATGTAACCAGTGTCTTTAGAGCTCTTAAAAGGGAAAGAATTCGGCTCTTTTTATTGGACCAAACTTGTTCTACCAGGTGTTTAAACCCAATATGCTAAATATGGCTTGACACCATCTACTCAAGCATCCAGGTTTGATGATCTGTTAATTACACATATTACTCATAACAAAGAGTCCTCTTCCGACTACAGTATCATATCTCATGTAAGGCAGTGGAAGTTCAGGGGACCAAAACTCTCAAGGAGGAAAAGGGATGAGACTTATTAATAATTTGGCAGCTGGGAAAGAATCAGAAAGTGGGAGAATGGGAAGAGAAGAAGAGAAAGGACCAGGAGAGAATTAGGAGAAGGCAGAGAAGAGAGAAATGGTATGAATGAAATTGCTTGTATTTCGGTTAACATTTTAGGAATACTTAAGGTCTCCCAAGATTTCTATAGAAGCCCCACTGTGATGATCTTTCCTTAGGGTGGAATTCTTCCTTTCTTTCATCCTGTCTCATAAGGAAAATAGCATCAAGGAACAAAATTTCCTAAATCTAGTACCCTCAAGAAAAAGAGGTCATTTATATTCTTCATTTATATTGCTGAAACACAGCGTCTTTAACTGAAAGCTGTGTGTCCTGGGTGAAAGACCAGCAAAGCCAACACACACCTAAGAGTAGAAATCAAGCAATGCAAGTGGGTTTGGGAAGAAGGGCAGCAGGAACTGGAGGCTAGCAATTAAGATTTGGGACTATGATTGAAACACTCCCTTGGTTTACAAAAGTTGATAAAAACTATGTCAGGTCTAGTGATTGGGCTTTTATTATTATTATTATTTCTATTTAAAGCCAAAGGAAAACAAATAAACAGGCATGACTTCTCTCTAGCATCTCACCATCCATATAATCTGTTATTGACAATAAAATCCTGTATTGAAAAAAAGAGCAATTCTGGAAGGATTTGATTCAATTCAGCTACTCACCCAAGTAACCATTTAGACTTGTATATTGCTTCCTAGTCCATTCAAAGAGTCAACCACAGGACTCTGAAGGCCACTATATAAACAGTGTCGTGGGGCCCCAAATCAAATCTGTAACAATCCAACATCTCACATTCCTGTCAAAAGTTTATTTTACTGAAAAGAAAATTCTTCAGTAGTTCATTAGTCAACATTGTTCACTCTTTTTAAAGAAGGTGCTTTTATCTACTTACAAATGCCATGTCCCCTAACTTTCCACAACTGCTCAAAGACCAGCAAAACCCAAATACAGCATCTTTCACTGCGTACAGATCCTACCTTTGTCCCCAGGCCATTTCCTCTTCATTTTGTTATGTTTGTAACATATGTATTTTAATTCACTAATAAGAGTTCTGAATATTCATTTTTGAAATATCAAGTAGAGCTTCAGAAGGAAAAAGAGAATCATCCTCACAGTATGTTTTCAGGACTATGGATCCATATTCTGAATTTGACATTTCATAGTGTGAGCATGGAAAGAGCACTGTATTAAGAGTTAGGAAACCTGTGCTGCATTCTTGACATGGCCATTTACTGGTTATATCACATTAGTTACTTAGCCTTTCCCTCAGGCACTGTGGCTTCCTTTATAAAATAGTCATGTTCCTATCTTTCCTAACAATCCCACAGGGTAGGAAGGATATAATGCAATATATAATGCTAGAGTACTTTAAAATATATCAAATGCTCCCTACAATTAAAGCATTATGTGTCTCCTCTTATATAGGTCTAGCAAATTCAATCTGATTAGCATGAACAAAACATTCACTTCCCCTCCACCTATAAGAAATGTAGAGCATTGCATTGTTCTCCAATACCCTCATATATGGTGTTAATCTGTTCTTCCTTCCTCAACCAGATGGTAATTCCTGAAGAGGACAGGAGTCAAGTCTTTATTTGTACTCCCTTGAGTACCCAGCGTATGTGAAACATGTCTAGTCACTACTACATGCAGTCAATTCTCATTATTCACAGTAGTTATCACAAATAAAGTCACTGTGAACAATGAACCAGGAAATATTGAACCATTGTTCCTAGAGAAAAATATAGGGTTAGGTTCCTGCAAACCTCTGGCCACAACATTTCATCACCTAATCAATACATAAACTTGTTTTATGTACGTTTGTGAATAAAAACACCTTATTTAATATGTATTGTTGATTCATTAACACTGAACTTGTGACCAGCAGCACTCTAACTCATGCCTCAATGAGGCTTATTTAACACATGTATTTTCTCCATAAGGCACGTCACAACCATCTTGCACCTATAAACATTAGACAGCCCTTCAGCATTACCCTTGAGGGCCATTTCAAACAGCAAAATCACCAATAAAAAGCACAAAAATATGAAAAATGTGGTGCTCAAAAGACCTAAAATAGGGGACTCCGTTTATAGTCTGAGAGCTGAAATAAGAATGCAGAGCATAGTCTTATTCAACCTCAGCTGGGAATATGTGCATCGGGGACTTACAGTTTTTGCCATTCTCTGCATGTCAGCTCAGGATCACCAAAGTGCCACAGGTTACAAATAAATTTTAGTGAGGAGGTAAATTCATTTCTGTGAATAATGAGGATCAACTTTGTTATTCTCTTGATTGCTGGGAAAAGATGGGGCTGAGACTTTGGAGAGTGATTTATACAAAGTAAAGCCACAGAAATAAAAGAAGTGTAGGAGATTCTGATGAACTTTCCCAAGAGCATTCAATGAAGAAAAGGCTCCCCTCTGCCTGCCTTATATTGTCTGGGGCCTTGGGAGATAAAGGCAGGGTTAGGGAAAGGATAGGCCAGAAATCTTGGTTTTACTGGAGCCTTAAGAGCTACAGAGGAAATATTTATGGCTGCCTCGAAAGAAGAAATTGTAGCTGTAGTCTTTCAGGCAGATGTCTAGGGCACCTTTGCAATACTTAGGAGGTTCTAGGGTGGATGCTGTGATACTGATGCTGCAATATTTGTTATAAATGGTTGTAATTTTGTGGAACAAGGAGCAATTCTCTGTCCAGATAGCAGAGAAAAAGTATTGTGGGCAAAAGCATGCCTAATCTGGATGAAACAAATAAAGTGTGTGCTTACTCACTAATTTGTGTCTCTTCAGCTGGTCAGGCCTTATGCTTGAAATTGTATTATCTAAGGGAAACTGAGGCATCATCTGACAAAGTGTTCTTAGGTAAGTAAAGGACTGGTTGGAGGAATCACGGTGTTAAGCTAACTGTATTTTATTCTCAAAAATTTCAGCATAGACAGTGTGATAGACGTGTGTGTTAATGTTCTACACTGCACAGTGTCAGTACCTTTGTCAGTAATTTATCCTCCAATATCTCAGTCAGAATCACAGAAGCCAGAGGTGGCTTCTCTAATCATGAGTTGGCTTTGCTCATTAGTTATAATATTTGTTGAAGATAAGTTATCATTGATGAAATTAATCACTTTTTAATTGGTATAATGGAAGTTAGGAATTGGTTCTCCTATTGGTGAAATCACTGATACGTGAGATATGGAGATCAGAAAAAGCTTTTATAGACACACCTCACTTCTACTTAATTAGAGTATTTGAATCTAAGAGGCCTTTCACTCCGTACCATCAGTAATAGTAAGAACTAACGCTTATTTGTAGCTGGCTTTACTCTGAGAGATTTAAATGTATTAACTCATTTAATCATTACAAAACAGTATGAGGCAGGTACTGTTATTGATTCCTAGCAGTTGTTAGTCACCTAATTCTGAGAGATGGTGAGCTGGATACTGCCACTGAAATACTGCCATATTTGCTTCAGGAAAACCTATTTTTACAAGACATTTTTTCAGGCACCTAAAAGAATAAAGAGCTGGAACCTCACGAAGCTTCTAGAACAGACTATAAAATCTTGTGCCTACTTATTAATAAATGTCTGTTTCTGCAGCAGACATTGGTCTGAGACTTGCACACATTATGACCTGTATTTGTGGGAACCCTTCTAAGAGTGGTTTACCCTCGTTTGCTCCTAACCGCTGTGGTTACTGAGATCTACCTGAAGGAACCTAAGAGTTGTGTGTGCTAAACTGTCCTAAGCCCACTCACAGCTGAGATTTGCAGTAAACCAAAGCAAGGTAGCTTAAGTTGGACCACAGTGTTAAGAAATGGGAAGTGGTTTTGAAATCCGAGGGGAGAAAACAAAGGAAATAGAAAGAGATTGAAGCGGAGAGTGAGTGGAAGAAGGAGTGTGTGGAGAAATGGAAAAGGACAGGTCATTTCAAAGTATGTTTTCATACTCCAAAAATCAACCCTTTTGTCTCAAGAAACAGGATGGTTGTCAGGCAGACACTTTCAACCTTTTCATGATTTTCTTAGGCTTAATTGGAAATCCTTACAGCCTTACAGCTCGGTATTAAGTTTTTTAAATAGAAAAGTAGACACTAAAAGCAGCAGAGGGAAGTATATTAAAACCCACAAGCAGCACCAATCTTTTAAAAATTAAAAATGGGGAGAGTGTCAGTCTTGCATTTTGCATTTCTACTGCTGTCAGCATGAAGAAAAGGCAAACGGACCCCACATACCCATCCACCTGTATTTCTTTTTTTTTTTTTTATGATTCCATTTATTTTTTTTGTTTGTTTGTTTTTTGTTTTTACTTCATTAATGTGTATCAGATTTTTTGTTTGTTTGTTTGTTTTTCAGCTCATTAAGGGGGTACAAAAGATCAGGCTGTATACATTGCCCATGCCTCCCCATCCCCCCCCGAGTCTGAGCTTTAGTTGTGTCCATTCCCTAGACAGTGCACATCACTCTCATCTGAGTTGGAACTGAGAGAGTCGAGAGGGGGAAACTCAGCAGAGGGTGTGGTCCTGGCAGGTTGTAAAGATAAACCCCTGATCCTGTTACCTCTATGGGTTATTGCAGGTCCCTAAGGCTGTTCCGAGATAAGATCAGAAAAGGAGAAAAAGAGCATATAAAGTTAAAAAAAAAAAAATGCCAGGGCTAAAAGCATCTCTGAAGATTTAGTGTAATCCCTTTATTATTCAGATGAATAAACTTGTGTTACAGAAAAGTTAGGTTTATTTATGAAGTGATTACTTATCTGGAAGTACACTTTCGTCTCCCACCAACCACAATCCAGTCATAGGTAGAGATTGGTAAATTCAGTCAATTTAGCTGTTACCTAGCACCTCCACATTAATATAACAAATCAAGGGGAGTCGGGAGGACCCCACATGAGCCAATATAAGACCCAATTCACTCAAATTAAATTAAAGCCTGGATGCACAATTTGACTTGGGAAACATGACTAGATGTATTCAAATCAAGGTTAATTGTGTTTAGGATTGAAGTATTTAATAATCTCTATGTTTTATCATATTTAATAAAAATTTCATTTATGATGTCCAGCATAAAACTTGGTGTCTAAGCACCAAGGTATGGTTATAGATATTTCATTATAACTGCATCTTTAAGTCTTGTGCACCAACCAATCATGTGCCATCTTTCAATCACTGTCATCTTACGTTGTTTGTAGTGTTCTTTCAACCAATTTGTGTTGTTGGCAAAGTCCTCTATAGGTTCATGTGCTTTTAATTTGAATGTGTTCAAAACATAGTGGGACAGCATGTAGGTGGAGTGTCAGACTATGAATTTAAGTCCGAGTTCCATTGTTTTTATTCATGTGACGTTGGGTTTAATGGCCCCTTGCCCCAGTTTCCTCATCTGGAAAATGATTATGACACTATATGTAATGGAAATGGAACAGTTTCTAAAATATATATTAAGTACTTAAGAAATATAAGTTACCATCCTTTATTCATAAATACTTATTTTAGCTAATTTATCATTTATACATATGTACTTTTTTATACTAAAGACCTAAAGATAATGATCTGTGACATAGTTTTTGATGTAGTCATGTCCTAAAGTCTCCCCATTCAGTCTATAGTCATTTGGCCACCTCCACAATAATTTCGTAGCCCAGCCACTGTTTTGCTTAATCTGTGGTACTCTAACTTGAGTGTGTATGGGAATGACTAGAAGAGCTATTAAATCACGATTGCTTTGGTTTTGATTCCCTTAATCCTTGGAAAACCCTGATAATTTGAATTTCTATAAAGTTCCCATGTAATGCTGAAGCTGCTGGCTCAGAGGAACAACACTTTGAGAATCATTGCTCTGTCTGAATGTCAAGGTTCTTGACATAGGTTTTATTAACCAACACATAGAAATCTTTCTTCTTAGGCTCCTCTTAGCTGGTCCCATAAAACTGTAGCCAGATTACTGTACCCTAAGCATAGACAATAATGCTGTTCCCAGTTCTCTTCTTTAAAACATTCTTTTAAACACTTCAAGATATATCTATCATATAAACCTATTTGTCCTTTTCTCATACCATGTAGCTATAAAGTAACTATAAATTCCCTTTAGCTGGAAAAAGAACTGTCTGGTTTTTCTTCCCTTCTTTTGTATTTGAGCTCTTCTTTGGTTAGACTTGCTAGTGGCCATGGGCAGGAACTCAGATCCTCTACTAGGGTTCAATTTTATTTCTAACAACTTACTAGCTATATGTGTTAGACAGGTTATTTAAACTCAGTTTTCTCATCTGTAAAAAGGGTTAATAACTGTAGGGTTGTTGTGAGAATTAAATGAGTTGAAAAATTTAAAGCATTTACAATGGACTAGTGCCTGATGTATAGTAGAGATGTACTAGCTTTTTGTCGTTGTTTTTGTTTGTTTGTTTGTTTCAAATGAGTTATCCTTCCCTTTCTTTTATGGCAGGGATAAAACAGTTTATGATAATACTTGTTTCCATATAAAACCTAATACTGGTCATCCAAATAGTCAGTCACCATAACAAAAGAAAATAAAACAACCACCACCACCCAAGAAGTCCCTTTGAGGTCCTAGCATATAAGGCCTCCAGTCCAATCAGCAGCTGCTACAGGAAAGACCAATGCCATAAACTGACAACCTGGGGTCTGTGCCTGCATTCCAGGGCACAGTTTATCATACACATCCATCACTGCAGAAGAAAGAAGCATGAGATCGTTGAGAACGGAACTAGAATTGGAAGGACAATTATAAGGCAAGTTAGGGTGATATTAAGATTAAGGCATAATTTGCAAAGTCTCTAGTAAATACAGATATTCAAACCAAGAACCAGAAATCATGCACCATATGTTTAATTTCCTGAATGCCCAAGCACTTAGAGCATAAACCAATTGGATAGATCTTTATGAATATATGTTCTGGAGCGTATATTACCATTTGAATGAACTGAAAGGAATTTAATCTTGCAATTTGAATTGAGTCTCTAAATACCTTTATCTGGGATCTATAATGCAATCCCCATCCAATTCAGGATTTATTAGATTACACACATATGTACATTTAATATATTAGATTACATGTTTTGTTAGAATGGTATTTGATGTTAGTACCACAGATGAGTTGCTATGACTATTCCATTATGAAGATCTCTTTTCCAGGTAAAGTCAAAATTCTTCAGCATGGGACATTATATCATGCCGTTTCAAATTTGCCTCCATGCTGCTTCTCTTGTCTTGCCTCCATCTCAACTTCTGCCACTTTCCCCATAAATACCCCAGGCTTCAGCCACATGAACTTGTCACTCTTCCTCACTCTTCCCTCAAACACACTGCACTTTTTTTGTCGTTGTTTCTTTTCCATTGCCCATATTTTTCCCTCCATATAAACTACCTTTTCTCACTTTCTTCCTTCTCTTAACATTCCATTTTTTTCTTCCACCAAATTTTAACACATATTCCTCTGTCGGAATATTTTCTGAAATCTGACAGTCATTTGCTACTTTCTCAAGTATAGAATATTACAAATACCAAAAAAAAAAAAAACAAAAAAAAAAACAAAAAAAAACAACCCAGGATATGTAATAGTGTATTCACATTACTATTGTGTTAAATGAAGTATCAAAGCAACTTGTTAAGTCTATCTCCATGTTTAATTGTCTAAAATCACCAAAACCAACAAAGAAAGGAAAAATATTCTCTTCAATTTATCCTTGCAGGTTTTTGGTGTGCCCTTCTTACTGCCTAAAATATATAAGAAATTTAGGCTGAATTTTAATTTAAATGCTAAATAAATTGGTTATGAAGAATAATGGAATTCATTGTCATGTTTTCCTACTCATGTTATAAACAGATGTCTTTATTTCCCAGACTTTGTGAAAAAATAAAAGAAAATATCACCAAGCTAATATGCTTGCTGCCAAGTTGAATTGCAGAACAAACATTTATAGCCAACTTATAAATCCTTGACTATAGGGCTTTATAATGGAAATACTGGCACCATTTTCTCTATAACAATTCAAATAATATCACTATAGCAAAACTTATAATGCAGTATATTTTTCTGGGATGGATGATGGAAGATTAGCTATAGGAGTTGGAAAAACTTTCAGTAGCTCAATTCAAATTGCACAATTATTCCAATAGTTCAAGTCTCTTAGAATATGTATTTCAAAATGAGTAGTATATGTTCCAAAACATTTATTCTTAAAAATAGGACATATTTTGATACCTATGTAAGAAATATTTGACCACTGAGACATTTTGAAAAATCATTAATCAATGTTTTTTTTTTTTTACTGTCTTTTTTTCCTTTTGTAAAAGAATTACTTTCCCTCACATTTTCTCTGTTCTATTGCTGTGATGATTCCCCCAGAGAACTGTGTGTTTATCTTGACAGGTGTTAGTAGATCCTCAAACCTCTATGGAATTGTTCCTGGTTGCATTGAGGTACAGTAGAAAACATTATGCCTGCAAAATAATGAACTTACCTATTGCATTCTAAATAAAGTAAACCACACAGCAAGCGGAATTAATCTACTAATGTCTTCCTAATGAAGCTTTCATTAGGCATATGGTGTGGCCTTCAATATTTAACACATGAGAAGCATTAAAAAAAGCATACTTGATGATTTCTTAAAAGCATACCTGATGATTACCTCGTATATTATTTTCAAATAAACTAGTTTACCCTTAGATTACTTTAGGCATCTAATCAAAGAGATAACAGGAAATATTTCTAAGGGAATTTTTTTTTTTTCCAAATAAGAGAAATAAATGTCTTAGCTACCATTGCCCTTAAAGAATTAACATTGGATTTGCTGTTCTCATTTTTAAGGGAGGGACAAATTTTTAATTTTCTATGTGCTATAAAATTTCACACATCAATAAAATTTAGGAGCCAAATACTGAAAATGGGACTGTTTTAGTCCAATTCACAATGGTTTGCTTTAAAAGTAATGCTACTACCTAGTATAGCAAACATCAGCTTAAATTGTTAAAACTGCATACTTTAATGGCCAATGGAAGATCAACTGTAAACAAACAAAATCAAGGTCCCTTCATCTTGGCAATATTTCAATTTACCATTTGTCAAAGACAAAATTCAAAGCATCTCACAGAAAAACTTGCCTCCTTCAGAAAACCATCAGGTTTGGAGCATGTGCTATCCCATTCCAGCTAACATTTACAGTAGCATATAAAAGAGCCACAAATAAGTCACATCTTCATTGCTACACTATGCTAAATTCTTAATTTTCCATTTCAGTTTCCCTTGTAAATTTCCTCCTGCTTCTGTATAATTGCAGTTGTCCAATTGAGACTTGAAGATCTTATCAGCCATGCATGTTATTATTATTATTATTTAAATTTACTCATTTTAACTATTATTTACTGCCAAGCTTTGCGGAGGCACGGAAACAGACATGGGTAAAAGAAGACTAAAGGTGGGTCTTTTCTCCTTTGACAGCAGCAGCCAGAAACAGTATGAAAGCAACGGATCATGAAGAAAAGCAATTTCCTACTTGAGGGATTAGACAGTACCCTCTTTTGTACTGTTAAATCAAAGTTTTAGTTATTTTTTCAAGTAATACTGATTTTTTTTCAATTTACATAAATAGTCTCTAGAGAAACTGCAAGAGACCCCCAAACACATATCCTTTCAGCCAATCAATAGAAGAGATTAAAAAAAAAAAAAAAGCACTTCTTTATGTTGTACTGCTTTGAGAAAGTCTTTACACAGCATGGGAAAAAAATTAAACTGCTACACAAGTGAAAGATAATTAGCTTAACAAGGAAGAATTTTAACCAATACATGAGGCTTTTTTCTTTCCATTTGTTTAGGAAAAATATAGGTGATTTTTATTTTGAAGCAGCTCACATTTGCTAGCATTGAACAACTGAAAACTATGTAAATTTCAGCAAATGTTTGCTTTATCTTTTAGGTTCACAATGCTATTAACCACTGCTATAAGTCAGCAATAAATTCAGATTTGAGAAAATTTGTAGCAGAAAACTGGTACTCTGAAGTATCATGTGAAAATCCTAATCAATTTTAAATACATTTATGTTCATGGAGGGTTAAAACATACTCTGAAATAATAAAGGCAAGTAATAGTTACATGCATAAAATATGGGAATGGAAAACCATGAGCCTATTTTCACAGTCTGTTTATTTAAAAGGTTTATTGCTTATAGGAGTTATGTTTAAGGAAATTGCACATTTTCTGTGGTGAAAACTGTCATGTCATATAATTAAGAATGAAAAGTCTCCATAGCTAGATAATAGGGTTGTGATCAAAACTTATAATTTATTTCAACTTATTCCTCAGTTGTCCGGTTTTATCTGTCTAGAATCCTATCCTTCACACTGTTAACGGATACCTGAGATAACAGTGGGTGATTAGTGGACACACATTTAGCTATTATTTTAATTGTCTTTTTTGCCCCCTAGTTTTCAAAATACTGATGCTATTAAGTGATTGTTAAACTCAACACCCTATAGAGACATTAAGAACAAGCAAATTAGTGTTTTAACACAGCAAATATTTCCTGCTTTACATATAACTGGAGGAATATTTTCTAAATCTGGTGGAACAATCTTGTACACACTAGGAAATTATTTGTGAAAATTAAAGGGAATAAGGAGTTATCCACAGAAACCAAATTATAAGAGAGCAGATCTACAGCCAAGCAGAATAGAATTTAACCATAACAATCGAATAATCTTAGAAGAAGTTTGAAGCAGAGTGGCTGAATTAAGTAAATTTGGAGGGACGAATGCTGTTACTTTCACCCAACCTAAATCTTCAATCCAATAATAAATAATAATCATAGGTTAGTTGGGTAAATGAAGTCTGAATCCACTGAATTTCCTGAGCTGAAGATTAAAAGAAAAAAAAAATCAAAGGCTGCATTTGCTGACAAGTCAGAGAATGGAAAATATGTTGGTCTTTCCCAGATTAAAAAAAAGTATAAAAATGATCTGATTTGTAATGAGACTCAGATCCAGTATTAAATAATGCAATAGTCTCCCAAGACTTACTAGGTGGTATCTATATAGAAACACTAAGATTCATTTTGAAAATCAGTGACTGCTCATTCATAATATTTTTGGAGCAATCCTGACCTTATCTCTCTAGATCAAGCTATCAACCTAGAAAGGTTGTTGTTACAGAGCACTTCCAAGTTTTGTATTAAACATCTATTTTGCCTTCTCCCTGGAAAATAGAGCTATGGGGGGTGGGGTGCAGGGATGAGCGGTACAAAGTGACAATATGCCCCACTAAAAGTACTTGCTTTATAAACTGCCTTATAGTCAGGGTGCCCTGGTGACCCAGTTAAATCTTGAGGAAATGTTAATGGAAGCCATTTGGAAAGATTTTTTTAAAAAGACAGATTTCAATAGTATGTTCCTTCTGCTTTTGCGATAAAGCTTTACTCCTCTTGCCCAAAATGCAGAGTTAATTCCTATGGACAATACCTATTTTGAGATTATGAGATCAAAACCACACACTAAGGATGCAGAGAGAAGCAATAAGACAAAAGTAGCCTATTGTTTGATGTCTTCTTACAGGAGTTACACCAGCCCTGTATCACCCACCTCTGGACATTTTGTTAAATTTGAGAAATAACTATCTGTTTAATCCTATATAAATCATATTTTGGAAGCTAAATACATACTTAATAAATATAAGTAATTTCTTGGAAGAATGATTACTTAGATGGGTGAGTCAGCCACTGGGGGCACACAGGCATTTGAAGGAGACATTTATCCTTAAGGAAAGCAGGTAACATATGATTTGATTTGCATTCCTACAGAACCATATGCATTTTAGGAAAGTCAAGGTGGTTGCTTTAATACAGGGACCATTAAAGATAATAATTGGGGAAAAAGGCTGTCCAAGGCTCTTGAACATAAGAAAATATCTTTGAGTAAAAAGGGAAGTGATTTTTCCCCCCCTTTCTAAACATGCCAGGAAAAAGAAAGAGAACATTCCATTTCCTAGAAATAATAGGGAGTTAGAGTTTGCTGAAGACAGACTCTCAATCAGGGGAGCTCGGATGTAAGCAAGGTTTATTAGTAATAAATGAAACTTCCCAGGTAGTACACCTGCAGATGAGTAAGTATAGGCTGTTATACATTCGTTTGTCCATTTAATCATCATTGTATCAAATCATTTATTTATCTAATAAATATTTATTGAGTGCTTACTCTGCGACAGGATCCATACTAGGTCCTGGGCTAATCCAGAAAGAAGCAATCAAGGGCTTGGTTCTAGTTGAGGAAACAAGTCTTCGGGCTTACTGCCTCCTCATTCTGAGCTGGGCCGATTTCAATCCTCTCTTGAAGTCCATGAAAGGATGATACGTACCTTGTGACTTATGGAAACTGCCCTGCAGATGGAATCTAATTGGAGCTAAATGAGTTTTCTTGCTTCAGCTAATATAGTTTCATACTCAGAGAGTTCCAAAGCAGCAGTGTGCAAAACTCAAGACACGCTTATTGACCAGGTGCTTACCACCTACTTGGCAAATGCTGTTTATGAAGTTTTTAAAAAACAAATATTGATCAAAAAATTATCTTTCATTTAATATTCTGTCATTCTCCAAGGCCACTATTAACTTTGATGTACACATGCAATTACCTGTCTGTCTAAAGAGTTTCAATTGCCTTAACTCTTGGGCTCCACACCGTGATTAAATGCATATAAGCAACAAGTTCTTGATTTGGGCAGCCAGAAAACTACTGTGGTGTAAGATCAATAGTTACATCGCTTACCAAACAATATCTTTGTCATAACTTCCTACAGTCCTCAAAGCCCCTGATAAATGCTTAAATCTAGACGTGTTCTTTCTTCTGTGCACATGTTGTTCATGCAGATGAAAGCAAAATTGACCTAGGAAGATTCCAGAGGGTCCTAATAGCAATACAGATTATTTAAATTATTGCAGTGCACATAAAACACATTTTCAACAGACAGGGCATCCTCTTCATCAGACTTCCATATGCTTTAGAACATGAAAAATCAACAAGCATAAATGTGAAGTATGACATGAAGCTTTGAGAAAAGCAAGAGCATAAGCATAAGATGAGGGAGACCTAATTCTATAGATGTTAGTGTAAAAAATAACCTGGGGATGTTTACTGAACTAAAATGTAGTTATAGGCCAGTGTGATGCAGCTGTATAAAAAAACTGTTTGCATGAATTGAATTCTAGCATCCAACTCATGAGAATAATAATAATAATTTTTATGAACTTTACATAAGACACACATGGTTTGACATGTGACGTACCACATTCTAAAAGATACATCCGTAGACAAGTGAGTGACCAGAAAGCCACAAGAGCCATATTCAGGCTGGAGTAGCAGAGACTAAGGGAGATAGCACAGACATCCTCAGATACTTCAAGAGTGTTCATATAGAGGCAGAGGAGGCTTATTCTCTATTGGCCTTGTAATTACTGGAAAGGCCAATAGGTGGAAACAGATTAATAAAGGAAGGAGATATTGATACTCAACATACATGACAGGAAGGCTCCAGGAAGGAAGGGAGGAGGGATTTGAAAACAATCTACATTCTCACAAGGGAATTTCTGATTTATACCTCTGCCCTGAGATTGTGCTTCTGGATAAAGAAATAATGGAATTTGTAAGAAATAATAAGTTGCCTTTGTTCTAATCAACAGCCTAGGAAACTGAAAGTAGATTCCTATGTAAGTGTAGAAGAGAAGGAGCAAAAAGACCACTTTGTGATATGTTCCAGTGTACCCTGGCCAGGCAAGTGACTAAACCCCAAGTACCTTCCTGGGGAGTGATGTAACTGTTAAGAAGATAGACTCATGGTTATAATCGTATATATTTTCATTCGTATGTCTTTAGCTCAGAGAAAGGCAAGTGGTGAAGAAATCATAGCAAATGCAGGCCAGAGTGTTTAAAAGGTGCATGTAAAATAAATTTTTAAAAACCCAAATAAATAAATACATTAACTTATTGTATATTATGTATACCCTATGTATTTTCCACGGGACTCTTCTGCAATTGGACTGTACCTGCCAAATTAGAGATTTCTGATTAAGTTTGTTATGTGTACTCTATTTGATCATCAGCATAAAGAGTTTTATCAGCACTCAAATCAGACATGAATTCTTATCCTTGCACGTCAAATCGCATGGATCAATCTTACAGGAAGTTAAACAAATCCTACAATTCCAAATAAATAGTCCCAAATAATTTATTATGTCATGGTGTTACTTTTCTATATTCTGTTAGAATTGATGGACAGCTACCTTATGTACTTTCAATCTGGAAAAGTAGCCAGTTTCTGATGTTCTTTTTGATTTCTGGCTATAATATCCCTCCATGACATTCCCTGTGGTTTCAAACACCCACACATCTGAAGCTAACTGGCATATTGATAGTAGGTGATACTAAAATAACTCCTGACCCACAGCCCCAGGAAGAGTGGCTACTTGAAGCAATGATCAGGATCCCCTCCTACCCATTTCTGTGAGTTCTGATGCTTCCTAAATGTATGGAGAATAGTCATGATCTTATTCTCCCAGTGCTGGGGTGGAGGAGAGTGGGAGAGAGTCACAGCATCACAGCTGGGAGGAGGTTGTGGTGTGAACTGAGCAAATTGGAGAATGCAGATGAAAGGCCAAAAGGGAGGTGTAAAATGAATAATGACCATGGCTAATAGGCAAGATAAACATATCTCTTCATAAAAGATATTTATTCTATTTATTAAAAGCTTACTTCAATTCCTACGTTTTTCATTAAGAGTCCCCTACTCTCTTCACTTATTTTCTGTGCCATTTACTTGACATGATTTTTGGTTGCTGTGTATTGTGATTCCATCTCTATATGTACAGACATTGTCTCACCAACTGTACTACAACCACATTAGGTCAGGGTACATATTTCATGTTGCTTTCATTCTCCATTTTGTAAGAACATATTTCTTTCAAAATGCAGCCTACTGGCCACTTACAACACTTTCCTACAAAGCCACGGTTCAAAATTGTATATCATCCTGGATATACTGCATTTCTGGGGATATGCTCAGAAATCTGCATTCTTAACAAGAGACTGGGCAACACTGGTGCTCACAAGTGTTTGCAACCTGAGACTTGGCACTGAGCAGGTGCTCATAAATGTCTGGTGCTGCTGTTAAGATGATGCTTTCTGGTATGTCTGCATGCATTTATGAAAAACAAAGAGATGTCGATTTGTTCAAGATGTCCTTTCTCTGCCATTAGCTAGTAAATACCTTGAGGGTTGATGTCCTTCCCAGACAGTTCTCTGTATTTCCTTTTAATTTTTTTTTTCTATTGCAGTAGGTAGTTCCTAGAATGCACCATAAATAATTGTTTAGGTTAAGGAGGAGAAAGAGAAAGGTGGTGAAGGAGGAATGGAAAAAAAAAAAGGTGAGTTTATGGTTGGGAGGCATAGAAAGAAGGCATTATTCAAAAAATTTCTTTCTCTGATGGACAGGAATTTAAAAGTGCTAATGGAGTTTCTACTTAATCATTTCTATTTAACTCCTTTGTTCTGTTCTTGCTAACACTGAGAATTACTGCCTCCCCAGTAATATTTTTGAGATTACTAAAACATTCTTGTGTGAACTAAGACCACAAAGGGCTAGCATACAACAAATCTGTCCTGTGATACTAAGGAAATGTGGACCCCTATTTTTCCTTCTAAAATTAAATTCAAATAAGTCTTTTTGATTTCAACATGCACTCATATGGTTGTATATGTATGCATGTGTAATTACTTCACATGGATAACTTTAGCAATGATCTATCAATTAAGGGCAGTGTTAATGAGCTGTAAAATGGACTCACCCAGGCACCCATGCCTTAGATTGTCTCTTATTACAAAAGGCATTCCTTATCTTTCACTCCTGTCTAACTCCCACACAAACCTTCTGTGCTTTCGTTTTATTATTACAAATAGCTAAAAGTCAAAGTTGGGAATTGAGACTTGAGCACATGTTGCTTATGTCCAAAACAACAGGGAAATGAGGCTTTATTGCCTCTATGCTTTAGGCTTCAAATTTTTGAATTTTGAGAAGATACTTACTCTCCATTTCCATTTGATTATACTGAGAATATGTCTTGTACTCAAAACTTACTTTTTAACAAAACCTTAAATATATCTGTTTTAAGAATGAAAACACCTATCCACATTAAAGACTGTCTAATCACTACACCTTAATTATGAGGATCATGTGGCCTAATTGGGTTAAGTGATTTACTCACAGTTGCAAAGTTAATTATAGACAAGGTTCTCATCCTGAGATCTATGAATAAGCTTCAAGAGGACCACGACCCTCCAAAATCATATGCAAGTTGTGTGTATACATCTGTGCATTTTTATGGAGAGAGGATTCATAACTTTATCTGACTCTCAAAAATGTCCCTCAACATAGTTACTGTTGGAACTATAATTTATAAAATATTTTATGTTTATAAATTATAAAATATTGAAGGTCTTATAATCCAAACTTCCAGCCAATAAAGGCATACCTCAGATAATAATTATGATGGCTAGCATACAACTTCTTCCTTACGTCTTAAGATAATTGATAAAGAACCATGTTATCATGGTTCAAAGCTCTAATGGTTAGAAAGGCATTCATATCACTGAACTATATTATTTCCTTCCTATACTTTCTCATATCAGTCTAAGCACTGCCCTTTGGAGCCACAAAACAATCAAACAAAAAAACAAACCACCTATGCTTACTCAGAATATCTTTCAAATATTTGAAGATGACTGTTACAGTCCTTTGAATCTATGCTCCTCTGATCATAACAGCCAAGATCCCTCAGTAGTCTAGTCACCCTTCTAGACTGAAGATATCTAGAGCTCGAAGAAACATATTTCAATTTGGTAATATTCTCTAACAAAACATATAACTGAAAACTAAAAACAGTGGTCCACTTGCAGTCTGACTTGTCCACGCTTATCTCCTTCTGTTGAGTATATTCCCTTTTTTTGCTGGGAGGATCATGGTATTTCATTCTCTAACTAGTAAGATCAGCAGTTGATGACTTTTCTAGAGGTTTTCCACCTGAAATGCAGCAGAGCAAGAGATGTGTACATACTTCACCATTTAGACTCAACTCTAGATAATCACATTTCCAATTTCAATAGTGATGATGTTCATATAAGTAAAACATTGGAAATTTCCAAAGGGGAAACATTAAACACTTTTAATTCAGATGAAAAGTCTAGTGCTTTTTCCAGAGGTTGAGTCAGAGACAAAGAATGGAAAACATCAGACTTAGAATATGAATACAGTAAGAATGAGTTAGAGTATAAAGAATTTCTATTTTATGTGTCAAAAAAATGCTCTTCAGGTTTACTTGATCAAGAACTTCCAAGAAACCCTATTTTGCAGTACACACCCACAGCCCAATCTCAGTAATGTAGCAACGATCATGCAAATAATTTAAATCCAGAAAATGGAAAAGATGAAAAAATTCAGTCCCAACTCCTATATTGATTGTTTACACTAGCATTTCCCCAAAGACTGTTAGAAGCAACATTGATCCTATCAAATGCTCAGTGAAGATAAAAGACCAACAGCTAAATACACTTCTAAAACATCCCCTACCATATCTGCATCTTTGTGATTTCCACTATAAATTACATATTTCTGGCTCCAAGAACCGCCCTTTTTGAAGACACCCATTAGCATCCCAGGACACCCTGTTTCTCAGAACACACTTTCAGTCCTGCTGCACCACATTTATCTAATTTATCAAATTTCTGTCCAATCTCCACTTTCCTTTGTGTTTTAATATCTTACCAAGTGTGAGTGAATATGTTTACTCTTGGGTAGTAAGATCATTTTCTCCTCTATGACAGATCCTCTTTCTGCCTGGCTTCTTCTGAGGCACAGCACACCCTAATGAGGAGTTGCTAATATGGTTGATTAGCTTAGAGTGTTGATATATATATATTTTTTCCCCTCAGATCTAGGTAGAAGGAGACACTGAGATCAGACTGGAAATTGCTGTTGCTATTCCTCTTCTACCTCCAGCAGCTAGACAGCTAAGTGAACTCATCTCTCCTCTACCCCCTCCCCCTATACTCTCACTAGCAGGAAGATTTAAAAACCTACCTAACAAGTTGATGGGCACACCTAATCGCTCTGACTTAAGCATTATAAAAGCTACCTATGTAACAAAATATTTGTACCCCTTATTATTTTTAAATAAAAAAGAAAGAAATTAAAGATAAATAAAGTAAGAATCAGAGTGATAAAAAATCAGATTTGTGAGGAAATCCCACTTAGACCTCAAGGTCACATTGAATGCTTTAGTTCCATTTTTCTGCAGAGCTCTATATTTGAATATAAAAGGAGGCACATATGTTGTATTGTTCTCTGAGAATCCTGGGAAGTAGGAGATAGGCAGGACAGTATTCAAAATATGTCTAGGTCTTGGTTTTAATATCATCAAAACAGCACCAAAGTTATCAGGATCACAGTTTGTTTTTAAAGTCCTTATATTTTAAACATGCATATTGAAATATTTGCAAGTGGATGACAAAGTGTTCTGGATTTGCTTCAATATAATCCAGTAGGAGGCTGGAGATGGAAAGGGTTTGAGTTATGGATAAAACATTATTGACCTATCAATGGTTAGAATTGGGTGATGGATTCATCTGGGTGCTCTTAACTATTCTCTTTATATTTGTGTGTAATTGAAATGATCTGTGATTAAAGTTAAATAATAATAATAATAAAGCACCAAAATCCCACACAGGACTGCTGACCCTCGTGAATAAACTCATAGACATAAGTGGAAGAGTTGGCAAGTTTTTGCCAAGTGGTCAAGACATTCACTTTTGTAACTGATAGTTTTTGCTGAAGCCACTATGATCAACCACAGCAACCATAAACACATAGTATTTCTGGGCACATTCTCTGTTTACGTGAGTGGTTGACCTCATTGGACCAAAAAGAAAATACTAAAATCACCATAAACTATGTAATCACTGATTACATGGTAACATTTAGCTAATGAAATTCTTAACAGTCAATATCCAATATAGAATTAAGAATCCTATTCAATATTTTAAAGCTATATTTTCAAATCCATATTTTGTAAATTGCAAATAATTTCAGTTTGAATGCTAGTAAATGCAACAAGTTTCTGTAAAAGCTTTTGAGTTTTGGAGCCTTCCTTTTGACAGATTTCTTAAGTTATGGAATGCAGCCATCAGCAGTCTTTGGAAAAATGAAATGCTGCAAGTCTATTTTTATGCAGCTGGGATCAAGTTACTAAATGGATCAAAAGAAATAATTTCTTTGAAGAGGTGGCTGTTGACACCAGTGCCCTAAAAATAAGTGCAATTTTGTGGGTACAAAAACTTGTTTATATCTCAGTGAAAGTAACTATAGATATATTTTCCATATATACACTTCCACTCCAGATATATTAGATGCAGTTCTGAACTTTTTTTTTAATACACGTTAGTTTAACATTCCTTTTATTAAGAAGAAAATCGTGTGCTATCTCTTAAATAATTGACATAGCTAAAAACAATTATTCTTACCAGGCTTAGGTTATTGGGTTAATAATAAAAACAATGACATTAATTTACCCAATTCTTACTTTGTGCCAAATACTTCTTAACATTATTTCATTTGATTTAGAATCAAATTTTATTTTAATAACTATTTTAATAATTTTATTTTAATTATTACCACAATTTTACAGATGAAGACACTGATTCTTAGAGAGTGTTTTAAGTGTAAAACTTGCCAAAGGTTACAGACCTACTACGTCTGTGAGTTGGAATTTGAAAGCTAGTTGTTTAATTCCAAAGCATTTAATTACTAATTTATATGCTACATCTTTAGGTTAGATAGCATATCAATAGATTCAAAAATACAGAAAAAATGTTAAGAAACAGAAGAATCTTTTAAAATATCTTTGTATATGAAAGTAAGTTTGCTTACCAAAAACATAATAAATCGAAAGACCAAAGCAATAAACAAGGTATACTGAAGACTACAGAGCTCAAATGCATGAAATTATGAAGATATCTTAAATAATATGATATTATACAATTTTTTGATCACAGTAAAATGCCAGAGAACAAAAAATTCAGAGAGTATTGTAGGATACAAGAGGAAAGGTTGACTTAGTAGTGCAAATGAAAACCTTTTAAATATTGTTTAAAGGAAATCACTTAAGACTCTGAAAAGAAAAAACAAATACAACTCTGTCAGAGATAATGATAAACAGATAAACAAATAAGCTCTTGAAATAGAATTATACAGTCTTAGTACTAGAGGGCAAAATATCCTTTAGTTAGACCCTGACTAATTAAAACTCCTGCTGTGTACAGCACAGAGGCTATAGCAAGGCTTTACTTTCAAAGTCCTGTAGGAGTCCTGTAGGAGGTACCAAATGACCAAACAAAGTTTATTTCAAAAGATAATCCAAGTAGAATCATCCTGGGCATCATCTTAAGTCACTAAATTAAGAACCAAAAAGCTTAAAAAAAAAAAAAAAAACCTAAAAACAAACAAACAAAAAAATAAAATTCAATTTTTGTAGACGATAACATATTAGAAAAAATTATACTCTGCAATTCTATATTAAATATTTAGATATATGTAACTATATTGCTGAGGGGGGATATAAAAGAAATGGTGAAAAAGATCATCATTTTTATTATTTTTTTAATACCTAAAGAAAATATATATACAAATTGCATTTGAAGCTTCTAAAAGACTTAAAAAACAGTATAATGACTTAGAAACAGTACAAGAATATTTCCTATCTTGTAAGTTTGAAAGAGAGGATATCAATTTTGATGAAACATAAAACTTAGTGGTTTGGGTTGTGAACAAAATTATTTGTCTCCATGTGTGTTTTATTGGCTTACTGCTCCACCCCAATTTAAAGCAAAATGAAAAAAAAAAAAATGAGAGGGAAATTATAGAAAGTCTCCCAAAACATTTCCTTTCAACTGCACTGTATTTGAGCTACCCTGGGTTGACCAGGTTTTGATGCTGCAGTTCTTGGCACAATATGATATTGGAGACAAAGGGTGTTTTTATATCTGTTGTTGCTCAGGAAAGTCTGAACATTTTTCTCACAAAAATCAATTAATTCAAAATGATAAAAATGTAGTGCTTGCAAGAGAAGCATTTATAAAAAGACCACGAGTAAACACAGAGATAATTTTCTATGTGGCTGATGACTGATCATGTCACTAGATGGGCCTTTGTTCCCTTAGGAGGACCAGGAAAGTCAGAATTGAATCAGCCTTTTAGAGCTGAAGAAGTCCTTAAAGAGAACCCAATAACCATTCCAATCCCCTCAACTTGTAGATAAGGTGGGTAAATCCTAGAAAGATGAATTGATTCTTCATGTGAATCTCAACGAGTCACATAACCTGTCTGGGCTTCTGTTCTCACATCCTTAAACTGGAAAGTTGGAACCAGTTGATCTCCAAAGTATTGTCATACTAAATAAACACTAGATGGTTTCTTAATTTATCAAAAGAAAAATGAGTAAACGGCAGACAATTAACTGAGATCTCAGCTTCTACCTTGGTTCATCAGTCTAGTTTGTGTTCTACCATTTGCTTTCATATTTCACTGCCACTGCATACTTATGAAATTTGTAAGTGAATAAATTATAAGAAATTAAAAAAACAAAGCGAAAGAAGTCATATACATTTTCTAAAGGCAAATTTGTGAGTCAAGATCAAAGCAGTTGAATCTGAATATTTGTGTTAATTTCGAACAAAGACTATGGGAAGTGGGAGAGGAGGATTGCAGCTCTGTAAAGTATACTTGCTCCATAGGAGAAAGGGAAAAACCAGCACTGATAAAGATTAATTAAAAAAAAAAATGTTCAAGCTCAATAATATCATTCAGTTCTCTGACACTAGGCATCTTCCAAGAGTTATAGAATCTTGGTTTCAATCAAAAAAACAAAGCTAGACAAAACAGACACAAAGGAGAAGAGAATTGCATAATATAGGTTATTCAGCATTTGGTCTGCTAGATCAGCCGTGGAAATATGCATCTGTCAATAAGCCTGCTACCTAAAAGAATGGAGGCCTGGACTAATAGCTGGCCAGTCTTCTTTATAGGTGATTTTCACAGGCATAGTATACTCATATACTATGAGCATATTCTCATAGTAACACCATGAGAATTTTCTATAGGAAAATGCTGGTATTTGTTGAATATACAATTGCTTTTCTACTTATGATGAGGTCACATCCTGATAAACCCATCATAAATTGAAAATATCATAAGTCAAAAATGCACTTAATATACCTAATCTACCAAACGTCACAGCTTAGCCTACTTTAAACATACTCAGATTGCTTACACTAGTTTACAGTTGGGCAAAATCATCTGGCAACACAGTGCACTGCAGGTATCAGTGATCGTGTGGCTGACTGAAAGCTGTGGCTGGCTGCCACTGCCCGGCACTGCAAGAGTTTCATACCACTTTCTACCTGCTTTTGCACAATTATAAAGTCAAAAAATCACCTAACTTGAATCTTTGTAAATTGAGGACTATCTGTAAGGATTTAGGGCTGTTGATATGTGCACAGTAAGGAGAAAAATATAACAATAAATGTAGATGACCCATTCCTAATTCAATAAACAAAATAAAGCAATTTATTCTGAAAAGTGATCATAAATTTGAAATTCATAGAAGGAGTTCAAGATCAGACAGGTAACTTTAAGAGGGAAACCTTTCCTGACCCATAGCTAGACTAAGTTATTTTCAGATAAGGTAACCTTACTTCACACTCTTGGGCTTCCAGGACTTTTCTCTCACTTATGTAATTTTAAAATAATTTGTGGGATCATTTGTTTAACAATATTCCCAGATTTTCCAGAGAGATCACTGGCCTTGCCTTGTTCATTGGTAGAGTCCCAATACTTAGTATAGTATTTGTCATGTAGCACGCATTCAATAAATGTTTATTAAATGAAGAAATGTCTGTGTTGCAATGTGTCTGAAGAGAGGAGAGAAATGGAAAAAAGAAAAAAATACTACGGAAAAGAAAGACACAGAAATGTGTAATTCAGAGGAAGAGGTAAGAGAGATGAATAGAGACCACACTGTTAGGATGACATTCAAAACTGACCACCTGACCCTTTGTTTCATACATTGGGTGACCCAGGTCAAATCCCTGAGCAGAACATACTCAGTTTCTATCCCTGACCCACATATATTTTCCCAGGAATGCTAGCAGAGAAGGGCTGGGGAAAAGAGGCATGGGGGGTGGGGGAAATGAACATTAGAAAGACTGACAGGGAATAATAACAGTGAAACAGACAAACTCTATTGTGTACAACTCCACAGTCGAAGATTTTCTACCTCCCTGAGAATCAGTCTAGCTTGCAGGTAACGTATTGACTGCTAGGCAGAGCACCATGGCTATAAAACAGACCACTGATCTAGGCTATAAAAGAGAAAGAGAGAGAAAGAATAAGAGGTCTAATGTCTTGTTTATGTCCCCTTTATAGCATCTTTGAGAGGCTCTGCAGTCCCACAGCTGGCTTTAGTTCATATGCTTTTCTGATTAAGGCAATACATACCAAAGCAATTTAATATTAATGTGCAATTTGGAGAAAAAATAAGGGGGTATAGAAAAGGAGGAAATCTTCACAGTGTAACTAAACAATAACAGAATATAAGACTTGCTTAATTCTTTTTTAAATACATGCTTTATTGTAAGTCCCTAAAACATTTGTAACTCCTTTCAAACACCCAATTCTACTATATTGTGTTTAGTGACACTAATCTTTGCTTATGGCCCAACCCTTTGTGAATAAGATTATGTTCCCCATGAATAGTAGTAACAAGTTTATTATAACAATCCCAATCACAGATTTACAAAAACTTTAAATGAAAAATAATGGAAATGCAAATGGCTAGGATAATATCCTATATGAATAAGATATGGATATAAATAAGAATATATAAGAATATGAAAAAGAACTTTATTTAAAATGAAGTGTGAAGCTTGACTGATGAAATGTCTCTGAAAATACTCTCAAGAAGTGTTTTCTTAAACTTTTCATTAAGAACTTGACTAGTCTTTTTAATCTTAAACATTGGATTTATGCTTTTGTAACTTTACCATTATGAAATTTAGAGAGCCTAGAGAAGTCTGGATCCTAGATTTACTCAAGTAGAATTACATCAGCTTTCCACATTGCTGGGAAATGGTATATATACATAAAATATCTTTGTGGTTAAGAGAGTCCATCTTAACTGTGCTGACAATACTGAATGACATATCATGACTGTCTCAACTGTCAAAATGGTCCTAAGGTTTCGGTGCAACTGTTTCAAATAAGTAGCTATTCTGGAAATGTTTTGCCATATTTGGCTCAAATCTTTAGATTTAGATTGATAATAATAGTGGAGTGGATAAGCAAAAAAACTGGGAAGACAGAGGTGATTATAGTTCTGGCTCAGCCATTTACCATCTGACTGAGCCTCTGTTTCCTCATCCATAAAGTGGGAAAAATACCCAACCACTAGGGATTGTGTGAGGATTGAATAATGTGCCTTGTACAAAGCAGACAGCATTGTGCCCAATACATAATGTGCACTCAATAAATGGTAGCAATTTATATCTACAATAAGTGATTGTTAGTATTAATAATAAAAGCCACCCATTACAGAACAGTACTGTTACTATCACAAAGCTTGATGTCTATCTCAATTCTAAGAAGGGCTATTTTCTCCCTCCTCTCTTCTCTGAATTTCTACTTATGCCATATTATCATCACCAATAAATATTTCTTGTAAGCCTAATAAGCATAAGGTATTACATTAGGCTCTTTAAAGAATACAACCAGAATCAATCATTCTCTCATGTGGGCCACTACCAGATCTGTACTTCCTCTATTATGGCAGTAATATTCTATATTGTTATGATTTATTTGTATCTATTTAGCCCACTGGATAGTGAGCTTTCATAGATAGATCTGACTCAATATTCCCAGCACCCAGCATAAGCAATGTTTGGAACATAATAGATGCTTATCCAATGTTGAATGAAAAATAG